>NC_092636.1:66512315-67112315 GCF_039555335.1 Amphiura filiformis | reverse complement strand
ACGGTCAGGGTCACTGATTTACTTAAATAGTTTTATAGCACACACACGGCAGACCTGATAGCACGGGTAGCCAAGGTAATCCCCGGCGATTTCCATGTATGTACAATCACGATGGTATACAAAATCATACACTATGATAAAATATACAAATTCGAGTAATGCATGTAAATGTTTGCTTCCTGTGCTGCAAGACATTGGAAGCACGTACTAACATTTAAACGAGTTTAATCATAGACAGTAGAGAGAACTGTGTATGGTTTTAATAATTCACTATTGTCAATTGACCTGACCTGACTTGAAATCTGATCTTGTAGGCCTATAGAAAATGTATTTGATCAATGAAATAATTTTTGCACTTTGATAAATATTAATTATAGGGGAATATAAATCACAATGTAGGAGAAAATTGATGTATTGTTTTTAAAACTAATTTAGAAATCGCGTTTAATATCGTATGGGGCTAACTGAATGGAAAGGAGAGAAACCCGGGGTTAAAGAAACTAATTATGGGATCGACCGTTCACAAACACTTGTGGGGGAGGGCTGATGCAAAAAAAGGGGGGGGGGCTGAAATTATTTTATACCTTTTAAAAGGTCTTAAAAATTACCTTAATTTTTTCTCGTGGAAAATGAGTTAACACTATATTGTATGGGTTGACGTTCATATTTCATGTCTAAAGAAGGGGGCACTGAAAATTATTTTAGGTCCGAAGGGGGGGGCTAAAAAGACAAGTGTTTCTGAACGGAATAAATTTGTTATGCACTTTGTTGCCTAGTAGTAGTAGAAGTTAAAATGCATTTTAATCTTTTTTTTTTTTCTAAACTATAATTGCATAGCTAATCTTAATAAGCTTAGTAATTACGGATTTAGCTTTTAATTAATGCAGTGGAATGTGTGTCATGCAATACAATGGCCCGTAATAAGAAGCTCATAGCCTGCTTTTGACCAAATTTTGCTCAACAAGGTCTCGAAATTTTCGGCGAAAAAGGGAAATTTAATTTTGTTCTTGTGACCTCACCTAGGGGAGCACAAAAGGTACCCATGACCAATGGTAGAACAACATCCAAGAGGTTGGGTCCAGGCACACACAAAAACGTTCTTAAACGTTTATTCAAAAAATTGAATGTCGAGTTGTATAAAGATCGGACGGTGACGTTTCTGAAATTGTTAAGATATCCAGAGGAATTAAACAAGGAGATACGTTGTCACCAAAGATATTCACAGCAGCTATGCAGGCTATCTTCAAAAAACTACCTTTGGATGAAAGAGGAATCAATATTGATGGAGACAAATTAACAGACCTCCGATTTGCAGATGACGTTGCCCTTGACGTTGACGTTGACCTCAACAGTGAAGGACATGGAAACACAACTTAATGACTTGAATAAAGAAAGCAATAAGGTGGGATTGCAAATGCACAAAGGAAAAACAAAATATATGACAAATATGGCAACAGATGAAAAGATCATTATTGAAGATCAGGAAATTGAAAGAGCCGAGGATTATAAATATCTGGGCCAAACACTGAGGTTAAAGGATTGTTCGAAGGAAGAAGTATTGGCAATGATTGAGAAGGATAAAAGCAGGATGGAGCTGCTTTGGAAGACATAAAGCAATTTTATGCAACAGAAATATACCCATGTCACTCAGAACGCCATGTATTGGGCCCAAGAGAGTAAAATTGTGCGATGTCTGTTGTCTATCACACAAAAATTCGTATCGTTTATTCGGGCGTTTATTCTATAAACCAACCCAGGAACTGGATCATGAGAATAAATGGTAATTTCATTTCGAACAATGTCCAAACAACAATGTTATTTGTTTAGGAACCTCAGTCGGCATTTGAAAGTTCAGCTGGGAAAAAATCAGACAAATAAGCTAACTCCAGTTCTTCAGAATCATCCTCACCGTTTCAATCTGGGGAATTTCTTCTGTTGTGATTCATATTTGCAATAGAAAGGAATCTAATGTCTATACACATTATTTAGTTTGAACGGTGAAAATGCAACAACATACTTAAAACTTTGTATGTAAAACTATACTTCTGGAATCCGAATACCAAGTTTTTCGATACAATGTTCTGAATGTAAAATATAAAGATAAATATAAGAAGATGTAATATTTAACAATAAATCAGAAGATTTCCCTTGATCAAGTGTTTTTCAAAGTTAACTGGTATTGTAGAAATTACAAGTTGCAACAGTTGCATCACATCTACCAATCAAAAGGAAGAATATGCCTTCATGTTCAACAAACAGAAATTAATTATCCTCCAGATGCCGATCTCCGCAAGAGATGTGTCAATCGGTCGTTTTAAGTTATGAGTTTCAGGATTGGGTTTGGTTTTGGTCACGTGGTTTCCTATTATCCTGCCTAAGCTCTTGACTGACGTCATTACCGATGTCTGTACCCTTTGTTAGAAACTTAAAACTTATAGGAAGCAGTTTTGATTTTCATTTCAGTTTGTTACATAAATCACTGAGCGAAAAGCGGTTGGTATTTGCCCAATGAGGTAGTGGCACTTTCCCCAACGCAACAAAAAGCGCTCTACCTCATTGGGTAAAAAACAATCTTTGTCGCTCAAAGATTGGTTTAAGGGATCTAAAATGAGCGTTTATTGCGTTTCGACAGTATTTTATGTGGGACATGAGAGCACCTCAGACCTATCGAATTGCATTCTGAATACGAAGCATGTCTTTCTGATATCAAATAATTTTCATTTTTGAAAATCACAATATAATACAAATTTTATGACAAATTATAAAAATTTGATATTTTTCAAATTTTGATATATAACAGTCCTCGAAGTAAATTATATAAATCTAATGATATATTCTTAAAGTGTATGTAGCAGGGAGGAAAAGCCGACGGTCAATTGAAAATGTTGTCCTTTTATATTGAAGATATGGATTTTTTCTCCAAAAGACCTTATTTTTGTTTGGTGTTTTGGGAAAAAAATCCATATCTTCAATACGAAAGGTCAAAATTTTCAATTGATCGTCGGCTTTTTATCCCACCTACATACACTTTAAGTATAAATCATCAGATTTATAAAGTTTACTTCAAGTACTGTTAAATATCAAAAATATAAATTTTTAATGATTTGCCATAAAATGTGTATTAAATTGCGAATTTCAAAAATCAAAATTATTTGATATCAGAATGACATTCTTCGTATTCAGAATGCAATTCGATATGTCTGATGTGCTCTAATGTCCCAAAATAAATACTGTCCAAACGTTCATACCCCAGCCCTTAAATGTAGTATAAATTCAGCTTTAGATGTTATAATTGCAGACAAGTTCTGCCCCTCTTTTTAATCACCTAATTTTTGGTTTCCGAACAAAAGAGAACCGAAAACTCATAACTTGAAACGAGGGAATGTGACAATCCAACAAAACATCACAACCTGAGATTAGATCATAGCCCACGTGTGTACATCGCACATATGCATGTTATATACCATTATTGTCATGTTATGTGTGCACGTTGTAAATGTAAACCATACAAGTGGTATAATTTCTTAAGCTATCAAATAACAGGTGATCCATCCTGTGGCCTTTTGATCTCTTCAGGGGTAATATCTGAGCAAGCACGATGCTGTTCACACCGTCGAAGGAAACCTTTTCAAGGGAAAGCCTCAAGGACGACCATTATAATTATCACTGCGCAACATTGGAAGTGTACGCAAATATTTGACCAGAGATGCAGCAGAAACTCTCACTCATGCTTTTGTGACGCTCTCCTAAATGGTCTGCCAGATAAGCAACTTAATAGGCTCCAGAGACTACAAAACATTGCTGCACGCATCATAACTTACAACAAAAGTCTGTCCACATCACACCTGTGTTAGCTGGCTTTACATTGGTTACCTGTTAAACAACGAGTGTCTTTCAAAGTTTGTTTGATCTTGTTCAAATGCATCCATGGTCAGGCACCCCTCAACTTGAGTGATCTAGTTGATGCTTTCACTCCGGATAAAGCTGGATTGAGATCAACGGACAGTGGACGCCTGCTGGAGCTTCGCACAAGAACCCTATGGGGAGATAAATCCTTCGAAGTTGGTGCACCTAAACTAGGGAACACACTGCCTGTAGCACTAAGAACATGTGACAATATCACAACTTTCAAATCTGGACTTAAGACCCATCTGTACAATGAGGCATTCAAAGAGTGACTCTTTTAGTATTTGACTGTTTTTCTTATGAACTGTGTCACTATGTTGATATACTTTTCTCTGATCTTTTGAACTTGTTGTGTCAAGCGCCATTGAGCGTCGAAAGGCGGATACCGGCGCTATATCAAATCGTTATTATTATTATTATTATTATTATTATTATTATTATTATTATTATTATTATTATTATCATTATTATTATTATTATTATTATTATTATTATTATTATTATTATTATTATTATTATTATTATTATTATTATTATATGAGAGGCGGTTATTTTTAAACCTCCCAAGGACAGTTTTGATGAACCACTGTTTCCACATTTGATGGCTTTCTATCTGTCTGGGCCGATATTCATAAAGCCTTGCTAAATTAGCAACCAACTAGTGCTTAGCAAGATGCTAAATCCACTAGTTGATAGCTACGTAGCAATCAACTAATTTCTTATTCATAAAACCTTGCTAAACACTTTGCTAACTAGCTATCAACTAGAAATATTTAGCTGATAACTTATTTGGGTGTTTTGGGTGCTATGGCCTTCAACAGTTGTGTAACATCTAATACAATAGGCTTATATAATACATGTCTATTATACTTGAGCTCTGAACCACAGTCAAAATGATCAAAATGTAATGACTCATTGCTGATGGTCTTCATTGAGATTTCGTTAATAAAATTACATGTGTATTTTGTAAGCTATATAGGCCTACAAGGTTGTTACGGCAAATCATAACAAAATGTCCACCATGAGTAAGCCAAGCATGATTTATCTTTATCAAATTGACATATAATTTGTTATTGAAAATAAGTCATGCATCTTTACCAAAGAGAACATTGGTAACATGTCTCCAAAATATATATTTTACGTATCAAACAATTGAACAGAATTGCTTCGATTGAACATATCTGCTTAACTAAAGATTACTTGCTATATCATAATCATTTTTCTTGTGCAAATTTGGTTAAACAATACTGGCTTAGTTCAATGTTTATTCATTCACCCTAAATTTGTTGTGTGTTTTAAGACAGTTTCTTATGTGTAAAACACACTGAAGACCTCAGAAACAGAATATTCTGAGAACATTATTTTCATAATTGACAACAGTTAATATGAAATTAAAACAATAAATCATGTCCAAATGCAGACTGACTAGTTGTCAACTAGTGACTTAGCGCTGCCCCAGATCAACTCTAAGTTTTGGCAAAATTTTAGAATGTTGCTAACTCTAACTGGGTTTTATGAATAAGAATTAGCAATCAGCTAGGCTTAGCAGCTTGCTAAAGTCAATTTTAGCTGTCAACTAGGCCTAGCGTGGTTTTATGAATATCAGCCCTGGGCTTCACACTTGAATTTGATTAACTTTAGTTACCGTAGTATGATGGTCCGGTAAATTCGTTTTGTATTTTGTCATTTTGACGCGAATTGTGTTTCCCGAAAATGTTGGTTTGATTAACAACAAACAAGAACAGACACTATGCATGGATGGTGTGCTTAACTCATGTTATCTCTTGTCGTTGTAAGTTTTACGGCCTTCCTGGTGTAAATTACCCAAAGCCTGCAAAAAGTAACAAAACAATTATATTATTATATCGTACTTCATCTGTGCTGTATACAACTTTAATCAAAAAGATGAATACCCACAAGCTTCCGATGTTAATTTAAAAAACCGTTTCTACCAAATCATGCAAATCTACGTGACAGTTCCAGGGACTACATTACCAGTGATTACTCTGGACATGAAGCGGATCTAATATTGGATTATACCGATTTGCCAAGCACTCACTTTGAAACAGGTTCATATCCTGGTTATTGTTATAAACAGGTTTATATCCTTGTTATTACTATATGCACGCTAAAATCTATTTTAATTCTATCCATTTAATGGCACAGAAACCATTGTTATTTTTTTAACCTGATTAAATGTTATTAACACTCATCCAGTTTGAATATTTGGAGGAGAGATTTTGGGTCCTCTAAGAACAAAATGTTAGAATATTTTACGATTGGAATTTGATATGTTTTAGCAAACATTTTAAATTTTGTGGGTATCAATTGGTTCAATTATAGATTACATGTTAATATGCATTGAGCAGAAATAAGGCTGCTGGGCCAGATGGAATAGTTGTTGAAATGATTGAAGCATTAGAGGATTATGGAATTGAGAAACTGACAGGAGTCATCAACAGAATGTATGATGATGGGATGTTTCCGGAAGACCTGAGCAAATCAATCTTTATTGCTCTTCCCAAGAAACCTGGCGCTGTGGATTGTGAAAAACACCGTACAATTAGCCTTATGAGCCATGTTACAAAGATAATTCTAAGAATCCTGTTACTGCGTGCAAGAAGTAGAATAAAACCTGAGATTGGTAAAGAGCAGTTCGGCTTTGTAGAAGATGCTGGTACCAGGAATGCGATTTATGTCTTGAGAATGATAACAGAGAGAGCGGTAGAGATGCAGAAGGATGTTTTCATGTGTTTCATTGACTACTCAAAAGCCTTCGACAAGGTGAGACATGATCAGCTTTTTGAAGATCTTGGCAGGCTAGACCTGCATGGAAAGGATCTACGACTGTTGCAGAACCTTTATTGGAACCAAACAGCGTGCATAAGGGTGGATGGAGATTGTAGTGAATATACAAGCATTAAGAGAGGAGTCAGACAGGGATGTGTGATGTCACCAGATCTCTTTAATTATTACAGTGAGCTGATTCTAAGGGAGCTAGAAAAGGAAAATGGTCTCAGTATAGGTGGACATAACATCACGAACATAAAATATGCAGATGACACTGTCCTATTAGCTGAGTCTGAGGAGGATCTGCAAAGGCTTCTTGATGTGGTGGTTCAGGAAAGTGAGAGGAAAGGTTTATCGTTAAATTGCAAGAAGACAGAATGTATGGTGGTATCAAAGACTGAAAGCCCAACATGCATATTGAAGGTGAAAGATCAAAGAATTAAGCAAGTTTCCTCCTTCAACTACCTTGGCAGTCTAATCACAGAAGATGCCAGATGTATTAAGGAGATTAAGAGAAGGATTGCACTGGCTAAGTCTGCGTTCTCAAAATTAGACAAGATCCTAAAAAACAGTGCCCTCAGTATAGAGACCAGAATTCGGGTACTCAACTGCTATGTCGTCCCTGTATTAATGTGTGGAAGTGAAGCATGGTCAATAACAACAGACATTAAAAGAAGATTGGAGAGCTGCGAGATGTGGTTCCTTAGAAGAATGATGAAGATCCCGTGGACTGATAAAGTGTCTAATGACGATGTCCTAAGTAGAGCAAATGTGAACAGGAAGCTGTTACGTGAAATCAGAGTTAAGCAGCTCAAATTCCTTGGTCATATCCTCAGAAAGGATGGTTTCGAGAACCTAGTATTGACAGGAAGAATAGAAGGAACAAGGAGCAGAGGCAGGAAGAGAGTGATGTGGTTATCAAATCTGAAAGACTGGCTAAAAGAAAGGGGAGCTGAACATAAAGCGACAGAGCTTCTGGAGATGGCTTATAACAGAGAATTGTGGCACGACATGATCGCCAACGTCTTAGGATATGGCACCTAGAGAGGGAGAGTTAATATGCATTTTTATAACCGATATGTGCTCAATGAAAAAACCGCAAGTGATTGGAAAATAAAATTAATCCGTGTAAGTAACCATGGTTACTTAAACAAACAAATAGCGAAAACTATTAAAGGTAATTTTAGAGGGGTTACTCTTTAAGACCATAGTCTGGCTCAACAATTATCATTTAAAGTATGAGCTAGAATAGTCGGCTTTCCTAATTTTTCATAGTGTGGATTTTAAAGAGTAATTAACTACTTACCATGTAAGTATAATCAGCATGAAAAATACTCCCGCTATGACATAAAATACCAAAGATGGCTGTGTCTTGACAGATGCTGAGTAAATCGAGTTGAGAATCAACGGAGATATCAAGCTTGCTGCACTCTGAACACTGGACTGAACAGCAAAGATGGTTCCTAATAATGAGGTAGAATAAAGTCACAATATTTTAAAAACCAATTACAACGTTTTATTTAGCACATCAGTATGAAACACCACAAACATGAGAGGTCATCTTATTTGGTTTAATCTTTACTAATCACAGTAGTTTGAAGACAAATAGCTAAAAAACTTTCAAGTATTACCGAATGTTTCAGAAATCGATTGGTTAACAAAGCACAGATGAACGTAAAGCTGATCAGCGGTGGAAATAAATGGTCACATTTAGATAACGAAATAATACTTTATAAATACAAGTGATTAGCATAATAATGATAATATTAATTACTGTTCTTCACTAAAGAAAAACCACCATATGAATTGGGCCTACTACCTACCTTGTTCATGAGGGCTTACAAGTTTTGAAATAATAGAATTCAGAACAGGTGCTTCCATGCCTTTCGGACATCCCAAAACGGCACCTATAATAATACCAGGGAAATATAATGTCACACAACGATATGAACAATGTCAGTATCAGTTCATTAAGGGCTGGGGTATGAACGTTTGGACAGTATTTATTTTGGGACATTAGAGCACATCAGACATATCGAATTGCATTCTGAATACGAAGAATGTCATTCTGATATCAAATAATTTTGAATTTTGAAATTCGCAATTTAATACACATTTTATGGCAAATCATTAAAATTGATATTTTTGATATTTAACAGTACTTGAAGTAAACTTTATAAATCTGATGATTTATACTTAAAGTGTATGTAGGTGGGTTGAAAAGCCGACGATCAATTGAAAATTTTGACCTTTCGTATTGAAGATATGGAATTTTTTTCCCAAAACACCAAAACAAATTAGGTCTTTTGGGAAAAAAATCCATAACTTCAATATGAAATGTCAAAATTTTCAATTGACCGTCGGCTTTTCCTCCTGCTACATACACTTTAAAATATATCATTAGATTTATATAATTTACTTCGAGGACTGTTATATATCAAAAATTCGAAAAATATCAAATTTTTATAATTTGTCATATAATTTGTATTATATTGTGATTTTCAAAAATGAAAATTATTTGATATCAGAAAGACATGCTTCGTATTCAGAATACAATTCGATAGGTCTGAGGTGCTCTCATGTGCCACAAAAAATACTATCGAAACGCAATAAACGCTCATTTTAGATCCCTTAAAAGTACACATTAGACCATCTCAGATCTGTAACTTCACACAATCTGATCTCCATAAAAATAACGTACATTGGGCATGTTAGTATTATAAGCAGATTACAATTAAAGGGCAGATCTATTGCAAAACAACATCACATCATTGGCAAGCTAATATTATAAGGATAATGAAAATGACTCCTTTTTTGAGAAAACAAGACGTTTAAAATTGATATTCTGCAAAAACCAACTTAAGCGGTGAGTTCCTTCGAACGAGACAGATTTGGCCTAGAAAAAAGGTGACGTCATGAAATGAGATGTGCCCGCTTTGAGAAAAAGGACTAAACGCTCTCAATGGACAGAACGTATACTGTTGTTGTTCACAGAAAAAGTCCCTCTAAATTAAGTATTACAAATTTAATGATTTTTAAACATATGGATAAAATCAGCCGCTTCTTTTTTTATATATTAGTAGAGTTTGTTGTCCATGCGCTATTGTTAAACGGGGAGTTCAAGAAGCGATTTGGGAACGAGTAGGGGGAGTTCGAGAAGCGATTTGGGAACGAGTGGAGAAGACATCCCTCAACAAACGAGGGGGCCTGAGATTCCAACTTTCACACGCATGGGATTCATCGATTGTCAATATTCCTTGACGATTGACACGTGACCAGTCTCCGATTACGATCAATACCGGAGCATCTTTGCAGTTGCCAGATGACATTGGACGAAAATTCGCAAAATTCGTAAGTTATTCAAGTATTTTATTCATAATTCACCTCTGTTTCTACGACTGGATGAATCGTAATATACAACAACATTCAATTCATATGTATATCAATATCATGAGAAATATTAGGCCTAAAAGATAAATAAATAATTTGAGCTTAGAATTTCATCGTGATCATCTGAGACTAGCATTTAAACGTCCACAAACTCATGTATCTGATTTTCCTGTGTGATGAAATATTACAAAGCAAACGCATAGTAACAATACTGTGTGGGCTTTGTTTCTAAAATGATAACAATAGTCTGCATATTGTTATGCATCATTGTTATGGTAAATGATAGTATTATTATATAATAAAACTTATTGTTGTATGTCAAACTTGTCACACAAGTAAATGAGAGCATGATATAGTGTCCGCTTCATTTACCTACGTCATCAGCCAAACGGGGGAAGAACACGCTTCAGGAGAAATACGCATTAAAATATTGCAACGAGTGTCAACATGTAATGTAATAATTATTCTCTTCGAATAGAGGTAAACTTGTTTTTGCAATAGACCTAACCTTGAAATATAATATTTCTCATTTTGGCAAATTTGCTTTTATCATTCTGACCGAAATTATTGTGTTTTTTTATACTTTTGATGTAATAGACGAAAGGGAGATAGGAATAGCGTGGCCCAGTGTGTAGAGTACTCGCTTCCGGTACATGAGGTCTTGGATTCAATTCTCGGAGTTGGTAAGTCTGTATCTAATTAGCCGCATTGTTTTGTAGACTGTATAATTCCGCTCTTCCCATGATTCATTTCGAATTTGTGACTGTACATGACGAATGAGGCGTAAATTCCTCCCCCGGTCGGTTTTGTTTTATTTTGTGTTTAGAAGATATACATCATAAGCTTTAAAATGATATATCATTTGACTTCAAACGATATCCAGAAGTGGGGTTATGGTTCGTTGAACTTTGCTCCTTCAACATAATGGTAGCTTTTTCGTTTCTACACGTGTCTCTTTTTCCACATTGCTGGCAATAAATATCAAACAGTCATAATTGGCGGTCATTTCAAATCATCCCCAAGTCAACGAGGTTCAAGAAAGTTCTCTCATTGTTAATTGTTAGTTATACATACCTGCCTATACAAAATACAATGCCTAGTAACCCACCACTTTAACAGGATTTAGCCAAAGCAAACAAAGACCAGAGCTATTAAAAAAAAAGCCATCTAAGGTAGAAGCTTATTATCCTCTTCAACAATAGGATTATTGATTGATGTTTGACTATCAAATCAGATAGATGTCGCGCCAACTTGAGGTACCGATGAATACGACCTTCATGCACATTTTACCCTGTAACTCAGAATACAATTTAGGACATTTACGGCTCATTCGTGCTGTACGGTCACATTTGGTAAATGAACCATGATATTACTCCGTAATAAATCGGAGGGCGTAGAAAGGGCGTAGAAAATCCAGGGAACTCTGGGAGAAGTAAAGTATAACATAATCATACCTAGAAAGAACATGGGCGTTGTTGGCGCCCAAGCTAAAAACAGATTACTTAATCCTCCAAAAAGATAAGCAATCTGCAATATCCAATAGTCTTCGAGACAGAGAGAAAATAATTTACTGCCAACTAATAAACCTGTAAAATATAAAAATTAAAAATATTTACCATTCATATCATAGAAACAGAAAATGAGAGCTCGTAATTCCCACACACCCAGGCTAAGCACACAAATACGATCATTTAAAAATATTTCCCTTTTACGCAATAACATTGTATTCCATACAATTATATTATAAACACCCGTATAAACATTGCATACTGATACTGTCCCACTTACCTTAGAACATTAAACAAACGAGTTCAAACACCATCACATTTGGCCAAATCGACAAGATTTCAACCGATTTACTTTCTTGTTGGCAAAGTACTCAAAAGAAAAACAGCCCACGAATTAATACATTTTGACTTCAGAAAAAAATCAAGTTTCTGTACAATCTTGTTGGACCATTCAACACAAGTTTACATCAATAAGTATAAGTTCATATATAATATATATATACAACACTTACCAATGGCCCCGAATACCATAGACACTACGTTAAAGTACCCTAATGTGACGGACGACCAACAGAATGGTGGACCTAATCCATAAAGACTGGAAATCGTTGTTTGAACTATATCAGTGATAAAATTAATTGTAAGAATGATCAAGATTTGATAATTTCGGTTTTGATCATTTACAGCAAATAACTTGTACAAATCACGAGAGAATTCTCTTGCACCAATCGGTTTTGAGGTTTTATTGGGCTCAACAGTTTCAAGCAGAACACGTGGAATTGTTAGGTATAAAATTGCCGCAATAAGGAAGGCAGTTGAGAGCCACGCGATAGGGATAAATCCATAGGCTTGAATTATATATGCAACGAGTATCTGAACGATCCCGAATGCACTACCATACACTGTCTGCAGTACTGCAAGTCGTACAAGCCTAGCCTTCTTCGTGCTAACATCTGATATATAAGCATAACTTCCTGCGATGAAGAAATATATTTGTCCGCCTAAACCTTCCACCAAATTGGCAAGAGTTAGAACTAGCAATGGAAGGCGAAGATATAAGATCAGTAGAATTAGAATGATAAATATAACGTGAGCTGTGATTGGTATGGCAAAATTGAGCTTTCTACCGAGACGATCGCTCAAAACACCGAAGAAAGGTGCGAGAAAGACAACGGGTAGAAAGGAAAGAGACTTGTTAATCATAGTCCATGTAGCCATGTCAGCAGCGATCTCTTGCTGTATTATGTAATCTGGATCACTGGTATTCTTATTGTTGCATGTCCCATTTATATCATCATCTTTGGTTAGAGTATAATTACGATCTTGTGCTAGTCTTTCTTCTATGTATTGAGGTTCCATGGCACCAAAAACACCTATCGAAGCCGCAAAGAAAAAGGCCAATGGTTCGACGGTAACGAGCCGTTTTTTCGGTAAGTCCTTTGAAGATTGCAGTAGAGGTGTACCTGAAGAGAAACATTATTTGAATAAATTACAATGACTATTATCTGATTATATATTGCACTAATCGGATACTATTATTTCAGGTATATTTTATTAAACACTCAAATAGCAGCCAAAATGGCTGAATTGCATGGTGAATTACAATCAAATTGATAAAGATAGGCAAATAATAATAAAATACATAAAAAGCAACTTGAATTATTGCACGATACATACTCAATGAAAATTTTTAAATGAACAGTCAAAGAATTAAAGGACAAAAATAATATAGCTGTAGCTCATACTCAACCGTACTCACCCCAACACTATATCTCAAACACACCCCTGCATACCCCACTGTGTACTTCACTCTTTGTTTTCTCCCAGAAAGGAAGTCCACTATTAATTGAACAAGTGGTGATGTAACAGGATTAACTATCATAACAATAGGTTAAAACAATTTTTGAATATATCGCACTGCCACTGCACAAGTACGTTCAGGCGGTACCTCTGCGTTGAACCATAAAGCGTGTTTATAGTGAGCCAGATTATCCGCTATTTAGCGTATAAGTACATATCATACAGTATTGGTCGCCGCAATAAACAGACCAATACCGGTTATTACCGTACATATTATTATACAAAATGGATATTATTCGAAATCGATGGATATTGCAGTATAATCTTTTCATATATACGGCCACTATAAACAGACAGGGCGCCGCGATACCGTTATTCAAGGAAGTAGAGCAGGGTTATTTTTCGACGGCAAACTATTTGAAATTGGCACCATATTTGTGTCTCCCAGATTGCATTGCGGTGACCTCGAACACGACCTCAACCATCTGTGTCGGAATCGCATTCAGAACAGCGCTATTGGTCGCCACTTTAAACAATAAGTGACATTCCATCCTAATCCCATATGCGTCTAAGGATACCGTATAAATACCGTACACCACTATAAACACGCTCATAGATGTCAAAGAACAGGGAAAAAGTCCTGGATCTCTGAAAAGAGCGGTATTGTATTCAATCTATGATTGCAGACATACACAAGGGCGATATATTCAAAAACTGTTTTAACCTATTGCTATGGTAGTTATTCCTGTTACATCATAACTTCTACCATTTCTACGGCGAATTGTAAATAGCATTTTGGATAGCATTGATCATGATCACATCCAAGTATTAATTTTTCTTTTGAAAAGTTTATAGTACAACCTTTGCAATATTGATGACAAATTTGAATACACATGAATGGATTCATCAGAAACAAATAGCAAATATCGGTCAACTTCTCGGATACGAATGTCACAATAACTAATAAAGTTTAACCTCTCACCTTCGTCTTCTTTCACTTCCGGCATTGCATTGGTCTTGGAAAACATTTTGAAAATCTAGCCCCAACAACTTATCTATTGATTGAGAAATATGTGATACACAATACACTATTAATGGAACATGATATTATTTTATTGAGTTGCATATTATTTTCTTGACGTCATTCATATGAGGTGACACAAGCCTTAAAATGTTAAAGCTATAATTCGTGAAAGATGTTTAGGGGATGGCCATATATGACCTCCTTGACCCAAGTTAGGCTCCAAGTCATTGTACCTGTGGTCCAAAGCTTATATTAAGATGTTGAGGCATTTTGGATTTGACCCCTGGTGAAAGCTAGAGGCTACGAAAGGTCATATAAGGCCAAACAAAATAAATTGTCACATGTTCCATGGGAATTAAATACATAATGCGGTATGCGGTTTTTTATTTTATTTTTTATAATTCAACATGCCAATTTAGGGGTATTGCATTATATTCCAAATGCAATTCTGGGTGAAAGAAAAAAGCTACTAAAGTGGGAAAGTCACTTTCTGAACTTGCACCTTTGACTTTTTGGGGTACCCCAGGGATCAATCCGGGGGCCTCTTTTATTTACAATATATATCAATAATCTCCCTACGGTTGTCAAGAATTGCAAAATAAACCTCTATGTCGATGACACCACCATTTTCTTTGCTAGCAGAAACATTGAAATTAATAGTGTCCTCAACTCTGAAATTCAAAATGTTGCTAAATGGCTTAATCAACATAGGCTAACATTGAATGTAACTAAAACCAAAACAATGCTCTTTGGATCTGCATGCAAACTTGCATCCTCTGGCCCTCTTACTGTTAATATTAATGATCAGCCCCTTGAGTGTGTCCCACATTTCAAGTATATTGGCATTATTTTTGACCAACGGTTAACTTGGGAGCACCAAATTAACAAAATTTGCATGTCACTTTATAAATATATCGGGCTTTTAAACTGTTGATACCTTGAAGTTGTTGTATACATCTGTTGTTTTACCTAAAGTTGATTATTGTAATCTTATTTGATCAAATGCAGGCCTAACTCTCCTGAACAGGTTGGATCGCCATCAAAACGTCTCGGTAGAGCGCTCATGGGTGTCCCAATGTCCCAATACGTACTCCCACTCATTTTGTTTTTGATTCCCTAAACTGGAAAACTTTTTCTGATCGTCGCAGATATCAAGTCTGTTAAATGTCTAGGGGAGGGGCTGGTACCCCCAACCTGTGCAATATTTTCACTAAGTGTACTGATGCTTATAGTAATCAACCTCTGGGAATTTGGTTATTTATAAGATGCGCACTGAGACCGGCAAGAGAACTTTCCTGTTCGGGGGGCTAAGGCCTGGAATGATCTTCCCCGAAACATTAAAAATTTGAATGATCATAGTGCCAACATGTCAAGGGAGGATTTCGCGAGGTAGCGCGTGTGCATAGCGGATAAGGAGGTGTTTTATCGGGGATCCAAGGGGCCAAGGAAAGGTCTGATCAGCAAAGTAGCCTGGGCCTTCCAGAGAGGCAGGGTTTCAAACGGTGATACTCCGGCCTTTTCTAAAGAATGGGGTGCAACTCGCCAAATTTGGTCAGGGTAGGCCTATTTATTCTTTCAACACGTACAGACTTGACATTTAATATGGAATACTTTTTCGCAAAATTCCAAGAATGGTCTGGTAGATGTCTGCATAAACGGCACGGGCCAAATATTATTTGGGGAGTGTCAGAAGATGGTATAAAATAATTGTTTGTCAGAACATGTGCTTTCCATTAGTTTACATTATGGCGCTCATAATGTAAACTCATTAGCCTAAAATGGCGGATTTAAGGACACTGAATTTGAAATTTGTGGGGGTAAAATTTCTGAATTTGAGCATCATTATTCTAATATTATCAAATTTATTGAGGTTTGAGGCGATTTTATTGAACCTAAATACCAATAAGTGTTCGTCAGAACTGAAATGCACCTGTGATCTACCAGTTTTGAAAGTGGGAGGAGCTTTACAAATTATGGCTCTTAAAAGTGGTACGCACTCAGAAAGTTTGAATGGTCCCCTCGAGCCAAATGTTTTAAAACTACTGTACACAAAGAAACAGTGTGAGTTCATTGGACAACCAGGAATCCGCACAGTTGTTTTTGTACCGTACGTTTACAACATTTGACCCCAGGGGCCATTCAAACTTTCTGAGTATGTACAGCTTTTAAGAGCCTTATTTTTAAGCTCCTCCCTTGTTCAAAAACTTGGTACATTGTATGTGTATTTCAGCTGTGATGAATGCCAGTTGCTGACGAAGTTTAAGAAATAACACCTCAAACCCCTATAAATTTCATAATAAGAGAACCGTGTTGCATAAAGGCCAAAATTGTGGCCCCCACAAAGCTCAAATTCAGCCTCCCTAACCCCGCCATTTTAGGCAAATTCGCTACATTATGAGCACCATAATGTAAACATATGGAAAACACATTTTCTATCAAACAATTATTTTAGACCATCTCCCGACACACCCCAATTAATAATTAGCCCGTGCGGTTTATGCAGACTCGTCCAGACCAGTCTTGGAATTTTGCGAAAAATATTCCATATTAAATGTCAAGTCTGTACAAACATCAGTGTTTGCATTTTTCTGAACGAACATAAACATACTTTAGTAAAAAGTGCCAGTGGCGTAGCGTGGGTCATCATATTAGGGGGGAGGGACCTAGCATGATTGGGGGAACCGGGTCTGATTGGGTGGGGGCACAAGCCGTTTTTCGACAATTTTCCTATGGGATTTTCTAAATTTTGCAATCGAGTGGGGCCACTTATAATTATCCGGCAGAGATACTAAAATAAATACCCGATACACGTGAATTTGCTATGCACGAGTTTGATATGAGAAGAAAATCTTTGGATACCGGGGTAGAAAATGACGAATATCTCCCGTAAATGATTTCGTATAAAGAAACCAGATGTGGTTCCTTGCACTTGAATATATGTGACCCGTTACAGCGAAAGGTACCTTATGTCGGCTGCTACAAGTGTCTCTTTTTCCCCAATGTTGGCAGAAAATATCAAACAATAATGACAATCTGAAGTGGCGGTCATTTCAAATCATCTACAAGTCAACGAGGTTCAGGAATGTCCTCTCATTGTTAGTGGGTGGATACATACCTATACAAATACAATACAATGCTTTTGTAACCCACCACTCACGCCACTTGAACAGGTATTATCCATATCAAACAAAGACTAGAGCTGTATAACAAACAGTTCTATAGACAGGTACAAGCTTATTATCCTCTACAACAATAGGATTAATGATTGGTTTAGAATGCATTTGTTACTAGCAAAATAAGGCATATGTAGCTCCCGACTTAAGGTACCTTTTACTGTAACGGGTCACATATATTTTGAACAGATATGATAGTCGTTAGCTTGCGTCTTGAGAAAGAACCGTGCGTCTTGAGTCAAAAACTGACAATAATTCTGATTTATATGTGCCGAATTATATAGCGCAGTGTATAGGCCAATCGTAGAGGTAGTCTAAAAGAATATGACCTATGGAATACCATATGCTCGACCCACACATCAGCGAGGTCAGTAACCGGCCAATCGGGGCTATTGTCAGTAGCCTTAGTCAGATGTCCTTCGGCCCATTATGCGACTCAAAACTATTAAACAGGTCGATACAAAATGGCCATGCGTGGCGGTGGATTCAACCTACCTTGGCGATTTCTGCCATGAAGATATCGGGGCGATGACACTGTGCCCCGTGCCCCTATGACGTTACGCCATTGAAAAGTGCGAAAAGACAAACATGATTGAAAGCAAGGACAAAATTTAACATCATACGCGAAGCTTTCAAATTTTTTATTACCAATCTAAACCTGATAAGGTCATATTGCGTTGAATGAAATCAAATATCAAAATAATTCTAGACCTAACAATTAAAATCAACTTAGAATTAACGCGGGAGTATAACCATGGTAAGTAAAATGGATATTAAGCTTCCTGTCTCATGGTTGTTGGTGTTACAAGACTTCCGTATGCCTATATGTCAATGTTTTGATTCAATCTGCAGATACTTTTTCCGTTACGATATAAATATGGTCTCACTTATTTAATTTACTTACAAGTTTCCTTTAACCTTTAATAATGTGTCAAGTGTAAGGTCGTCATGCTTGATATTCTCTCACACTATTCAAGAACTGCACGTAGACTCTCAGTACAATACGATGACGTATGTAGATGTTGACCGGGCATGTTAAATAGATATGAACTTGCGCGTGACACATAAGCAAATTCAATGTATATGACTGAAACATTCATGGTTTGCTTGCTTCCTATTATTAACCACTCATATTATGACATCCATATGAAAAGTACATGTTATTGCCTTTTTGCTGCATACACATACCAGCAATCTGATGCATCGTTTGTGTGTGCCCATCATGAAGAAAAAAACCCCGACATGAGGCCTACAACATAAATTTTTACACAACACTATACATTATTGTATGTATTTAATTTAGAAAAAAATAAGATACCTATGTATGTTTATAACTTAAATATCTATGATTTTGTTTATTTAAGAGTTTTAAATTCAAATATCCAACTCTACTCTAACTAAACAGCATAGTTAATACCGGTATAGTGTTATTTATTTATTTTTTTTGTTGGTTTTTTGTTATTGAAGCAAGGGGGCATGTAGGCTAAGATAGCAAGGACCCTGTCAGCAACTGCTGACTTACTGACAGCTTAAATCCGCCACTGGCTCCGGGAGTTCAAGTTTTTTAAAGGCCCAGATTGGGTATTTTCACCCCTTTTGTTCAAGATTTAGGCCTATGTGAAAAAATTATTAAAATTACCGTGCCAATTTCGTGCGCCACTTCGACTGACTCCAAGCACCAAAAGTTGAGAGGGCCTGATTATGACCCACCGTTGTGGAGTTTTTCTACAAATTTGTTTTACGTAAAGTGTCACGTTGTGGGTTTTGCAGGTGTAACAATTTGAGTACGTATTCAATAAGAGCAATGCAATACGTGATTGACCATGGTATAGGAACTACAAGTGGAATAATAACACGTCATGTACTTACATTTTGAAGCCAGATCGCCAAATATCATACATCCCCTTTCATACGATAGCACGACAACATATATGTACATTCATACAACATACTGTGTTTTGAGCTAGCATTATTAACCCGGGATTATTAACTGGGGTTTGTGGTGCAGATGTTCAGGAAGGCATGAAGGTCGATCTATTATTAGTATTACTAGTTCACCCGTAGCTGTGAGAGCAACTGGTTCACATTATAATAAAGATTTGTTTTACCACTCATAGTGCAGTTTTGTCCACGGCAAATTCACCGTGACCTTTTCAGCCATAAACCCGGAATAGTGAAGATTAAACCGAAATATGCAGTCTCTTGACATTGTAATGCAACATTGCACATTGATGAGGGGGTATTAATACATTTTTCATTGTGCATTTATTATCCGTCCTCATATGAGGACACGGTGCGTGAAAGGGTTAAAGATTTGTTTTACCACTCATAGTGCAGTTTTGTCCACGGCAAATTCACCGTGACCTTTTCAGCCATAAACCCGGAATAGTGAAGATTAAACCGAAATATGCAGTATTAAACCATTATAGTAATCGATTGTCCAATGCACATTTCTTACCACGTAATAATAATAATCCAATGAGCTATTGAATTGTCCGCTACGGTCGACTAATCCAATCGATAATGACGCTATTGACATGTACGGATGGAGCTCCACTGACTGAGTTTTGGGGATTTTCACTGGTTTGCTATCAATTACTCATCAAGGCGCTCCACCGTTATTATAAGGACTATGCTAAATAATTTAAAGATTAACATGAAAATAAACCATACTTGATTGACAGAAAGTACTAAAGTTGTACCTATTACGGTTTGGGGGTACCTCTCTCCCAAACACGACCAAGTCAGGGCGGCCCGGTGAAGCAAAATGTGCATTGGATTAACATGGGAGTTTGGATAAGATGGTAGATTTCCTTTCTCATACAAATGCATGCTCCCCCGTTATTAAAGCTTGTACCGGATGTCAAATTCAGATATTTTGAAAAGAATAAGTAATTGAAACATAGAGCAAGTACTAAAATCAGAGCTTTTATACTTTTTGATATATGATGCTAACTAGTTCATCTCCTATACCCACAGCACAGCGCTACCAGTACGGGCCAATTACCTATGTGAGTGCCCCTGTGTTGTGTGCATACATGTAGTTAACAATAACTGCATGATGTTTTAAGCCCGATTGGGCATACTCTAACATTTGTCCCATATGACCTTTGACCTCATGTGACCTTGGTTTGATTTTGTTCATGCTCCCGTTATATGGAGAATTACTTTCACTAAGTTTAAGTCAATCGGGCAAAGTTTAAAATTGAGCTCCTTTTATGACCTTTGACCTCGAATGACTTTGTTTATTCAAAAGAAAGGAAAGAAGAAGGATGTACAGTACAGGTTTAAAGCAAATTGTTTTGGAAACCACATTTATTAGAGCATAAGTTGTTTAAAGCAAACGCTCTCAAAATAATGCAAAAACAAGCATCCTTTGTTGTTCGAGGATAACATTTTATTTTATTCACAGCGATGAGCTTCATCATTATAAAAGAGGGAGATGTTATAGGATATTACATTTAGTGATATGCGCCCTGAATGACAATGACATTCACTAATCACATAAACCACCTCCGCCAAACTATTAATTTTCAGATCAAGAATCTGTGGCGCGTGCGTAGTTTCAATAACTTCGACACCTGCACGAGCCTTAATAACATCAAGACTTGACTACTGTAATGCTCTCTTCACTCATCTATCTGCCACAGACATCTGACGGTCGACTTCAGCGTCTCCAAAATGCCGCCGCAAGAGCCATCTTTGCTGTCGGTCGGAGAGTTGACGCTGCCTCACTGCTGGTCAAATTACACTGGCTCCCCATCTCCAACCGCATTACTTTCAAGTTTCTGCTCTATGTTTACAAATTTATGCATACTCTTGCTTCAATGTAATTTATATCTGACTGTTTCACACAATATGTTCCTGGCCGACCTCTCAGATCATCGGGTGATACCACTCGCTTGGCAGTTCCCAAAGCAAGTATCACTGCCTTTGGTTGGTGAAAAGCGATTTCACATCATTGCTGTCCAAGCCTGGAATGAACTCCCCATTGCAATCAGATCTGCTCCATCCATTGATTCTTTCAAGAGATCATATTTATTTTGATGTATTTTGTATTATGTTTTTATGATATTTGTACACGCTATGGTACTTTTGTGTATAGCGTATTACACTTGTTACTTGTTACAGTAGTATGATGGTCCGGGATTCGTTTTGTATTTGTCATTTTGACGCGAATTGTGTTTCCCGTATGTTGGTTTGATAAACTTTAACAACAAACAACAACAGATGCTATGCATGGATGGTGTGATTAACTTATGTTATCTCTTGTCGTTGTAAGTTTTACGGCTTTCCTGGTGTAAATTACCCAAAGCCTGCAAAAAGTAACAAAACTTTTATATTATTATATCGTACTTCACCTGAATCAAAATGATGAATACCCACAAGTTTGCGATGTTAATTTAAAAAACTGTTTCTACCTAATCATGCTAATCCACTTGACTACAAATTGTTACTCTGGACATGAACATGATGAAGCGGATCTAATATTACATTTGGACGCACGGTGGATTATATCGATTTGTCAAGCACTCACTTTAAAACAAGTTCCAATGTTATCCTTGTTATTACTATATGCACGCTACAATTCAATCTATTTAATTGCACAGAAACTATTGTTATTTTTCAAAAACCTGACTAATGTGATTAACACTTATCCAGTTTGTATATTTAGAGTACATTAGGAAACGAATTTGGAGAAAACCTTCTGTTAATAAAATACTATGCTGAGCCACCAGCCTGGGTGGCTCACGCTCCAGTAATTTCAGATGATTGAGCTCAGTAATACATCAAAGAATGTCTTCCAATTCATGAAAACAAATAGATAATCAGCTTATCGGATTAAAAGCTTAGAGGGAAGGTCTTGCTGCTCAGCGAGTGTTTGTAATTATCAGAAGGTTTTCTCCAAATTCATTCTCTAATGAGAGATATTGGGTCCTCTAAAAATGTTAGAATATTAGTTGAGATGTATATGCTGTTTAATGTATACTGAAACGTCTTCCAATTTTACGATTGGAAATTAATATGTTGTCAACAAGCATTAAAGGCTGGTGGGTATCAATCGGTTCAATTTTAAATTACATGTTAATATGCATTTTATAACCGATATGTGCTGAATGAAAAAATCGCAAGTGATTGGAAAATAAAATTAATCCGTGTAAGTAACCATGGTTACTTAAACAAATAGCGAAAACTCTTAAAGCTAAGTTTAGAGGGGTTACTCTCTAAGACCACATCTCTGGCTCATCAATTATCATTTAAAGTATGAGCTAGAATTGTCTCCTTTCCTAATTTTTCATAATGTGGATTGAAAAGAGTAATTAACTACTTACCATGTAAGTATAATCAGCATAAAAAATACTCCCGCTATGACATAAAATACCAAAGATGGCTGTGTCTTGACAGATGCTGAGTAAATCGAGTTGAGAATCAACGGAGATATCAAGCTTGCTGCACTCTGAACACTGGACTCAACAGCAAAGATGGTTCCTAATAATGCGGTAGAATAAAGTCACAATATTTTTAAAACCAATTACAACGTTTTATTTAGAACATCAGTATGAAACATCCTGGAGAAACACCAGAAACATGAGAGGTCATCTTATTTAATTTAATCTTTACTAATCACTGTAGTTTGAAGACAAATAGCTCAAGTATTACCGAAATCGATTGGTTAACAAAGCACAGATGAACGTAAAGCCAAGCGAATACAATAATGTTAATTACTTTTCTTCATTAAAGAAAAACCACCATATGAATTGGGCCTACTACCTACCTTGTTCATGAGGGCTTACAAGTTTTGAAATAATAGAATTCAGAACAGGTGCATCCATGCCTTTCGGACATCCCAAAATGGCACCTATAATAATACCAGGGAAATATAAAGTCACATAACGATATGAACAATGTCAGTATCAGTTCATTAAAAGTACACATTTAGACCATCTTAGATCTCCATAAAAATAACGTACATTTAACACAATTTTCTCAATTGGGTAAATTTGCTTACATGTATTATCATTCTGACTGAAGTTAATGGTTTTTTCTTTCTTTTGATGTAATAGACGAAAGGGAGATAGGAATAGCGTGGCCCAGTGTGTAGAGTACTCGCTTCCGGTACATGAGGTCCTGGATTCAATTCTCGGAGTTGGTAAGTCTGAACCTTCTGAAGTTGTAGTCAGCAGGGCGAAAACCGTAAATCGCTAATGTATCTAATTGGCTGCATTGTTTTGTAGAGTGTATACTTCCGCTCTTCCCATGATTCATTTCGAATTGGGTAAATGAACCATGATATTACTCCGTAATCGGAGGGGACGTTAAGTCGTCGGTTTTGAGCATAGAAAATTCCAGGGAACTCTGGGAGAAGGAAAGGATAACATAATCATACCTAGAAAGAACATGGCCGTTGTTGGCGCCCAAGCTAAAAATAGATTACTTAATCCTCCGAAAAGATAAGCAATCTGCAATATCCAATGGTCTTCGAGACAGAGAGAAAATAATTTACTGCCAACTAATAAACCTGTAAAATATAAAAATTAAAAATAGATTCATATCATAGAAACAGAAAATGAGAGCTCGTAATTCCCACACACCCAGGCTAAGCACACAAATCCGGACATTTATAAATTTTTTTTGTTGCTTTTACGCAATACCATTGTATTACAAACACCCGTATAAACATTGCATACTGATACTGTCCCACTTACCTTAGAACATTAAACAAACGAGTTCAAACACACCATCACATTTTGCCAAATCGACAAGATTTCAACCGATTTACTTTCTTGTTGGCAAAGTACTCAAAAGCAGCCCACGAAATAATACATTTTGACTTCAGAAAAAAAAGGTTTCTGTACAATCTTGTTGGACCATTCAACACAAGTTTACATCAATAAGTTCATAGGCTATATTAAGTAATAAACAACACTTACCAATGGCCCCGAATATCATGGACACTACGTTAAAGTACCCTAATGTGACGGACGACCAACAGAATGGTGGACCTAATCCATAAAGACTGGAAATCTTGGTTGCACCCGTTGACATTTGAAATATATCAGTGAAAAAATATATTGTAAGAATGATCAAAATTTGATAATTTCGGTTTTGATCATTTACAGCAAATAACTTGTACAAATCATGAAAGAGTTCTCTTGCACCAATCGGTTTTGATGTTTTATTGGGCTCAACAGTTTCAAGAAGAACACGTGGAATTGTTAGATATAAAATTGCCGCAATAAGCAAGGCAACTGAGAGCCACGCGACAGGGATAAATCCATAGGCTTGAATTATATATCCAACGGGTATCTGAATGATCCCTACTCCACTAAAATACACTGTCTGTAGTACTGCAAGTCGTACAAGCCTAGCCTTCTTCGTACTAACATCTGATATATACGCATAACATCCTGCGATGAAGAAACATATCTGTCCGCCTAAACCTTCCACCAAATTGGCAATAGCGAGAACTGGCAATGGAAGGCGAAGATATAAGATTAGTAGAAGCAGAATGCAAAATACAACGTGAGCTATGATTGGTATGGCAAAATTGAGCTTTCTTCCGAGGCGATCGCTCAAAACACCGTAGAAAGGTGCGAGAAAGACAACGGGTAGATAGGAAAGAGATGTGTTGATCATAGTCCATGTAGCCATGTCAGCAGCGATCTCTTGCTGTATTATGTAATCTGGATCACTGGTATTCTTATTGTTGCATGTCCCATTTATATCATCATCTTTGGATAGAGTATAATTACGATCTTGTGCTAGTCTTTCTTCTATGTATTGAGCTTGCATAGCGCCATCAACTCCTAACGAAGCTGCGAAGAAAAAGGCTAACGGTTCGACGGTAACGAACCGTTTTTTCGGTAACTCCTTTGAAGATTGTAGTAGAGGTGTACCTAAAAAGACACATGATTTGAATAAATTACAATCACTATCTGATTATATATTGCACTAATCGGATACTATTCGCTGAAGAAGTGGTGATGTAACAGGATTAACTATCATAGCAATATTAGTTAAAACAATTTTTGAATATATCGTAATGCACTAGTACATTCACGCGGTACCTCTGCGTTGAACCATATAGCGTGTTTATAGTGAGCCAGATTATCCGGTATTGAGCAAATAAGTACATATTATACAGTATGGCTGCCACTATAAACAGACCAATACCGGTTATTGCCGTACAACCTTTGCAATATTGATGACAAATTTGAATACACATGAATGGTAAATATATCGGTCAACTTCTTTTTGACTCGGATACGGATGTCACAATAACTGAACATTTTATAAAGTAAATTTTAACCTCTCACCTTCGTCTTCTTTCACTTAGCGTGTTTATAGTGAGCTTTCACTTAGCGTGTTTATAGTGAGCTGGATTATCCGGTATGTAGCGAATTAGTACATATTATACAGCATTGGTCGCCACTATAAACAGACCAATACCGGTTAATGCCGTACATAATTATTATACAAAATGGATATCCTTCGAAATCGATGGATACTGCAGTATAATCTTTCCAGACGATATATCGTTATTTAAGGAAGTGGAGCAGGGTTTTTTACACCCCGAGCTTAAATTTGTCACTATAATAACACATCACCTACAAAGTTGATACGGTACACTAGTACAATAATGTTAAAAATGAGACCCGTATCTTTTCGACGGTAAACTATTTGACACCATATTTGTGTCTCCCATATTGCATTGCGGTGACCTCGAACACGACCTCAACCATCTGTGTCGGAATCGCATTCAGAACAGCGCTACTGGTCGCCACTATAAACAATAAGTGACATTCCATCCTAATCTCAATATGCGTCTAAGGATCATGATGCAGTCATGTCTACAGTAGAATTCACCACGACCTTTGCAGGACTTAAAGCCCATTAAAAGCTATTAAACCAAGATAACACTCATTGAAAACAGCTCAACTATGTTACATCATATCTTCTCTGGTTAAATCCACACACACATGTGTCTGTTTTACCTGTGCAATGAGCTGGTATTATAGTTTCAGTTCGATGAACGATTATAAAGCAAACGAAAGGTAACAATTACCGTGTGGCCTTTGTTCACGAAATGAGACAATACTGTGCATATTGTTAACCACATTCTTGAAAATGAGAAACATAATGGCTGTGGGTTGTAACACGGTTTGGAAATAATTTCTTCATATTTTTGGTGTTATCTGTCGTTTACATATCCTTCCTAAAACACCAAAGTGCGAATATTTCCAAACACCTAAATTAGCTAAAAATTTAGGACATGTTACAAAACTATATTTTCTAGAATCTCAGAAGAGTACTTTAAATATTGGCCGGTTATTTTTCACACAGTGACGTTAACTAGGCAATATACTATTACCTATAACATACACTAAAACACCAAAGTGCGAATATTTCTTAACATCTAAATTAGCTAAAAATTTAGGACATGTTACAAAACTATATTTTCTATAATTATACTTATAGAAGAGTACTTTTAATATTGGCAGGTTATTTTTCACACAGCGACGTTAACTAGGCAAATACCCATACTTTTAACATACACTATTTGTAGAGGTTACGCGTCAATGGTAAGAGCACTGTGCATTGTGTATAGGAAAACGGACAGTAACTGCAGTATGTACCGTATAAATACCGTAAACACGCTCATAGATGTCAAAGAACAGGAAAAAGACATGTATCGTAAATCTATAGAAAATTCATGTCGTGCTAGGGGCTAGAACACTCGCACCTGTAAGATCAGTATCTCTGAAAAGATCGGTATTGTATTAAATCTATGATTGCAGACATAACAGATGATGAGTGCAACCTGCTTATAGTGCAGGCTGATATATTCAAAAATTGTTTTAACCTATTCGTATGGATAGTTAATCCTGTTACATCATCACTTCTACGACGAATTTTAAATAACATTTTGGATAGCATTGATCAAATCCAAGTATTAAGTTTTCTTTTGAAAAGTTTATGGTACAACCTTTGCAACATTGATGACAAATTTGAATACCTAATAGCAAATGGCAAATAGCAAATATCGGTCAACTTCTTTTTGACTATAACTGAACATTTTAGAAAGTAAATTTTAACCTCTCACCTTCGTCTTCTTTCACTTCCGGCTTTGCATTGGTCTTGGAAAACATTTTGAAAATCTAGCCCCAACAACTTTAGAATGTTATCTATTGATTGAGAAATATAAGTGATACATATTAAATATACTATTAATGGAACATGATATTATGTTATTGAGTTGCACATTTATTTTTTCTTGATGTCAATCATATGAGGTGGCATAAGTATTAAAATAACCCAATATTCGTGAAAGAATTTAGATGTTTAGGGGATGGCCACATGACCTCCTTGGCCCAGGTTATCTCCTCCACGTCATTGTAGGCCTATCTGTGTGGTCCAAAGATTATGACGCATTTTGAATTTGACCCCTGGTGGCAGCTAGAGGTTACGAAAGGTCATTTAGGGATACAAAATTGAAAATGTTTCAATGTTGTTGAAAGATATACAAAATTACTCTTCTCATCACAAGGATAAAAGAAATATTTAGTTTGTATATAGATTCTACAAAACAAATTTGTCACTTTGTGGGTTGTACAGTGTGTATTCAAAAAGAGCGATGCAATACGTGATTCACCATGGTATATGATCTAGAAGTGGAATAAAAACACGTCATGTACTTACATTTTGAAGCCAGGTCGCCAAATATCATACCTCCCCTTTCATACAACATACGACAATGACAACATGCATACACACATACATGTATATACTGTATATTGACTTTGGACTTTGTTAAGATTTTCTCGTTGTGTAGGCAGGCTGTGCGTATAGTATGACGGTCGAATCACGGTCAAGGTCATGCGGAAGAACTGCTTGCCAATAGGAAGTGGAATAAAATTACGTCATGTACTTACATTTTGACGCCAGATCGCCAAATATCATACCTCCCCTTTCATACAACATACGACAATGACAACATGCATTCACACATACATCCGGGACATACATGTACATACTGTATGTTGACTTTGGACTTTGTTAAGATTTGCTCGTTGTGTAGGCTGTGCGTATAGTATGACGGTCGAGTCACGGTCAGGGTCATGCCAATTCCGCGGAAGAACTGCTTGCCAATAGGCTATTTGTTACAAATCAAATTTAAATATTCAGCAGCTTGTATTAAAGGAGGATTTCGTGATCCTAGCATCCTCTTTTTATGACATTTTTCAGTAGATATCCACGAAAAAAGCTTATTTCCAAAATTTCAGTTGATTCCGATTTTGCGTTTGCGAGTTATGCATGATTTATGTGTATTACACTGCTCCATAGACAATGTGTTGTAATTTCGTTCTGGTGCACCAGAACGAAATTCAAATTTGGCGATATTTTTGCTAAACGAATTAATCTGCAAGAAATATTTGGTACATAAACATTATGTAGCCAGAGGTATCCAGTGGTGTAAAAATCTCAACTTTTTTGGGAAAAGTGGGGGATGAGGCTGTGGATCACGAAATGCCCCTTTAAAGCAGGGATAAAAGTGATGAAGTTGTATGTTTTGCACAATTTATTGTTCGTAATAAGGGACGCACAATGCGAGGGGGGCGGGGGCTGGGGTAATAATTATGTGAAAAAATAATTGAAAGGTTTCGCCGCATTATCTGATTAAAAAAGAAACACCGTCTCGCAACATGAAAACAAGCTCGTAGTCACGGCAAGTACCTTTTGAATAACAATATCGTGCAGAATTAGCATGCAAGTTCATCTGTATTGGTAATCCATATATAGAAAGGTTTAAACTCTTGATCTCAATACAAATATATTTACCAGCTTTTACCTCCGTAATTTTCAGCTGTTGCTATTTGAAAGTTGCACTTACAACAATACAAAAACACTCAGACTTCCTTCCATTATACTAAATACGAATCAATAGAATTTACTGCAACTTTCAAATTTTGGGTTACATTGATTTAAATGTACGCTGCGGCGTCAATATCTAGACAATAATTGAGGTGTCAAAATGCGCAGAAATAAATTCCGCCCCTTTTTGAATAATGACCATTATTTAAGGGGGGTTAATTACTTTTTTTGAGATGTTTATATTAGAAGCAGAGTTATGATAAAAAATTGAGGATGGCTAAATGGCGAGTTGTGAATGGGCGAGGTGACGAGTTGTGAATGGGCGAGTTGTGCTTTGGTGAGTTGTGGGGCGATTTGTAGTGTATGGGGCCCAAGTTGTAGGGCGAATTGTGAAGCAAGTTGAAGAGCGGGTTGTGATTACCTTAGTTATTGTATAGAAATGTATAGAAACACTGTATAAAATTTGTATTATTTATTGAATAAGTAGTGTTTATAAGCTTGGATTATCATTACAAAACTCTATCCCAGGTATATTGCGGGGTATATTGTAGAGTATAATTCTAGCAATGAGTTCAGTCAACAGTGTAGTTATATAATATATAAATACGCACGTGACTCATGGGCACGACATACCAAGACCAGCAAGCGTGACCAAATCCCCACACATTGACCACTATACAGAAAAGGAAAGGAACTCTATAGATAAATATCATCAGTAAAAGTATCAATTGAATTGCAAAATTATTACACAAATTGCAATTTGTAATATGTTATCAAAAACAACACAAGTATTTGACGACGGAAAAAATATTCAACGACGGAAACGTTTACAATATAATCACAAAGGTGAGCAGAATAGACAATTTTGCTGCACAGTAGTCTCATGTTGTTCCACCTTTGCATCCAAATGTATAGAAAGACCAACCGCTATGTAGAAGGTCACTTCGAGACTTACTGTCTACTAGCTGTTATGGCAGCGCGGAGGTAGCCACGTGCTTATTTATAAAAGCGCATTTATAAATATAACCGAAGTACACTGGTCAAGATATATAAAGAAACTTTGAGGCCTACACAAATACCACTTGAGTGACTTGACATATCACAAGCAAAAAAGGAGCACATTGTTACAGTAGCGTAGTGGCACCCAGGGCTAAGGATACATGCGCCCCCAATTCTTGAAGCAATTGCTCGGGGAGCAATTTGCGCAAATAGGGCCAACCACTAATTAATTTTGGTTATAATGAAGTTGAATATCGGTCTTAAACTGGTAAAAAATGGGGAGAATAATTCTAAAAAAGTCCCATCGGGATAAAGCAATCATAACCTACAAACTATGTCGCAACTAAAATAATATAATGGGCAGAAAAAAAGAGCACATTTTTACGAAAGAGTCCTCTACTCAGGATATCAAGGAAATCTTTCCTAAAATTAAATGGTACAATACGTATACAAGAAGAGCATTGTTCTGCCAATACGTCTATGTTTGTTCATCTTCGATGTACTTTACAACATCTATTCCATAAAGACACTAATAAAAAGTCAACGAATTCCACGACACTCAGTATACTCATTCCCACGAACAAACCCATTGAACCACCAATATCACCTGCAATAGAAGGAGAAAAATGTAAACATAATCAATGGTTATATAAATAAATAAATAAATAAATAAATAAATAAATAAATAAATAAATAAATAAAAAAAATAAAAAATAATTATTATACTAGTGAAATTAGCACATAGCAATACAAATCTGTTTCGTATAGATGGTTTGACCCATCCACACTCGTCAGTTGCAATGTGTAAAATGACAAAGAATATGTCTTGAGTTTTGATGCGCGCGCAAGAGGAATTAACGCAACCGCGTATCTTAAGGTTATTAATTATTTTAAACTGTTGTGATTTGGTAGTTCACAGCATTTTACGAATGGTAGTGAGCTTTGGCAAAAATTGCATTGCTCAATTCATAGCGAGCGTGTGGAAGAATTAAAATATCACAGATATACTTTTATAGGTGCTGCGGTTCTTGAGTTACGTTGCAAAGAGGGCTGAAACAACAACACTTTTGTAAAACGTACATAACTAATATTAACAACAATAAATTAAGCAAGTTTGCAGAGTATACGATTTGTAGAATGAACTTTTGCAAAACATCAAGGTGTTAATTTTCAATAATATATTGATCTATAAATGAAAATCGATTTTTAGGTTGCTTCGACCAACAATACCTCGTCTACCCTTAAAGTTGCGCAACACAATACGCGTCTTAAGTGCGTATCCATGTCTGGGCCTACTTATTGCTAAACATGCTAAAAGAGCGACTTATTTATAGTTACACAGTAAATGTTTTTTTCTATAAATAAATAAATAAATAAATAAATAAATCAAAGTAAATATAAGACACCAACCCACATATAGCCACCCACCACCGTCACTCCCACATATCCAATGTACGTGTAAACACACCACCCAAAAAAACCCCAAACAAACAAACACACCCCACACACACACCCACCCCCCCCCACCCGACACTCCGGCACTGTGATGTGCCCTGAGTAATTTAATTTAATTATTTAACTTTGTTTACAAGCTGAAAGTATGTCATGAGATGGGAAAGCCCCTTGTACGTGCAAGATAATGGTGTGGAAAGTCATTTTTGGAATTCCCCCAAATTATTGTAAACAAAGTCAGAGCTATGTTTGGAACTTGGAAAGCCCCAGTTCATTATTGCACCATCAGGAAAACCTCCCAGGAAGTGATGTAATGTGTAATGTGAATGTGTATAATTAATCTTGGGAAATCCCAAGATTGCAGCAATGTTGTGAAAATGTGATTGAAGTAATGGTTTATTAATAGATGATGGGTTTTTGCATGAATACTGATATAAAAAGCTGGAGACTTTTGTTGGGACTTTACAGAATGCCATGGGAGATTGAAAACTCCACATGTGTGTGATGGTCTTCGTGCTTCAAAAAAGAAGTACATTTTAACCAGTTTATATAGCCAATAATTGAGCTAATTTTAATACAGCAACGAAGAAGACAGCGAGCACACAAAAGTGCTCTTCCTCATCAAAGGATTAAAAGTTCTTCTGTCAAATTGCTGGAGTTTGCTGGGTTTGTGAAGGCCACGCATCTGTCAAAGAACAGCGGAGCTGTGTTAACGAAACCTGTTCCCTGGAAAAAGAGTGATTGGTGAAAGAAACACCATTTTGGAGAAAGCAGCGCAAAGAGATATATTGCGGAGAGAGCAGCGCAAGAAGATAAGCAATAGAAGAAAGCAGCATCATTTTCGTGTGAGGATTTCATACGCAAGGATATTTATAAACGCAAGAACACACTGGACTTCGCAGGACAAGTGAATAAGGATATAATACATCAGTCGTCCAGAACATTGCAAGAACTCTAGGATCACCAACAACAAGACAGCTGGTTAAGTACTGATATAGTAAAACTGTCATTGTGTGATTTTATTGTATATGCGATATTGTTATTATATGTACCAATCATACTCCGTTTTCAATTAAAGACTTAGATTTTGTTAGCTTAAACAAACAGTGTATTTGTGTTGTGCATTCGTGTGAGTTCGGGAAAAAGGTGATTTTGGCCTTGAGTCAAGTACGACTCGTAACAGGCACATTAACCCTACGTGAGCGGGTGAACACACCCCTACACAACCCACCACCTACACACCCCACTCTATATACACTCCACTACCCTATGCCCCACACAGAAGCACATGCAAAGAACATGCACAACGTTCAAAGATCTAAAACAAATTAAAAATGCATGTTGCCACGGGATTGCCACATTTTGCAAGTGCCTATCATAATTATTACGCAACGCATACAGTTTGTCCACTCTGAAGTACAAAGTGACAACGCGCGCGTATACAGCGCATTAACAGTGCGTAGTGCTGCGTCTCTGCTTCAGGTATGCGTGCCTTCATAGTCGGCACAATGCGTGCGTCCGCGTCGGTACTTTGTACTTCAGAGTAGACTGACTGTAGTGATAGTATGACTAAACATCGTATTCGGTTTAAATATAATAAGAAAAGCAAATTATTACGCGTTTCTTACTTTGTAGACTTGCAGAAGTATAAGCAGGTATTTGGGTAACATTATTATAGCTTAATTCTTCAAAGAACACACGCATATCCAGAATATTTTTCCTGTGGAAGAAACATAAAACATTTTATGGGCAATATTATCAAATTGAATATATGAATACAAAACCCACCCAAGTCCATACTTTGGCCAAATTGAGTTAAGCATGGGAAATTGTTGCTATACATAGGCCTGTTATATGTATGAAAGAACAACTCAAATTCATCCTCTGTGTCTATTGAACATATGAAAAATAACACGTATGAAAGAATCACCCAAGTCCATGATTTGAGTCTTGTAACACATTGATTGAAATGCAGTATGTATAAAAGTCCGCTTGTAACACATTCATTGACGGAGAGTGAACTGGGCTTAATCAAGGAAAGTGTGTGGTTTACATTACATGGCAGTATGCTTATCAACATTACACATACCTGTGTGCTTTATTTTGTATTATCTTACTAGTGGTAATCTCATTCCAACATTGTTGTCTTTGTTTATGATTAAAAAAACCACCCAAGTCCAGTATTTAAAATGAACCCCAACGAAATCCCTGAAATGCTAATCGTCATACCTACAGTTTAACTCACTCATTTGCACGTAAAACTTACTATATTGTCCAGGTAAATCTAACTGTAGGAATTAAAATGATTCTCAAAATCACTTCCCATTGACTTGGGTGGGTTTTGTATTCATGTATTCAATTGTACAAATGTGATATAAAAGAAGGATCCAAAGGACGAGGTCTACAAAACATACCAAGGATCCAAAGATTATTCAAGGATACCCAGCATATAAACATTTAGATAGATGTGGGAACAAAGTCGACGTCTCCTACTGAAGCTCTTAGGGACCGTTCACAAACACTTGTTAGAGGGGGGTGATGCAAAAAGGGGGCCTTAAAAGTTTTGACCCTCTTGGGGGGGATGAAAAAATGACAAATTTTCCTGGGAAACTTGAGTTTATATGCTTTTCTATGGGGTTGACCCATAATTTTCATGTCAAAAATAGGGGAGGGGCTGACATGTTTGAAGTCTCAAAGGGGGGGGCAAAACAATTTTGCGATAATTTTTTTTTGCATCAGGCCCACCCATAACAAGTGTTTGTCAACGGTCCCTTAGTGTAATTTTATCAGTTTATATGCATGGTAATGGTCCATGGCACTGATATTGAAAATCAATGAAAACAATCTGATGAGAAATATAAAAATATGCGAATCGATCGCAGGTCGATTTATGATCCATATTGATAACTTCAAGTCGACAAATCCTGCATACTAAAGACCCAAAGTCGACATTGATTTATGTTAGACGTCAACAGCATGCATTTCGATGTAACCGCATATTAAAGTCTATTCGGCTTAATTGGATTATAGGAAAAATTTAAGGTGGCCCCTGGGCTTATTTTACTTCTTTCATCCAAAGCAACAAACATGCCAAGTATGGTTTGGTAAGAAAAAGAGGTAGTTTTTTTTCCTGAGATGGATCTGCCTGCTACCGTCTTACGTCTAAATAATTATGTCGAAATAAGTCTGCACAAAACAACCTCTGGTCGACTTGATCTAAGTTGACGACTTTTGTAAAATTTTCATCAGAAGATATAAAGTCCAAAATGCAACAAACTTGCTATATTCGGGGAGGGGGGTGGGCGTCTTCCTAGTTGAAGGTGTACGTGGATGTGCAACGGATTCAAGGTACCTTTCAGTGATTTATTTTGGTTTCAGCGGAGAACAATATTTAAACAAAAGTGCCCTTAAAAGCACCCACTTTTTAGGTGCTTTATGTGAAAAATTAGTATAGAGGCCGTCAGCCTTTTCCGCGGGATCCGCCATCTTGTGGGTACTGCCGTTCTGCATGTCATGCGTTAGACATTACGTCCCGATTACGCGGACTTCGCAGCGGGTGACGCACCTCTTCAGTCAGGCGTCAACGCGGTGATCTTAGCAACAAGGCACTCCGTACCCAAAAGATGGCGGCGTTGACCTCACAATGACTACCTCTATTACTCATGGGTTGCAAAAACAGGAAAAAGTAGGTAGAGAGAAAGTCATCATTTAAAGATCTGCGTGGCATATCCCCGTTTTTCGAAGGCCCCGGACTATAATCTCACCTGATTTCTCCTTCTGAGAAGTTTGTAATTACAGCGAGCTCCTTAACCAATATTTCACTTGGAAAATAGGCATGAGATAACCGAGCGTTGTATACTACAGCATCACATGATTGTGGACAATCGCAATCAACCTTTTTATTGTCTTGGATAAATTTCGCTGATTTAGCACCGTCTTTATACACTGTATAAGGGATGAAATCAAAACTCGATCGGCGGTCGACTGCCGGTTCCGCCCTATTCCTATTGTTTAGAGTAATAGAATATATAGTCGTTACTCTGAGTTTCATGCCTAAAAAGACAATCGTCAGACGACACGATGAAATGCTTTGGAGGGACTACCATCTTTTGGAAATGTGAAAGAACATACATTCCATGGTGTCAACACAGCCAAAGTCTATCCCAGAGTCAGTCTGTCTATCGGAGATAGTCTAAAAGTGCTCAACTGCAAAACAGGAGCGTAACATTATAACAACATTTTACTCATAGACGATCTTTTGAATAAAGTGCATTTTATTTTGCAGAGGACCCAAACTTTTAAACTCGCGCCGAATGACAAAGGGCGAATATGGTGTTGAAAAGTGCAGTGGTCGTATGATGTCCTTGTCTTTGATATAGCAGTACAATATACATTGACCAACTAAGTCAAACTGTTGTCTATACATTTAAATTTGTAGAAACAGTTTATTTTGTCCACAGATCGTTGCACTGTCATATTATTGAAATAATGTAGCTCATGCCAGTATGAACAAAATATTGAACCGTTCAATTGAACAGTTGAATCATAATTTTAGCATGCCTCGCAAAACTCGTGCACCACAAAATGTCCTTACTAAGACGGGCCCATATCTATGGGAATTTATGCCCAAGATTAGTTTCTCAATTGTATATAAACTGATAAACCTGTGGTTTACCAGGTTCTTTCTTTTATTGTGCAATAACTTGCCATAACAGTCAGCTACCTGCACAACCGATTCTTTTGTTCTGCAAGGCTCACTCAGTCATTTAATGAGGCAATACAAACGATCGAAATTGGTGTTGAAATGAGCAAAATTTTGAGTTACACCTTTTCAGTGTACAAATTTTTTTCTCAGCCAAATGAAAAGCAATAATTTTCATTTTTTCAGTAAATGGCTGGAAAAACTATAATGCTTGATACTGATTTTTTTTAAAATCCTGGTGTTAAACTTAGGCCTGAAATTCAGTCATTTAGTGTAAGATATTCGATTTTTATAGGCTTCAGCTCGGCCCGCGAGCTTTTTCTTGGATCAACCTTTTAGCTTTTCAAAGTAATATAGTTCGCTAATGAAGGATTTTCCCCAACTTTCTAAAGCACATCACCGTGAGCTATATGTCATAGTTTTGTCAGAATTTCCGTTTTGATTTCACCATCTTTCACTGTCGGCTGAAAAAATTTCTAAATCAACACGTGAAATCTAAAGGCTAGTACTAGCATTGTGGATCGATATCCCTGGGTTTAATAGGAATACCGGCATGGCTATAGTGTTGCCAGAACTTCAATATAGCAAAGAAATTCCCAGACCTATAGCGCTCCTACTGATCATGTTTAACCAGAACACCCAATTGGGGATTTAATCGCTGGTCGGGCAATTTGCTTTCAATGAAAAATTGACCTGGATAACAACAAAGGAAATATCGACTATTTCGGCTGGTTGCTCTCGAGATAAAAGTACTCACCATTGCCTACTTTTACTTAGTTTGACATTTTCTGAGCATGAATGGAAAAAGGGTAAAACAAAAACGGAAATTCTGACAAAACTATAACATATAGACCCACACGATGTGCTTTACAGAGGTGGGAAATATCTTTCTTTAGCAAACTATGTTAGTTTGAGACGCTAAAACATGAATTCCGTAAAAAGCTCGCAGGCGAATTCAAGGCCTATAAAAATCAAAAATATCACACTAAAAGACACAATTTGATGCTTAATTTTAACACCAGGATTTAAAAAAATGTATATCCAAGCACCAAGTTTTTAACTGACATTACTGAAGAAAAAAAAAATATTGCTTTATATTTGACCGAGAAAATTAATTTCATATCAAAAAGGTGTATCTCTGAATTGTGCTGATTTTTACATGTATCGATCGACTTTTAGCGCGACTAAGCATTTCTAAAGAATTGGTTGTCCAGGCGGCAGACTGATAAAGGATGCAACGTTTTGGTTGATCCTCTGTACGTACCTTCTGCTTCAAGTAAACACTCAAGACTTTCTTGAGGATTGCATACGGGAGCATTTCCTGTGGAATGAGATATTAAACTGTAATATTCATTGACTACCAACACTCTACACTCTACATTCTTAAATCTATACTAAATATTTCGCATGTGTCCATTGGGTATTTACTGCTCTTAATATATTTTTTTATTATCATGCCCGGATTACTGCAATCATAATAAAAGCACCTTTCACATTTTACGGAAAGACCACGGTAGTTTTTTCGTTATTATAATCACTTATCACTTTTGTGACACCAAAATTTATATCGTGGTCTTAAAAATCTCAACTTATATATACCTGGATATCTAAATTCTTTGCACTTGCATATATCTATCACAAATTGTTCCCTGCATTCCTGTAGGCAAGTCGGTACTGTGTATGTCTCGGAATAATTAAGCGACTCTGTCGAAGGTCTACATGTCGAGTAGGGATAAGGTAAATTTTCCACCTTTAATCACAAAGAAACAAAATTAATCTAGTATTAATTTTTGAGCGGCAGTCAGCCAGGGGTGGCGCTGGCCTTCAAATATAAGGGGTCCAAAATAGCACATTTAGGGGCTCAAATAATTATCTTTTCCTACACAAAAGCCTAGGCCTACATTTTTAACCACTTACTCATCCACCAACACACCCCCAACCACACTCCACCCCCACCCCCACATACATTTACGCAAACATAAGCATGAACACCCATCACTCTCGCACGCTACACTCACACCCACCCGCTACCTGTGACACACGCACCCCCACGCGCAGCCCACAAACACTGTCTCGCCTCAAACAAAAATGCACATAACGTATTTTTTCCACTTTTTTGGTTACACTTATACGCTAATTAAAGAATCTTTAAACAACTTTAAACTCTTATAACTCTGCATTGCTTAAATTGGGCTCCCTTCTAACATAAGTTTAAATGCTTTAAACTTGGCCACTGTTTAAAGGTTTAGGTTAAGTTGTTTAAACATTGTAAGCTTTAAACCACAACAAGTCTTAAACAGTTGCACGGGTTAAAAGCTTATAATTAAGAAATAAAGGTAATGCATTATCCTTTACACGCAAATAATGTGTCCAAGGCAGTAAAAACGTAAATAATGGGTGAGGCGCAGCCGAACCCATTATTTAAACGTTTTTACTGCCGAGGACACATTATTTGCGTGTAAAGGATAATGCTGCACCCTTTATTTCTATTCTATTACCACAAAATGGTGCGATTTAAAGAGAAAATATCACATTTTTTGCCTAAATATTTCAAGTTCTTTAAATCAAGGTGGAGCTCCTACGCGTAGCCAAAGCGTAAGTGATAGCGTGTATTGCAGACCGCGTAACTAAGCGTGATGCTTCGCGTAGAATGCGTAACGACGCTAATATACTGCATCGCGCTTTGCAGTGCGCTGTGATGCGAGAAGAACATAAAGTTCGTTGCCCTTGACACTTTATCGCTAATTAATGGTCTGTCACGTGACGCGTTTCAACAAATCAAAGTGCGCGATTTTGAAAAATGGGTCGTGGGGGTAATAGAATTATATTTATGGTTTAAAAGCAGTGAAGTTTTATTCTGTAATAGTTTAAACGGTTTTAAACCATATGGTTTAAATATCAGTGTACGATGCGAGTACAAGTAGAAGAATCCAATAATTAGGCATTGTAATAGACATAAAATAGACATAGATATAGTCGTACATAAAAAGGAAAAGACCCTCAAATTAACGGATGCCAATAAGTTGTGGTCTAATACCTGAGTGGCAGAAACGCTCACTGATGTTTCAAAACCAGGTGATACGGAAAATCCCAGCTCCCTCACTAACGGACGGACCCCTTGTGGGTGTAAATAAACCTGGCAATAAATCACAAACATGATATATAATGACGTCTCATCAGTGTTCCGGATACCAATGTAGCTAAAAGGGTAAAAATGACATAACATTACCAGATTCAAAAAGTTTGGAATTGCACTGTTTTTAAAACTATCGGTCTGTGCATAAAATTGAGAGATTTGATTTGCATTGCGACGGACCCTGCCATGACTCTCCAGTCTGGTAGGAGGGATAAGATCTTTTGTTCGAATACAAGCTGAGAGCCCTTCGACAAACTTATGACAATGGTCCTCCCTCCTAACAGCTATAGAGAGTCAAGCTGGCACAGATTAAGAGCGTTGTTATAACTCTCATACAATTTGCACATAACTATTTTGCAAGCTCTTCTTTATCTTTCTTTGCAGCTGCTCTAAAGTATGATCTTGAGTTGTGGTGACTCCGCGTATTCTAGTAATGGACGAACATAATTCTTGCCAAATCTTTTTAAAATCCTCTTTCCTCTTAGATTCCTCTTAAAGCAGACATGTTGTGCTTGACATTTCAAAGGTTTGAGTTTGATATTATTATTGGCAGAGAATTCACCGAATTCATCCAACACATCTTGAATTTGGTTAGATTTGGGGTGGATACAGTTCTCATACGTGGGCCAGGGCTATGTTGTAGATACCGGACAGAGTTAGCATGATAGTTAATTTTAGCTTGAGTTATTTCACGTTGAACTTAATTGGGAAGTTGACGCCATCGAGTTTTATCTTCAGCCACAAAGGCTGCTTGGCGTTCCCGAATCAATCTTTTAATTGGGGTGGAGAGCTATCATTGTCATGGTTCTTTATTATGACCATTGGGAACTAAGACTCCATTGAACTTTTTAAAAGATATTCATGTATGTGGATCCGCGATGAAACATGTAATTTAAAGGGGAAGAAAATGTCATTCTAAGTGGGACATTTCAGACATTGTTTTGTATTGTATCTTTAATAGTAATGATGATAAGTGCATAAAGGTATGCATGCTTTTTATTGTAAAGGAAAAAAAAATGTTGCAAGGAAACCAACTAGCATTTTTCAATATGGAACTTGCCATGATTAAGTAATAATAACCATGGTGGGAACAACGACCATTTTTAATTGAATAAAGTGTGCCGAGGCTTATGGATCAACGTCTAGGCGTTGTGCCTGTGCGTAGCGCACTATAAATCACTGCGCTTTTTTTTTTAAATATCGGATGTTTGACCTCCTCCAAATTCACGAAGCATTTCCTTCCGTAGATAGTGAATACAAGGCAATAGGATTCTGCTGCAACTTTCAAATATTCGGCTGCTTTTATTTCCATGTACGCTACGATATCAGGGACCACTGCAACAAATGAGGTGTCCTGATGCGTAGAAATAAATTCTACTTCGATTGGTTATCACATATTTGGCATACAATAAACGGGTTTGGAACAATGATCATTTATCATGTTTATTAAGGGGGGGGGGGTGTACTTTTTTAATGTGTTTAAACTTACTTTCAATCCAGCGCCACTGTTTTCTGATGAGGTGTATTCATACTGCTCAACATTCACACGTAAATGTAAACCATATCTACTTCCTGGTTGGTTCACTTTAAGTATGTCATTTGTATCATTTGGATTATTGAAAGTGTAGCAAATCCCCCAGTCGGTAAAAGTCCTTGTGTAATCGCAACGGTCAACTCCACGCCACGTGCAATAAACAAGCATGTCGCGTATGTCATGCGCTGACCTGGTTATTTCATCTTGAATTGAAAAGGTTCCTTGCGTCCATAGTGCTTTATATTCTGCCCAGTTAATGGTTGAAGTATTTTCCATAGCTGAAAAAGACAAAAGTTTAGAGTTGGCCACAATTATGACAATTGAACCAGTTTAGGCGTCCGAATGGTGAGAGCATGTTTACTCTGCCTGTGACTTACATGAGGTACACGCGAATGGTTTATCGTGATATGGAGTAAGTGAGTCAATCTGTATAGCAATCGCGCTCTGTTGCGCATCAACGACATAAAGCACCGGCACATCTACATGTACCGCCTTACAGTTTGCTTCGACTATATTTATTAATACATTTTATAAATACGTAAGTGACCACCTCCGCGCTGCCATAACAGCTTGTAGACACAAGCAACCTTCTACATACATTTGAATGCAAAGGCGGAACAACATTTGACTACTGTGCAGCAAAATTGTCCATTTTGTTCAACTTTGTTTTATTATATTGTAAACGTTTCCGTCGTTGAATATTTTTTCCGTCGACGTCGTCAAATATTTTCAAAATGTTGTTTTTGATAACATATTACAAATATGGAACCCCACATGTGTAATAATTTTGCTATTCAATTTATACTTCAATTTGAAAGGGTCCGGGGAAAGGGTACTTTTAGGTTGTGCATAAAATTGCTCTTATGTCAAGTGACCCCATAGCGCCATTACTGCATTATGCTGGTTTCATACTTTTCTGCCGCTTTGCCGCTGTGAAGATGATTTTACTTCACTGCGCAATCTCGCCAAAAACACAAGCGGTGACCAGCGGCAAGCCGATATATCGATCACTCCACCGCTTTGCCGCCGCGGCAGCACCGCTGGGAGTTGAATTCAAGTCAACTCGGAGCGGTGCCGCTCTGACGTATGAATACAAAATACGATTTTGGAGCGGTGCTGAGCGGCAAGAGTGGCTTTCAGAGTCATGCCGCTGTCGCTCAGCTGTTTGCCGCTTCGCTTGCAGAAAAGTACAAGCGACATGATGAAGCGTCATGCCGCTCAGCGGCAAGCGGCAGAAAATATGAAACCAGCTTTAGGCGAATCTTTACGGTATTCGTCAAATAAAAGAGACGACTGGTTTCCTCGGTGAAGTGCCTGGTGTCTTAACTTTACAAAGTCACTAAACAACACTTGTTCAGATTTTACACCTCGCCCACTGCAATAGTTATGCTAGTAATGTTTCTTTGCTGACTATGTTAATGTTACAATTATTGTTTTAAAGAAGAAAAACGGTTACAGCACATCACACCAAATTCCCCATTGGGTGCTCCATTCCTTTTAAAGAATTCGTATCTTTCTTTCTTATCAAAGAATAGTCCGACGAGTAGGACCTTTTTTTCTAAGTTACCAGACTATACACATTTCACACTATGATCACTGTCTCACATGACACGTTTTCGGGAGGGGCGGTTAGTGGATTTTTGTGGTTAATCTTTCTTGAGCGATCAGAGTTAGAGTATAGTTGGTATAAACTAAGAAACAAACAGGTCCTACTCGTCGGACTATCAAAGAAGGATTCACCCATAATTCAAAGCTGCCATTAACCAATGACGCTTAATTAAGCAATTACCCTACGATATAAGGTCAAATACCTCAGTCCATTACGTACAATATTCACGCTATCAAGAGATATTTCATAGTTCCAGTATTCTGCTTTTTTCATGAACTTCTAAATGATAAGCTAAATGAGTTTAAATCGAAGCATGTAGGGCATTCTACACAGAGGTTCATATTTTGAACAAAAACAGGAACGTGGTAAAATTCCTTAGAATTGAGTTTTTGGTTAGCATGAGCACTTTCAGCTGTAATTTTACATTAGCCCATTATAAAGAATAAACAGCGTGCCGTGATTGGGTAAATAAGATTATACGGCATATTGGGTAACAAATAAATCGAGGGGAAGCGAGTAAAAAGTTGATATTCTGATGGCTCTGGCAAAAATTGCTTCCAAAGGCTATTCGCAGGGAGATGGCAAGAAAGATCTTTATTATGGCTTACATGGTTAGATCTCGGTATCTCATTTTCAACAGCAAGGTATTTTCATGGACGATCTAATTTTCACCCCCAAAAAAACACACACCAAAAAACCCTGATAAAAAGTCAATTTCCAGAACCAAAATTCCAAGTTTGAGATTCTCTGACAAATACCGGAATTCATTTAACGTTAGGACAATTTTATGCAACACGGTTACCTCTTCTGATGGTGGTTACACTTATTGGGAAAGAAAGTTCAAGGCCAAATTTTTTCTGTTTTCTTTGCTCACCTAAATATACTACCAGTTCATTCATGGGCAGCTATCCGTATAACGTGACAAAAAAGTAACGTGATTGCTTTCAAATAATAGAATACGTCTTTTCAATGAACGATATAAACAATATTTGTTATGAAGTATTTTTTAATAAACAAAGACTAGACAAAACCTGAAGTAAATTCAACAATAGATTGCTCATCTAAATGCGGAAATACAATAAATAATAATAATAAATAAATACAACGATCAGCCAATCAACTGCCTAAGGAACGAACGAATACTTACGAAGTATTACTTACCTGAAAAACCAAATATACTATTCAAAAGAGCCAATTCTGCCTCGTCAATTTTGGACTTCCTTACTGCATTATAGTTACACAGTGTTACTACGGGAAAATCAATATCTGTAACGTACGTAACACCGACTATGCTACTAACGGGTCGAGATTTGAATTGTATGAAACTATTGGTAACGTTGACGAGTAGCCATACGATCAAGCCACAAAGTATCAAGCCCCACATGAATCTAGAATGAATACAATAATACTGCAATTGTTATCTACGAGATGACAGTGTCAAAGGAAGGTCTGCAAGGAAAACACCGGGAGAAATATACCTGCAGGGAATATTGTGTGGGTTTTCAACAATGTTTTGGTATTGTTATGCCATTTAATACTACGTGCATTTATAAAACGTTGAAAGTGACTTTATCAGATGCATTAAATTCATGGCCATGTGACGCTGTACCAGGAAATAGTCCTGGTAGTAGTACGTAGTACCATTAAAAAGACGTGCTTAGTACTTTCAAAAGACGTAAACAAAGGCTAATCCAACAAAGTTTAGGTAGAACCGAAGTGTAAGAAAAAAGATCAAAGAGTTTAGAGAATAAGCCTACAATGAGTGACAATGTACATGTAAGGGTTTCTTAGCATACTTATGCAAAACTTGTTAAGATAAAATGAAATAAATCGTACCTTCTGAAAGCCCCAATCGCTGGATTTGTCACATATTTCACACCATGAACGGTTGAATCTGCACCAAATTCGCAAAACCTCTCTTTCGCCGTGTAAGTTTTCTCAGTCTCATCAGCTGTTGTTGAAGATGTGGTGGATGATGTCATAAAACGACGGTCAGGATTCATTCGAAAATTGGGATTGCTCACGTATTTGATCCCATAAAATGCGTTAGGCTCGATACCGATTTCGCCAATCATTTTGCGGTTGTCCAGATTTCCATTGTAGATATACGTAGCCATGTTTATATTCCTGCACCTTTTCCTGACACAATGCTTGACGCTAAACCTCTTAAAGTAGAATATGCAACACGTTTGCAAATGTAGTCACTACCATTTAGGCTACATATCAATTATCCAGCGCATTTGAATGGTGTTCGTGATCATGATAATAGTTACTCTGAGTAATATTACAGGTTACACGATGATAAATGATATATTATTGTCTGTCACGAGCACAATTTGTTTATATACAACGCCCTGTAAAATACATCTAATGAACCGAACATAAATGGAGACATCTCTGGAAAGCCGACCACGCATAACGTCAAGTGCATAGACGAGTCGGATATGAATTTATATTCAAAACAATACCAACATGCTTCGTATTGAATTAGATAGTTCTAGACATCGAACAGAATTGAAACACACGGTACACATCACGCGGTAACGCATGTAATTTGCAATAAATTTTAAAAAGGTTTTTAATAACACAAGCAATTATAAAGCAAGCGTAATAATAGTACACCTAATGAAATGTTGCTCCTTGACGTAGTCGGATCAAAATTAGCGCATTTTCAGTTGCATAAGCAAATATTGAACTAAATTGTTAAAGTGTAATAATTCAGTGTTTGGGTCATTCCATGTCAAATCAACCAAAATAATTGAAAAAGAATTACTCATTTATGACATCCAATTTGAATAAAAGTCATTTCTCATTTCAATCGACTTGCTAGCCCAGACATATCACTCTGTTGAGATGACAGCTGCGATCAAGGTTCTCACTTCTATAAAAGAGTTTGCCTCCGACAAATAGATCAGCGTAGGCTAAGCCGGATCTGCTTCTCACTTCTATTAAAGAGTTGGACTCAAACATATAGTTCAGCGTAGGCTAAGGTTTCTCACTATAAAAGAGTTTGACTCCAACACAAAGATCATACTAAGCTGAGGTTGATCTTATTCTCACTTCTACCGTGTCTATAAAAGAGTTTGACGCCAACAGATAGATCACACTAGGATCTTCTTCTCACTTCTATAAAACAGTTTGACTCCAACACATAGATTACACTAGGCTAAGGATGATCTGATTCTCATTTTTATAAAAGAGTTTGAATCCAGCGGATAGACAAGGTTGATCTGCTTCTTACTTCTATAAAAGAGCTTGACTCCAACAAATAAATCAGGCCGGGGCATTTACAAAAGAGAGGTTTAATCTTTCTCGTGATCAGCGTGGCCTTTAAATTGATAGGGTACTCATTACAACAAGTTACCATAGACCGAGTGACAAACTCTAATGATCTTTGACATCATCATCCAATTTACATCTCGCCGTCCACAACCAATACAATTGGACATGACATATCATTTATACACAATGCGATAGAAAAGGATTTAATAGTGTCTTTATTATGCAAATAACCAGTTTCCCTGTTCCATGGTGTATCGGGAACTAACCCTCTATTATACTAAGTAATTTTCGCAATTTTACGTGCTGAAGGCTACACTCTGCATACCTCAGTAAATGAAGTAAACATCTAAAGAAAAGATAGCTGTAAATTTGTGTGATGAGCACCATTAGCCTGTTTGCCAATGGGCATTATAGCCAAAATTTATGAATCTTGCAAGGTACATGAAGGAAAAATATCCGGATGGTGTCCAGATTTGGCTCGAAAGCCTCGAATATACCTTATGGTCGATACTATCGGGTTAGTTTGATATTTTTATGAATGAACTGTAGTATGAATGATAGCAATGGCGTTATCGGGCCTTGATTCACTAAAACAGTTAAAATGCTTGGTTTAAATTACATCGGTACGCGAGTCGTTTTTTCAAGTTTTAAATTTTTTTTTACATGAAATATGAATATAACATATTCAAATCAATATTATTTGTGATATTTTGGCCTAAATACATTTGTTTAGCAAGATACGGCATTCGAAAGGAGTGGATACGTACAGTTGGTCTATACCCTTGAGTGTGTGATTATTACATAGTCAATTCACCACGGGTGAATGGGAGATGTCCGCCAACTTTTTCTAATGTTGCCTTTAGTGCATGGTGTCCTGGGTTCAATTCCCAGCGGCGGAGATTTGCTGTGATACGTACTTGAAAAAAAAAGTCTGAAATTAATTGGCAATAACTGTAGATTAAATTCAGACTTCCGCTCTCCCAAATGGTTCATTTAGAATAGGGTAAATGAATCACGAAAGTACCCCGTCCTTCGGAGGGGACGTTAAGCCGTCGGTCCCGTGTATAGAGAGCCATACCTGTACATGTATCTCGCAGCCAGTTTCGAAAAGAGTAGGGTGTTCACCCCTGACTGTTCCCAACCCGCTCTGGTGTTCCAATGGACCCCAATGAAAATAAGCTTCAATATCATAATATAGAGGCTTCCTTGGGTTATCCAGAGTTGTCAAAGCCCGAACAAAGAAAACAAAATGATATCAATGATACTAGTCATCCAAACATTGCAAGTTGCAGAAACTGAACGTATTATTTGCTTTCTTATTACAATAGTAATTTTGTAATGCAGCTAGCAGGCAGGTTCCTATATAGCACCTAATTCTCTTAGGCATTTACAGACGTAGACGCTCATTTGTACTTTAAAATTGCAAATCGATAAACGTTAAGTTAATTGAATCAACACATTGCGTTTAGCTTCTACTATTACTTCACTGTATTGGGTAGGGTGTGTGGGAGGGGAGCGTAGGTGTGGTGGAGGTGGGGGCTGATGGGTGTGTACATGTGAATGGGTAGTGTGGGAAATAATGTGATTGTATAAGAGCGTGTATTATTGTTGTTGTTGTTGTTGTTGTTGTTGTTGTTGTTGTTGTTGTTATTATTATTATTATTATTATTGTTGTTGCTGTTGTTGTTGTTGTTGTTATATCGAATTATATGGTTATATATTTGGTCATTTCTTATGTACATTACAACATCTATCCCACTCAGGATATCAAGGAAATCTTTCCTAAAATTAAATGGTACAATACGTATACAAGAAGAGCATTATTCTGCCAATACGTCTATGTTTGTTCATCTTCGATGTACTTTACAACATCTATTCCACAAAGACACTAGTAAAAAGTCAATGAATTCCACGACACTCAGTATACTCATTCCCACAAACAAACCCATTGAACCACCAATATCACCTGCAATAGAATAAACAAAAAACAAATTGTTAATAATACTGCGTGATTTGCTCACAAGGACGCCTTCAATTTGTTTTAGTTTCTACTATTTTCACGATTGTCACCCAGCAAACACAAAACGTTTTCGACATCATTCGCTAAAGGTTATAAAAGTTTGTCAGAAAACGTTTAAATGTCGGGTTATATAAAGGGTATATTAAGAGCATAAAACGTTTTCATAACCTTAAAAAACATTTTTTGATAATCTACTGCTCTGCAAACAAAAATGATTTACAGAAAACGTTTAAATGTCGGGTTATATAAAGGGTATAAAAACGTTTTGATAACATTCCAAAAACATTCTTAAAAACTTGATACAAAAACATTCTAAACAAAATGTTATTTTGGGGTTGAAAAAATATTTTGCAAAAAATGTTTGCCCAAAATATTTTCAATAACGTTTTAAAAACGTTTTCATGACCTTTATAATAACCCGACATTTAAATGTTATTAAAAGGTTTTGAAAAAAAACCATTTTAAGAACATTTCTGTGTTTGCTGGGTTCAAATATTTTGACATAATGTTATTTAAGTATTGACACAATATTTGGCAAAAATGTTTGCAAAAAATAGTTTACAATAACATTTTTTGAAAACATTTAAAAATATTGTTGTAGTGTGTTTTCATACAACACGTTTTAAAACGTTATCATGACCTTTATATAACCCGACATTTTAATGTTATTAAAACGTTTTTACCTAAACCAAAAGCCAAAATATAACTTATGTAAAACGTTTTTAAAACGTTTTTGTGTTTGCTGGGCATACCCAATGGTGTAATTAAAAAGTACGACAATTCCCCCCATTGAGCTCCACATTTAAGGGGCTGCGTATTCTTTCATTTTACCTAATTATTTCGGCTTAAATAATCATATTATGTAATATTATTTAGCAAAGAACAACAAAATTAAAATTTGACTAAAATCATTATGGCTTTAAGGGATCTAAAAATGAGCGTTTATTGCGTTTCGACAGTATTTTTTGTAGGACATGAGAGCACCTCAGACCTATCGAATTGCATTCTGAATACGAAGCATGTCTTTCTGATATCAAGTAATTTTCATTTTTGAAAATCACAATATAATACAAATTTTATGACAAATTATAAAAATTTGATATTTTTCAAATTTTTGATATATAACAGTCCTCGAAGTAAATTATATAAATCTAATGATATATTCTTAAAGTGTATGTAGCAGGGAGGAAAAGCCGACGGTCAATTGAAAATTTTGACCTTTCATATTGAAGATATGGATTTTTTCCCAAAAAGACCTATTTTTTTTGGTGTTTTGGGAAAAAAATCCATATCTTCAATACGAAAGGTCAAAATTTTCAATTGATCGTCGGCTTTTCATCCCACCTACATACACTTTAAGTATAAATCATCAGATTTATAAAGTTTACTTCAAGTACTGTTAAATATCAAAAATATCAATTTTAATGATTTGCCATAAAATGTGTATTAAATTGCGAATTTCAAAAAATCAAAATTATTTGATATCAGAATGACATTCTTCGTATTCAGAATGCAATTCGATATGTCTGATGTGCTCTGATGTCCCAAAATAAATAGTGTCCAAACGTTCATGCCCCAGCCCTTAAGGAGTGAGCAACAATTAAAAACATACAAATAAATAAAACATAAAACTCAATAGTTTATTCCGACTTTCAACAACCCCAGTGTGGCAACACACATATACACCCCTACTCACACCAGGATTCTTGTGGGGTCCAGCATTATGCGCGTGTGTGTGTGTCTTCTGGAGTATAATTCTTATCATACCATTCTTGTGGGATACAAAAAACTTACCACCAATAGTTTGTGGGGAACTTTTTTTTACACATACCCATTACCCCCCCATCCCCTCTGTGAGGTACCATTAAAATAGCGTTTCAGGCCTATAAGCAAGCTATTTTTTCTTTATGGGACCTAAGATTTATACCCCACAAAGAACTTGTACCCCACAAGCTATTGCTGCAACTTACACAGTACCCCATAAGAATGCTGGCACAAGTGCAACCCCGTCCCCACACCCTACATTCACGCGTTCGCACCCTTCCCACCCACCCGCTCACGAAGCAAACCCAAAATTAATGCAACACGGTTGATCAAGGAATCTAAAATATACATTATTTTGACTAACAAAGAAATTTGCCGCGGATCACATTAGTAACTGATAGTGAAATTATGAGCAATTTATTATGCACTTACTTTGCAGACTTGTTGAAGTATAAGCAGGTATTTGGGTAACATTGCTATAGCTTAATTCTTCAAAGAACACACGCACATCCAGAATATTTTTCCTGTGAAAGATAAATATAGTTTTTTAAATATAATTATTATGATTAGTTTAAATGCACGGAATTCAAACACATTTATCAGACTTTTTAGTACCATTATAATTACTACAAAATGTTGGTACATTTCATTAATACGCAACACGTAACGCATTCACATACAAAAACAAAAATGTCAAAACTCACCTAATTTGTCCTTCTGAGAGGTTCATTCCAACAGAAATTGTTTTTACCAGTAGGTCGTTTGGAAAATAAGCATGAGATAAGCGAGCATTATAAACGACTCCATCACACGATTTTGGACAGTCACATTCGGCATTCTTATTTTCTTTGATAAATTTGTCTGAAATGAGAAAAGAATAAAACCTACAATAACCATATAGTAACTATACTGAGTTTTGAGTACATCGTTACGAAAATGCAACTGGTGCTGTTTATTATGAATCAAATTTACCACACACGATATGATATTACCGCCTATAATAATCTCTGCTGTGTACCATGGTCATAACTGAAAAGCACTTTGTCATTAATATGTACCACTTCCGACAATACCGAATATCAAATTTACCTTTGACTGTTTATAGTGCGCCAATATCGATCTGTTTAGAAAAATATCGGCATGCGGTACATTCCCGATACGACTAGTGTTTATAGGGACGAATTTTTGGACATATTTCTGACTGCACATGGTACACATGGCACAGGTACTGTCCCGGGGTACTATGCAGCTGACTTTCAAACTCCCTTATAATGGCCGATGATTAGATTTGATAAAAAATATCAAGTATAACTTGAAATCTAGTTTGAAGTCTATTATTTTTCGAAATTCTAATCTGAGTATGTACCTTCTGCGTCACCTATACACTCGTTAGCTGTTTTAAGATCACATGGCGTAGCATTTCCTGTGGATATATTAAGAAAATGTGAGAAAGTTATAGCATAAACGTTAAACGTTTTTACTTTACTCTCTATAACTCTCTTGTCCTTCCATACCTTTCTTATGGTGCTCTTGTGTGAGCTGACCCCAACAACAAAAACTTACAATCGCTCTTTCTTCTTCAAAGGAGAGTTATTAGAACTTGCACTTATCCCTATGGCTTGCTCACACTGGTCTTTTATTTTCCTCTCTTCATACTCTGAAAGTACTATATGATATCTATAAATTTCAACTTGGTTCTTTTATGTATCAGTTCCACAATTGTCTCTTCCCTTCTGATCTTCTACATGATGTCGTCAATATAGATATATCAGTTCACTCTTATAACGCCAGACACGCCAATCAGCATGATCAGCCTTTCATTATTCATACCAAAATTGTACTTGCTGGTAATACATCTAAAACCAGAGGACCTCTTCTGTGGAACACTTTACTATTAAAGCAGTTTCTCACAAGCTTTGAGACTAAGGTTTAAATTAATTGGCCTGATCATGTCTTTTTTATATCATAGCGTCTACCTTGATATCTAAATTCTTTGCACTTGCATATATCTATCACAAACATTTCTTTACATTCCTGTATGCAGCCCGGTACTGTGTACGTCTCGGAAAAATTAAGCGACTCTGTCGAAGGTCTACATTTCGAGTAGGGATGAGGTAAATTGTTCACCTTAAATTACAAGAAAAACAAAATAAGTGTTAATTTTCGAAATTCTATGATTTGACTAACACCAACTCAAACATACGGCACCGCCTACATACACCCTGACATACACCCACACCCCAATACAACACAATACAATACAATTTATAGTAATGCAGTTTATCCATGATCATATCCATATCCTTTGCCAATTATTGCAGCTACGAGGGTCATTCAGTAAGTTCTGCCTACACTAAAATAACTCTGGTTCTATAAATGGTAACTACTTTGAATTTGGCATGAAAATACAATGGGACGTCACCTACACTTGCTTGCAAATGTATAATTGAGACTCATTGAAGAGATTCATCAGGATTGTCTATATAAATTATTACTAGAGTTCTCATAACAAATCCAGGTACTCACAATTAGTAGTGACGTTTCGCAACCTTACTGGCTGGTTGCTTCTTCTTGACTGAGCTGTATCCAATGCTAGCACTTGCTGTCTTAGCTGTAGTGTTGCCAGTTGATTTTTCTTGGATAAGCTGATTGTAAGCATGAACTTGTGCGTATCCTCACCAGACTTAAACAAGAAAACAAGAAAACAAGATCACGCAGACAGACTATCAGTACCTTTATCCGACTTCTGAAAGTATTCCACGGATTTATTGTACCCCAAAAATCCACAAGCCAGGAACTCCCTTAAGACCCATCGTGGACTATACCGGGTCCATAGGGTATGCCACATCTAGATCATTAGCAGATATTTTAGGACCACTGATAGGAAACACTGAACATCATGTGAACAATTCTGCTCAGCTGGCGGAAGATCTGTCAGAAGTCATGATTGAGGAAGACAACATGTTCATCTCGCACGATGTAGTTTCATTATTTACAAACACGCCCATAGACAAAGCACTTGAAGTCATCAAAGACCGACTTGCAGGTGACAAGACTTTAAAAAAGCCGACACTTCTCAGCGTAGATGACATCATGGAACTCTTGAAATTCATTTTAACAACGACGTATTTCACTTTCAAAGGGCAAATATACAAGCAACTTTGTGGAGCAGCGATGGGAAGCCCCGTGTCTCCAATAGTGGCCAATTTCTTTATGGAATTTCTTGAACAATCAGCCATTGCCACCGCTCCCATTGAATGCCAGCCTAGCCTTTGGAAACGATACGTAGATGACATTTTGGAGATCATCCATAAAGGAAGTGCAGACAAGCTCACAGACCATCTAAATCAGGTTGATAGCACAGGAAATATAAAGTTCACTTATGAAACAGAGGAAGAGGGGAAGATTCCATTTTTAGATACTCTTATCATAAGAAAAGCAGATGGATCGGTCAAACTGTTGGTGTACAGAAAGAAAACACACACCGATCAATACCTCAATTTTCAATCCCATCACCCACTTCATCATAAGCTAGGGGTCATCAGAACCCTTTTGGACAGAGCAGATCGCATTGTTACCGAGCAAGAAGACAGAGATAAAGAGGAGGAACACATCAAGCAGGCACTCAGCAAATGTGGTTATCCAGACTGGTCGTTTGAGAGAGTCAAACAGCAGCGCACCAACAAAACCGTTAAGTCCAAACCTAAGAAGAACTCGGACGATACAAAATCTCGGGGTATGGTAGTTATACCATATGTGCAGGGTGTCTCAGAGAAAGTTTAGCGGATTCTGAAGAAACACAGTGTCTCTGCAGCAGTGAAGCCACACACCACACTGAGGAACATGTTAGTTCACCCTAAAGATAAAAGGGACATAAGTGAAACATCAGGGTGTGTGTATGAAATTCCTTGTCGCAACTGCACCCACACTTATGTTGGGGAAACAGGAAGACAGTTTGGAACAAGAATGAAAGAACATCAGAAAGAATCAGATAAAATCAGCCAAAGGACGTGTACCAGAGCCGCTCGGTTATCATCGGTTTCAGAACAACACAAGTCTGCCATTTCAGATCACGTCGCAGAGCACAACCACATCATAGACCGGCAGGGGGCCAAAATTCTTCATCGAGAAAGCGATAAGTTCCCAAGATGGATAAGAGAGTCAATCTGGATCAGGAGGCGCAACGAGCAAGCTATGAACAATGAGGGGCGCAGCTTATTTTCTCAGTCATGCTTACAATCAGCTTATCCAAGAAAAATCAACTGGCAACACTACAGCTAAGACAGCAAGTGCTAGCATTGGATACAGCTCAGTCAAGAAGAAGCAACCAGCCAGTAAGGTTGCGAAACGTCACTACTAATTGAATATATGAATACAAAAGCCACCTAAGTCCATACTTTGGCCAAATTGAGTTAAGCATGGGAAATTGTTGCTATACATAGGCCTGTCATATGTATGAAACAACAACTCAAATTCATTCTCTGTGTCTATTAAGCATGTGAAAAATAGCATGTATGAAAGAATCACCCAATTCCATGATTTGAGTCTTGTAACACATTGATTGAAATCCATTATATATAAAAGTCCACTTGTAACACATTCATTGCTAGAGAGTGAATTTTGAACAAAAAATGGGTTTAATAAAGGAAAGTGTGTGGTTTATATTACATGTCAGAATGCTTATCAACATTATACATACCTGTGTGCTTTATTTTGTATTATCTTACTAGTGGTAATCTCATTCTAACATTGTTGTCTTTGTATATGATTCAAAAACCACCTAAGTCCAAAATTTAAAATGAACCCCACGAAGTCCCTGAAATGCTAATCGTCATACCTAATACAGGTTAATCCACTCATTTGCACGTAAAACTTACCATATTGACCAGGTAAATCTAACTGAAGGAATTAAAATGATACACAGGTTTTTCTCTCAAAATCACTTCCTATGGACTTAGGTGGCTTTTGTATTCATGTATTCAATTGTGAGTACCTGGATTTGTTATGAGAACTCTAGTAATAATGTATATTGAGACTGTTTACAGGTTTTTGTAGGTGACCCAGAATCAATCAGATTTGATATACCGAAAACGGTAAAAATTTGTACAACATTTAAATGAAAATATGTGTAATATGTGATTGTCCCAGCATCCCATTTATAATATTATTGCTATATCAGAGTACTAGTATACTAATCTGCTTCAGGACCATCTGTATGAAATGATTTTTAAGTTTCGTCTGAAAGCTGGAAGTTAAAAATTCAGATTAATTTCTTCGGTGTTCATGTGTTCAATTGCCAGGTGATATTTTCATAGCAGGCTTAATATGCTTCCAGTTAGCCCTTTTTCCAGTAAAGAAAATTTCTGCATAAAATGTCTTTTGGGCATTTTTACGAAAAGCACCAAATTTGATAACATTATTTTCTTATCTGCTAGTCCTTTCTTTGTTAAATAGCAATGTTTTTTGTTTTTTTTACTTTAAAGTAGCACACAATTTTACAAGAAAAAGGAGGCTAAAAGGGAACCCCTTTCAAACACATGCCTACGTAATGGAGTGCGAGTAAGTTCTGGATTACCCCAATCTCCAATATGCTTACCTGAGTGACAGAAACGCTCACTGCAGTTTCAAACCCAGGGGATACAGAAAATCCGAGCTCCTTCACTAACGGACGAACGCCTCGTGGATGTAAATAAACCTGAAAATTAAAACAAATAACATGAACATAAAGTAACTTAAAAATATACTTCTTAAACTTTGACTTCCGTTGCATATCGTTTAATTTAATCATTAAGAACAATAATGTGTTAGCAGCATTGTGGAGGATTTGACCAAATGCGGAATTAGAATTACTTAGTGTTGTGCTATGATGAACCATGGAAGAATAGCAAATTTTGTTACCCATTTTTTTTTCAAAACGTCTGTAAAAATTTATTTTGCATCTGGGTCACCCCAAACTCCAGCGTGTATCTCAAAAAACGTTATAATCCAAAGAAAAAATATCAAAAATATAGGGACTCTCGTTAGTTGTTTACCAGATATCACAGCACTACACTAAACAACGGAGAAATATATATTGTCCATATCCCCTTTGTCCTTATCGTTAAAAAAGTTCGTACAATCGTACAACTTGTAACAAGCATTATAATTAATCTTTGCATAGTGTTGCCGTTTTTTCATTTAAATAAACGAAAACACTGCGCAAATGTGTAAGATACGATAGAAAGATCCATCGGTTCATATCGGGGCACCGATAGCACTATAGGAACAAATAAGACGTTGAGCCTTACTTTAAACCCTGCACCAGGGTTTTCCGTTGACGTATACTCATGCTGCTCGGCATTCAGACGTAAATGTAAACCATATCCACTTCCTGCTTGATTTACTGTTAGTACGTCGTTTTTATCATGTGGATTGTTGAAAGTATGGCACACCCCCCAGTCGGTAATCGTTGTTTTAAAGTCCGTGTAATCGCAAAGTTCTACTCCACGCCATCTGCACCAAAGAAGCATATCGCGTATGTCATGTGCTGTCTTGGTTAATTCATCTATAAGTGAAAAGTTTGCTTGCTTCAAAAATGGTTCGTATTTTGCCCAGTTGATGTTTGTAGCTGAAAAGGTCCAAATTAAAAGTGGATTAAAATCAGTGACAAGGACAAGGAAGCAATAGAGCGTGTAGGTTATCCGGATACGAAGGGACCGTGCATCTACGTTCATCTATTCTTGTAAAAAAGGTTAAATGTTACAACAAACTTAAAAATTAATCGACAGAGCAACCATTCGACGAACAAACAAGTACTAATTACCTGAATTTCCAAATATTGTATTCAAAAGAGTCAATTTCGTGTCGTCAATCTTAGACCTCCGTATCTGGTTGTAGTTACATAACGTTATTGTGGGAAAATCAATATTGGTAACGTATGTAACGCCAACAACGCTACTAACGGGTCGCGATATATATTGTGCAAAGCTATTGGTCACGTTGAACGAAAGCCATGTGAAAAAGCCGCAGAGAATCAAGCCCCACAACAATCTGAAAAGAATACAATTATTGTATTGTACAGGTTGTCGCTGAAAGACACGTATAGTCGGAAAAATTTAAAGTGGATTAAAGTGGCAAAGAAAAGGCTTAGATTCGTACTTAATCTTAAAGTCTTAAAGGAGTATTTCGTGATCCTAGCATCCTCTATTTATGTCATTTTTCAGTACATATCCACGAAAAAAACCTATTCCCAAAATTTCAGTTGATTCCGATTTTGCGTTTGCGAGTTATGCATGATTATGTGTATTACACTGCTCCATAGACAATGCGTTGTAATTTCGTTCTGGTGCACCAGAACGAAATTCAAATTTCACGATATCTTTGCAAAACGAATTAATCTGCAAGAAATATTTAGCCAGAGGTTTCCAGTGATATAAAAATCTCAACTTTTTTTTTTTTTTGTGGGGGGATGAGGCTGTGGATCACGAAGTGCCCCTTTAAGTTGAATACATGTATGTGAAGATAAAATGAAAATAATCGTACCTTCTGAAAATCCCAATCTCTGTATTTGTCACAAATCTTACGCCATGAATGGTTGAATCTGCACCAAACTCAAAAAATCTCTCTTTCACTGTCTTAGTTGTCTCAGTATCAGCTGGTGATGTGGTGGATGATGTTGTAAAATGGTCAGTATTCGTCCTGATATTGGGATTACTCACGTCCTTCATCGCAATTTCTCCAACCCCGTTTTGACTATCCAGATTTCCATTGTAGCTGTAAGAAGCCATTATTTCTCAGACCACAACTCTAAACGTGTCTGATTGCAGACTATTAGAAAGGTTCTGATGATACCATGATTGTAGTCGCTCGTAAATGCCATAATCAATCGCACGTTCATAATTCGGCGTATTTGGTATGAACTTTGTTTAATTTTGTTTACCTGTAAAATAAATTTAATGGACTGAATGTAATGGAAACAGTGACGTCCACGCAATGATGATATCGTCGATACCAAGTGCAAAAGATGAGTCTCATTATTTTTTAATCCACGAAAGGTGAGAAATTAAAAAGAATATTAAAATGTGATATTTGCATGATTATTGGTAAAACTATCAAGAGAATACAAAGCTTAGTATTGGGTTAGACGGTTGGTTATAGATGGTGAATTTGGAATTTTTTTTAGAATTCAAATTCATAAAACTCTTCATCCCGCAGTAATTATATTAGCCGCAAATTAATGGACGATTAAAAAGCTTTTAATTACGTCGGAAAAAAATGTGCGCGGTGGCGTATTATTAAATTGCGCAATTTGTGATGCATAAAAGAAAACATTGATCGTAATTGACTAATTGTTTAATGGCCGAAGCGTTCATGTTATTGAGTTTCATGACAGAGGGTATTAATAAAACATCAAAAAATTAGTTCTTGTCTTTATCGCCACGCCTACAGTCAGTGGCGTAGCCAGGATTTTGAAGCAGGTGGGTGGGTGGATGTTTGCACAACTTGTAAATGTACCGATGGATTTTTTTTACCGACGGAAGTTGTGAATTGATGAGCCCATTTGAAAAAGTGGAAATCTGAGAGCGTCCTCTTATTTTAACTCGCGCCTACAAGCCCTTCCCCATATACGCGCATGGGCACGCATAGCACTCTTTATTATCCCTGCATAAGTCATCGACGTCTCGGAGCCCGGTCTCGGAGCATATGGCTCTCCAGCGACTTGCAGTTTCAAGATGCAACGCGCCAATGAATTAATATAGTATGGCCATATCACTGGTTGCGTTTTCGCGATTAATTATGGGCATCGACTTACCTGCCCGTGACTTCTCTCTAATCCTAAGGGTCGCTAGTGCGAAGAACAAAACCATAATGCTTGATTCACTCGGTCGGACATCCGGGAACATTGCCCCCTTCGTCCCCTTTGCACAAGCGCGCGCATAGCAACCAGCTCGAGAAAGGGGAACTTGACATTCGCTGCACATGCGCACACTGGTTTTACAAAGCTATTTCCCCTTTGTGACGTCAGCCCGACCAAGAGAATACTGTAATAACGATTTAAATGTTGAATTTTGATTTTGAGTTATTATCTCATAATAAAGAGGTGAAATTACTTTTTAGTAGATGTTTAGATAATTGAATGGTCATTGGCTTCTATTCGCTGTAGAAGTGGCGTAATGGGATTAACTACCATAACAATAGATTAATACAATTTTGACTATGTCGCTCTGCACTACAACGGTCACCTATGCAATGTGCATTGAACCATATCATGCTGATCACTCGCACTTGTATTCAATCTATGATAGCAGACATACACAGGTGATGAGTGCAACCTGCCCGTAGTGCAGTGTGATATAGTCAAAATTGTATTCATCTATTGCTATGGTAGTTAATCCGATTTATTACGTTACTTCTACAACGAATTGCAAAGAGATTAACATAACACTTTCCATCCACCATTGACAACATTGAATGTTAGAAGCCCTAACTCAGAGATTGTAGATTTCAGTTAATGCCAGAAAGACGTAACTCAGTACTTAAAGGAATACTAAAGAATATCTTAAATTCTACTATTCTTAATATAATGACTAGGATACAACTTCCGGTTATAGGACCAAACTTGAGTTAAATCAGACACTTACAATGTGAGTTGTAAACAGGTTTAGTTATGACCTTTTGTTATAAAAGGTCATAAAACTATAGGTTGTAGTCATTTCAAGAGGATATAATGTTAAATGTGGAAGAATCATACGTTTCATTTGATGACAAACTGATGGGTACCAATCATTTTGATACACCTTGTCCATCTGAGGAATGTGGTTTAATTGTCACTGTGTTTACTATTCTATACAGACATTGAGAGACTCGACCTCCATCAATAGGACTTAGTCTGGATATTTTGAAAGACAACTCATAGCTGAATTAATTACATCGCCGAGCTATTAGCGATTGGTTTTTAGCCAATGATTGGTTTTTAACCAACTCGCTCATCGAGCGCGGAGTATAAGCTTATTTTGTGAGCAGCTACTCTCAGCATCCGGCGGGCAGTTTATAAAGACACGTACTTTGATGCCTATACAATATACTTCTTTATCTGGCGTGGACGATGTGCAGTTACATTTATTTCATAATGAAATTACTATTGAAAGCAAGGTACAACGTCATTTTGTGGTCTATGACTACATCTGTCATCTAGTATTTACTATGCGTAATGGACTCAAGGATATCACACCTGAATTGGATTCAATATTGACCCAGTGTTGTATCTACTGGTTACAATTATAGGTTAATGAACGCGTATTACTTGTTGGAAGAGAAATTAGACAATTAGACGCGCGCTGATGTCGATGCGTCTAATGCACGCAAGTGCATTATGTTGTCTAATTTCTCGAGCAACAAGTAATACAAGTTCATTAACCTATTTCATACACGAGAAGAAAAACCATGTGATATTTGCTGTTTTTATAACAAAATTATCACTAAAAATATTGGAAAATAGAACCAAATATAAATGCATCAACCCGGCCGAAAAATGAATCAAGCCTACGAGACGCGAATGCGCAGGAAAGCACTGCGCGTAGTACGCGGAGGGCAATTAGACACAATCAATGCATGCTTTGGAGTTTTCTAACGCTTGCTCTGATTGGTTCGCGCTATTTAAGAGTGTATGAATGTACCATAATCATGTGCCATCACAACACATTTTAGTGAGCACAGATTACATTAAACTCTCACTTCCTTGACCATATTGTGTTTAATTGAAAGTTGTGATATTAATGAAGATTCGGTTCCTTCCTCGTTGCTGACCATAAAGTACACCTGAATGCAATTCATTGTTGACCTTTACCTGGTACATTATCTAATCATGTGTTCCCTACTGTATTAATCAAACTTTTGATTAACATTGAACATGTGAGATCAAAGTCCATCAACCTTGACCAGACTGCAGGTGAATATGAAACACATTGCCCAAATCTAGTACAATAATGATATAAAATTGGATCGATTGAGCTCATTATTTATTGGTCGAGCTAAAATATTTTAAAACTCATAGAGAGACCAATAAAATGTCGTAAAGCATCCAATTTTATCCTTATTATGTTTTGGATCCAATATTTTCCCACACTTGGTTTCATCAAAACATAATTAATGATCCGTAATAGGTTCTTCTTGACATTATTTGCAATAAAACATGGATTTTAACCATTGCTAGTCTCTGACATCCTCATTTACTCTATGTTCTTTACATTTATGCTTTAATTGCTGGTGTATATTATTCATTATATCTGTTATTTAAAAAAATATTATGTAACGTACATGATCGGGCTACCTTGGTAAATATGGTGTATATAATAAATAAATTGGTAAATTTAACAATTAATTTATATTGTACATGTATTATTCTTTAGTCTAATTTAGTCTAATAATTTTATTAAAAGAAAGCAATCTATGCCGGCTATTGTTTAGTTTTATTGAACAAATTGCATTCAATAGTTTATCATGCAAACGTCAGCATTTTAACTAACCTACCATACGAGTAGTATGCGCATAATTTTGAAATGTATAAAAATGTTGGGTTTGCCACAGATATCTTGCACTCCAGAATAGTTAAAGTATTGTGCACTTTTGGTGAAAAGCCCCAGAATTGGCACAGATGACTTGAGAACCGTACATCGCATATAGGTCAAACTATACTTTTTCTGAATCCTCGTGACCAGCGAAATACTTTTGCATGGTTTATAACTCAATTTGAACAGCTCTGAATTTTCTCCCTCTATAAAGTTCGATGACCTCTACCCGCCATCTTGGAATGAATTTAAATTGGCTCTCCATCCTAATTTGTTAAGCATATCAAGAGCTATATCTGTGCCAATTTTGGGGCTTTTCACCCAAAGTGCACAATATGTTTGCTATGATTCAACATTCTGCAGCACTAATTGGGTTAATATTATCAAGTAAACATTGCCGTCATCCATCGACGCATTGTGTGAAATCCGCAGGGATTGGGCCGATGAAGCCGATGAACATGGCCTTTTATTGGACAGTCACTATGTTGCTATTGCATATCACAACAGTATATTATTTTTCAGCATAGTTGCATCGGCCTGGGTCAGCGGCTTGGCTTCCGGGTATGCCGACGAGTTAATCATCGAGATTGAGCACCGGGCCCTTTAAATACCAATTATTGCAAATATCTTTTGGTTTGGGTAAGAAACACGCCACTTAAGTTGTTCAATATAACGTTCCTGCGTTTTATTCAAAATCTCGGATTTTGACAAAACTACAGCACCTAAAGTCTTGATTTTTGCAGAGTAAGTTTGTTTACTAAAGTACATTACAATCGTGTAAAAACCAGAATTGAATTTTTTTTGAGGATGTTCTCCTCAGCAAATGTTATAATATGGCTTTAAGGCAGTGAGATTAAATGGCGTTTTCTTTCTTTACTGCTTTTTTCGGCTCAAAATGACAAAGTGACATATCTGACAGTAAAAAATAATAATAATTCATCTTTTGTGGAAATGCTACAATGGTGCTTTACTCCCTCAAGATGGCTTCTGTCTCATAAAACCTGGGACTGTTAGCTGCACCGGCGACTCCATCAAAAGAGAGCTCTGGTGAGTCTTGTGGTTTCTTGTAGGTGAATCGATGCAAAAAGTGAGAGAAGAATAGGAACAATTCCATTCTCGCCAAGTTTTCACCGAGGCACACCCGTCGACCTGTTCAGATAGGAAAGATTATTATAAAACTCATCTTCGTCGAGGTCTTTGCCACTATCAATTACGATGATGATCAAATATGGCGTAGATCCTAATTCGTATTATCACATCCACGTAACTCCTTCTACCCATAAGTATATGTATTAAATTACGGGATGCGTAAAATTTGTCACCGCCCCAGAATAGCTGTTCCCGAACAACAATGCTGGTGGCTTTCGAAATCATATTTGTAAAATGACATGACGTGACCCCTATATGACCTTTAACCTCACACCTGCTGACATCACACATGTCAATGTACCCATGGGTCTTTAAGTCCCATTGAAATTCATCAAAGCATGTGTGTGGGTGAAATCAACAAAGAAACCAGTGATTAGAACTTTGTGGCCAATGGTTAACATTTTGTGTAAATACAGCCACAGTACACATACCTCCACACCCACTCCCAAAAAAACACACCCCAACCCAATATCGGAACTCAGTTTATAGTCCCCTTTTCAAACTTCTTTTGACGGGGAAAATTACAACAACAGAAACAGTAACATAAACTAAATATACTTCATCAACATTGTCATAATTATCATCATCATCATTATTACCATCATTATCATCATTAACATCATCATCATGCATTAATAGTCATCACTTCTGATATTTGTAGTGACTTACCTGCGCTGAAAGGCAAATATGCATCCGGTTGTTTCACTAACCTGTCGCCATCAAGAAACCTCTCTGGACGAAACATATCTGGATCTTTCCAAGTATCTGGATCATTGTGAATTGCCCATATATTTGACATGATGATTGTCTTCTCTGGGATATTGTAGCCAAACAAGGTGGTATTTTGGGCGGCGACGTGAGGGATTCCAAATGGGGCTATAGAGGCAATGCGTGCGATTTCCATTAGAGTAGCTTCAGTGTAAGGCAAATGTTCCTTGTCCGAATAATCAGGCAAACGGTTTCTTCCAACCACATCGTCAATTTCACGTTGAATTCTTCTCTGGATTTCTGGATATGCCATCATATATAACAATGACCAACGAAGGGTAGTAATCGTGGTTCCAGCACCAGCTGAGAACAGTTGATGTATTGTTGCCATTAGATTGTTCGGATTGATGCTGGAAGAGCTATCTTCTGTCTTGTTTATTTCATCCAAATAGACGTCAATGTAGTCCTTGAGATCTGTAGGATCGAAAGCTTTCCGATGATCACTTAGTATGTCGTTGTAAAATTTACCCAGTTGCTGATTATTCTGGTATCGTTCTTCATCTGATTTGGACGATATCTTGAGGAATCTGTAATTATGAGTCATAAAGTGTACATATTTTGTTTCAATTGATAGGGAAATCTTTAATATTTATATGCAAGCATGTATTCAGGTAAGTCCTCTTAGTACAGCCGCTAAACTGGGAATAAGAGCACGATGGTTTCTACACATGGAATACTAATTTATATACCTGCGCTGAAAGGCAAGTATTCATCCGTATACAGATGTATTGCGTATATAGATAGTAATAAAATACTGAATGATAAGCAAGTTTGTTTTTGAAACAAACAACCATTCCACATACTTGGCCATAACACAACTAGTTGATAAAATTAATTATGCCATTGAAAAAAAACGAAACCACAATCGGAATATTTTAGACCTTTCAAAGGCCTTTGACACTATTGACCATAACATATTAATTCACAAATTGGAACACTACGACTTTCGTGGTAGCGTACTTTTACGGTTTAAAAATTCAATATTTAGGCAACAGAAAGCAATATGTATAATATTACAACTCAAAGCTATTATATGTTGTACCCCAAGGTTTTATACTGGGTCCATTATTGTTCATACTCTATGTAAATAATATTATCAACACATCTGATGTATTAGACTTTATATTATTCGCTGTACTCACATAAAGATGTTGAAAGTAAATCTCATTTAATTTATGATTTGAAAGAATTAGTAGGCTAATTGGTTCAAGTAAACAAATTAACAATAAATGCGAGTAAAACAAATTACATTTATTTGGTTACACCACATATGACATCCAAAAAATGGATTTTGGATGAGGCAGTTCTTGAACGTGTTAATTATACAAAATTCCTGTGTGTAATTATTGATGGACGTTTGACGGGGAAATACCATATAAACTGCATACCATATAAACTGGGATCGCTTTCCCACTTTTTAACCAGGTCAACAAAATTGGCCTTTAACCCGGTAAAGATCAAAATTCTTTTTCTGATACCTTTCAGCTAAACGAACAAATTAACACCATTTTTGCCCATATCGGAGCAAGTGGAATTTTTTACCGCCAAACATTTTTTACTTTAAAACTAGAATTTTGTAGAATAACTTCACGGATAGCACAGACTATATACATGTTCGAAATCCCCGTGATCTGTGGGAATAATTTGGTATATCTTTCAACAAAATTAGATGATTTTTTACCCCTGTATACCCAGCAAACACAAAACGTTTTCGACATCATTCGCAAAAGGTTATAAAAGGTTGTCAGAAAACGTTTAAATGTCGGGTTGTATAAAGGGCATATTAAGAGCATAAAACGTTTTCATAACCTTAAAAAACATTTTTTGATAATCTACTGCTCAGCAAACAAAAATGTTTTACAGAAAACGTTTAAATGTCGGGTTATATAAAGGGTATAAAAACGTCTTAATAACATTCCAAAAACATTCTTGAAAATTTGATACAAAACATTCTAAACAGAATGTTATTTTGGGGTTGAAAAAATATTTTGCGAAAAACGTTTGCCCAAATATTTTAACATAACGTTATTTGAGTATTGACAAAATATTTGGTAAAAATGTTTGCAAAAATAGTTTAAAATAACATTTTTTGAAAACAATATTGTTGTAGTGTGTTTTCATACAAAACGTTTTAAAACGTTATCATGACCTTTATATAACCCGACATTTTAATGTTATTAAAACGTTTTTACCTAAACCAAAAGCCAAAAATATAACTTATTTAAAACGTTTTTAAAACGTTTTTGTGTTTGCTGGGTAGTCACCAGGGTCGAATCTATAATCGCCCACTCGGGACCATGTACCTCATGTGCGGAAACCCTTATGCCTTTATCAAAAATTGCACTGCACTTAATTGACGTTTGATTAGATATCCTCATCAACCAGATTTGTAAAATATTTTTATACACACTGTTTTAAAAAGTAAAAGCGGACTGACTATTGTGGATTAAAAAACAACTTTTGTTGGTACCAAATATGCCCGGGCAAATATGACTTTTGGTTGTTGCTGATTTTCTTTCTCTCTTTTTTGATATACGTTTGGGAAAATGTTAACCTTTTGGTCATACTCCGCGAAGTTTTATTTTGAAGTAATGCAACCACACTTTAAAAAAATTAGACATCAGTGTGTCGTATTTTTATTTTATGATGGTAAATTTTTTAATCTAATCTTTACGATACTAAGATTAAATTTACCTTAAAATTGGGATTAGCGAATCTGCAAGCCCAGAACCTGCAGCTTTCTGTTGCCTGTCATAGAGCTGCAACAGATCATGGAATGACTTGTCAGAGTATTCAAATCTCTTTCCTATTATCACTGTGCATATTATGTTGGTGACTGCATTTGTAAGAAGTTTCCGTGGGTCAAAACTTTCTCCTTCCAAAGTGGAAATTTCTTCGCAGAGAGCTTGCACTTCAACTGATATTTGGTCTTGGAAACTTCGTTTACCAACACCAAAACTCCGAAAGGTAGAGAGCGTAAAGCGGCGTTGTTGGCTCCATGATTCTCCAGATGCCATTACCACACCTAAAGATGTAAATATTTTGCATAAAATATGTTTAAGTTGTCAATTCATAACCCATATGACTGCATGACATCGAATTTTGATTCAACAAGAATTTGTTGTTACTCCATCCCATGTCATTTGTATCTTTTAACATCGGTCGGTCATCCATCTTTGCACAGTATTTTTGTGGGGCCTGAATGCGAGGAATGTCCTGATGATATCAAATAATTATGATTCTTTGAAATTCGCGATATAATATATACAAATGTCATGGCAAATTATTAAAAATGATATCTTTGACATATAACAGTTCTCGAAGTAAACTTTATCAATGTACTTAAAAGTGTATGTAGCTGGGAGGAAAAACCGTCCATCATAATAATGAAAATTTCGACCTTTCGTATTCGTGGTATTGAAGATATACATAAGTATGAACGTACATCTTCAATACGATGGGTCAAACAGAGGTAAAAATAGAAATGCTCTGATCTTGATGAAAGAAATGCTATATGACTCGTCTGATCAAAAGGATTGAAATAATATATAGGCTACGAGTTATCGTACAAAAAACACATTTTAGGGAAAAATTACACTTTTTTGGTTGTACAGGGGTAAAAATCTCACAATGCTTTAGCTTATCAGCTGTACTATTACAGGAAAGATAAGGCGGTGAGGCGGTATAAAATTAGTAAGGGCTTGTGATAATAAAAATTTTCGGCCACGCTATTCGCGCATTCTTTACACTTTCCATCAAAATTTTGAACAATCTTTGCTTAAACTTGATTAGATTTTTTGATTGACAAATCCATTGACTTTCGCCATCTTGGCTGATGGCTTCTTCAGAATGACCATTGGGATCCACTTTTCCCGCGGGATTGACCGCTGCTTCTGGCGATTTTCTCATCCCTCGGTGGCTTAGTTCTTATTAGTGGATTAGAGTCTAAAAAACTAGTGAGTATATTTGGATTTGTCAATCAAAAAATCTAATCAAGTTTAATTTCTACAATCCTACAAATGCATCTATTTCATGAATCTTTGCTTACATTCAAATTTTTTCGCACGCTGCCCACGCATTTGTCGCACAAACGTTTTGCGCACTCCGCGCATCTTCTTTCAGTCAAGCGCACAGTTGTAAACATTTCTAAGGTGCATTAATGACGAGATCTAGATTTGCTGCTGCAGTTGGTTGCAGTCCTAGTATACTGATCCCGGAATTTTGAATATTCCAACAGAGCAATCTCATCAGCAGATTTTAAATCACCACCATAAAATTTATTATACATTATGCAAAATTCGTGCAAATAATTATAATCCTACCTTCGCCTGTTCCATGTTCTCCCTTTAGTCTATCGGGTATGTGAACTTTCGGTCGATCTGCAAGACACTGATTTTTAAAAGCTTCTCGCACACTTTCGGCACTATTCAAAATAACTAAAAGTTGATTTCCCAAGTAAAAGCTGTACACTTTGCCGTAATGTTTGGTAAGCTGAGCCATGAATTGATGTGGTTGTAAGCCAGATCGATATAGAGAAATACCAACATTTGGTAGGCTGCCTAAAAGAGGCCAGGTCCATGGTCCTGAGGGTAGATTCTTTGGCAGACGGATCCACCATACAATTAAACTGATACTGATGGACACGCATGCAGCAACGAAGCCAGGCAGCCACGCCATGTTTATCTTTATTCGGATAGAAAGCGGAAAATATTATAGGGTTAGGCGATTCAGGCAAACCAACCGAATCTTGTGGGGCAGGATATCGTAATGCCCAAGAGCTCAAGGAAGCTAAAAATATAATATTGCCAATGTATCGGTCCAAAGTAAGTAGACGTACTTGTTGACATTAGGCGAGTACGGTGCACCTACGATGATAATGTTTAAATATATCCGATTCAATTCGTAAATTTAGTGATAAAGGCCTACATACTTTTGCCATTGCAAAGGTTGGCGACCTTGTTGACATCAATGGTCATTTTGAGATTAATCGTCGGTCATATGGACACATGCAATCCCTCTTGCAAACCGCTAAGGTACTCATGATCGAGGCGGACTGCAATAGCTTTCAATAAATTATAGCGTATGTAGACTCCATTTTCAGAGCAAAAGTTCTCTCAAGACACATTTGTATAATCTGGTTTTTTTTTGTGTGTGTAGTTTTATTGCTTGTTCAATGGAGTCCATGTAGTGTAAGTTATTATTTTGTAAAGCGCAATGAACATGTTTGTTATTGCGCTACTGCAAGCGCCGTATATTATTATAATCATAAAACACATTTTGTATTATTCATAAAATTCTATATATCTAACCAAGACTTTTAAATAAAAGGAGTATGAATAAAAATTGAAGTGGTCTTACCTGTGTTATAGCTATCGGTGATGAATAGTTACATGAGTACCAAAGTAGTCCTCTTTAATACCGTACGGCCGATTGGCTGCTAGGATTCCGATGCGGAAACAAAAAATATCAAGCCTAAAAGTGACACGGAAACTAGCAAATAATTAGCATGTGCCCTTTTTTGTTATTAAAACAAGTTAAACAATCCATTGACTCTGATTACGATCATGTAATATCCAGCAACTCTGCTACGATAATGAACAGATGAAACGGAAGATTGTTCCACAATGTAGGTGAAGCAGTTGAGAAAGCCGGCATGGTTTCTGTAAGAGTTTGTAGTGGTAGTGTTATTCTTAGGGTCTTTTTATCTTTTTAGTTTCTGCTAGTCTATTGTTCAGAAAATGCAAGGGATTATGTGAGTTGATCTATAACTTGAATTCATTTTTAAGTTTGAAGTACCAATCAGCTTTAAAGGCGGATGCCTGCTGTCATTTAACAGGGGCTATTTTAACGTGCCTCCTGGCACGTTCGTGCAGTGAGAATAAAATTCCGTGCAGTGAGAATTAAACATCCACGCTTAAAATATATTTATACTAGCGCAGTCCAAAAATGACCAGAAAATTAAAGAAGTTACTCCACAAAGTAAGACTGATCGCGTCGGAAAATCTATCATGTAGTACGTACATCATGGCTGGGTACATAGAACAAATGGGACATGCTAGTTCATATGGAAAGGTGTCTATGCAAAAGCAATTCTCTTATAAATCATCTACGAACAGTTTCCACCTCGATACACCTGAGCACACATTTTCGTCCAAGAGCTCTCAAGCAAGCAATGAATTGTCTCCACACAATCTTTGATTGCACTACGGCGGTTGATCGTAAGAGCTGTGGAGCTTCTAGCTGGAAATTAGTTCTCTGTGATTTGTTTTTGTCGAAACTTCAAGTGTGCCCTTCATCCAATCAGAATGGTTTTTTTTATTTATCAAACGAAAGCTAACACTTCCTCCTAGAAATTCTTTTCGTCATTAAGTTAACAGATAACACAATTCAATGTTATAGCAAGGTGAATGTGGTAAATCTGTTGAAAACTACCTTTCCAAGCACATTTTTTGACCAAAATGTCGCGGTTTTAAAAGTCAAAACCTAAAGTGTTCCTTACAATATTTTTCAGTTTTTATGTCATTAAATGAAAAAGCACTGGTGCACAAATAAGTTCAGAAATCTCTCAATGAATGCGATTCTATTACGCGTTACGCATAAGAGAGATAACTTTCTGCTTATTATATTTTGCAACACTCCGCGTACATTTACAAATCGCACACCAGCGGAACTATTCCTGAAGCGTCAAGCCCGTACTTGCCCGAGTTTACCAACACTCAGCAATTGACCATGGAACTTCACTGCCTTCTTAAAATTCGTAAATCCTAAACATTCCAGTTCGTACCTTCCTATTTTTTTAATACCCGTACTACAGCTATCACTATTAGGTTATTTGTACCATTTACACCTTTTATTATATGACCACATATTAAAAGAATATAGAATATATACGTTAAAAATTACTTATGCGTCTAAATTTACAGTGGCGTAGCCGGGGAAAGGGGGTAGGTCACCCGCAGCTGCTCCCCTCTTGCCCTCCTGTGGGATGCTGTCCGCCATGATATTTAAGAGTTTTAGGCTTTTGTACTTGTTTGCCTATTTGTTACCATTGTCCCCGGTTTTACAAGTTGCCTTGCCCTCTTTGCCCACCCTCTGAAAAAGTACTGGCCGCGCCACTGCTTAATTCTTAATTTAAAAAAATTAAGGAGTTATTCCTAACATTCACCTCCTACGTCATATTATTCACACTAAAATTGCTTTACCTCACTTCCTACATGTGAGCTTGTCCTTTTAAGGACTCTTCCTGTTTTACGTTCTTTTCCATAAGCATGATAAAGGGGCTATTTGGTGGTTCGCGCCCTGAAGTAAATACTGGGAATTTTTCGCGGGGTACAATTTTCGCGCTTTTCGCAGTCGATCAGGCTGTCCTACGAAAATATTTATTACACGAATCAGGCCCACTAAAGTACTGTTCAGAATTACCGGTAATAAAATCGCGAAAAATTAACCCAGCGAAAATATACCAGGTTATCACGTACCACACTAACAATACATGTACATCGATATTGGACTTGTAGCCCTCAGTTAAACCTGCTGTACATGTACATGCCCGGTATACATGCTCACAACCACGTTGTAAAATGGCGCATTGGGTTTTATGGTTTGTAGATATCCGCACTATACTGGTATGTGCAATTGCATTCCTCGTTATATCATGGTGGACACGTAAACCAAAGAATTTACCACCAGGACCATGGACCTGGCCTATTTTGGGCAGCCTGCCCAATCTTGGTATTTCTCTGTACCGATCTGGCTTACAACCACATCAATTCATGGCTAAGCTTACCAAACATTACGGTAAAGTGTACAGCTTTTACTTGGGAAATCAACTTTTAGTTATTTTGAATAGTGCTGAAAGTGTGCGAGAAGCTTTCCAGAATCAGTATCTTGCAGATCGACCAACCGCTAAGATACCGGAAAAATTGAAAATGACAAAAGGTCAAGGTTAGTAACAATTCGTTCGCCAAATATCTTCACCATGATTTCCCCCTCACGAATCATCAACTAAATACAAATATATTAAAAAATTAATGGAGTACCACAATGGGAGCTTTGATGTGATGTGCTGAAATGTAACCGTTTGCTAAAATGTACTTCTTAAAGCTATTGTAACATTAGCACAGCCGATATTATGAAATGCAAGGCATATATATTGCAGTGTGAGAGGTGAAAAATAGCTTAAAATTGTCCTGCATTGGATACAAGATTGGTTTCAAATGAAAAGAAAAAACATAGGTTTCGTAAGGCTTCCATAGTAGGTTACTATTACTTATTGTCGTTGATACTAGTATGAAATTGTTTTTGTTTTTTGGGTCCATGTATTCAGACCACGTGACCTGGTAGTCTCATCCTCTGTTTGTTTATAACAATATCATGACTGTATTGTCAGTTGTTGCATGTACATGTAAGTTTGAGTTGGAAATGTGCTTTTCGAGTCTCCTTGAGGTACAGCTATTTTGCCGCCATAACAGAATCCCAGCAAATATTTAAATGTCGGGTTATATAAAGGTCTTGAAAACGTTTTTAAAACGTTACTGTAAAATATTTTGCCCGGGGGGGGGGGGCCCACTCAAATATGACAGTGTACGCATGCGTGACCAAATGTTTTTCAAACACCCCCTAAACGAGTTTTACCCTACCAGCAAATTTAGCCCCTTAATAAGATAATTGAATATAGAATTTACCCCCTAATAAGTTTTTGGCTAATAAAAATGCCCTTTTTGGACTTGTAATTTACCAAAAATTTGAAAAGGTACCCTAAACAAATTGTTCAGATTCAGAAAACTACCCTTATGCTTGAAAATCAATGTTTTTAGACCCTAAATGCGTCACGCGCATAACTTGCCTTGCCTCTAAAAACACCCCCTTTTACTTGTTGTTTTGGTAACGCATGCGTACAGACCATGTGAGTGAACCCCCGGGATATTTTGGGCAAACATGTTTGGAAAATATTTTGTCAACACTTAAGGGAGGTGTAATGAGCGTGAACCTGGTTTGGATGCAGAGGGAGTGTGCCTGTAACAGACACAGCCACCAGAAAAGGACCAGCTCAGATCGCGCGCCAAATAAGTTTGCAGTCCTGAAATTTCATTTTTTTTCTCAGCCTTGCAAAAAATAGGCAGAGGTGGGAATCGAACCCGGGACCTCGGTGTTGTAAAACCTACTGCGTTACCACTGAGCCAACTGACAATCAGCTAGATGAGAAGTTTGATAGTAATCCTTGATATTGCTGAATAGAATAAATCAATACTGATAGGTCTATTTATCTAATGTACGATGCTATTCAAATTGGCCTATAAACTAGGAATATAATGTGAAATGACTATCAATCGATCAATCAATCAAGTTGTCAAGTTATCAACAATCAATAATAAACCGACGTAGGCCTATCATGGAATATTACTAACTAGGCCTACTAACTAATATTCCAAATAAATAAAATAAATAAATAAGTCAGTAAATAAATAAATAGGCATAGGCCTAAATAAATAAATAAATAAATACATAATGCAGAATGCAGTTAGTATTTTAGTTGCAAAATTCCAAACATTCTATTCACACATTCTATTATAATTTTCTGCTATACACGCAAAGGACCTGTGCCTTTAATATGTCCGCGCCTAATCAATAATGAGTCTTTCACCATGCTCACACACCATGTTAAACTATTGTATCACTGCAAGTATTATACTGACCAAGTCCTAACACCTCAATGAAATGGATGCTATAACGTACCCAATCAAGCGAACATATCAAGGTCATATCAGGGCGTTATACAAAGAATGGTCAAAGGTCAACGTTTCCAAAGAAGTATAATAATAGATGTAGACACAAGCTTTTGTGCGGGAAACATAAACACATAGTCGTCAGTCGTGTGGTTGTCATGAGATTTGATACGGCGCTGAAGTCTATTGGCTGTCCCAAAATCAGTACCAGACCCGGTTTCCAGACGGCAATGTGTGTGTTGTTACAAGGAATGCAAACTCATTTTATCAATGAGTGAACCACATAGAGGAATACGACATCTATCGTGAGCCAATCTGCATTCTGTTGCCTGCAAAAGCCGACGATCAGGTAATAAAAAACCCTTTAAAAGGGAGCGCTCAGGCACGATTGGAAAACATGGTTGTGGAATGTAGGTCGGTTGTAATTCACGTTTGTAGGTAGGAGGCAGTTGGTCAGTGTGGAATTTATGCACCCTTGTGGCTGTTATGATGGATGTGCAGGCATCGCATTTATTTGAGCTGGAATGGGTATAGATTGAATGAACAGTTGGAGACATTGTTTTTTATCTAGGGCGATATTATGTATATTGACGCAGTAAAATGTTTAATTATATAAGGTAACAATAACATAGTCTTTTAGAGTAAAGCAAGAGGCAATGTATCATATGAGGCAATAGTGAAGTAGAATACAGTTATAATAATATGTATGAATTACCTACCTAGAAGAATGGACAGGGTAAATATTCTTTAAAGTGAAACTAATATTAAATGCGAATGCAGGAGACAGAGTAATATTCAAGGCAATTTTATTCTGTTATAAGCGTGTACTATAAGTCTATTCATGACATTATTTTACTGGTGAACTGTTCAAGAAAAAGTTTGAAATTAAATATATTTGATGACTGATCATTTTTTTTCTAGTGATACTGCATTTTGATGTGAACATATGCAGTGTTTTATTGTAGTTGTTCATGTGCTCACATGTTTGAATGAGAATAGGATTTTTGTTTAAATAGCGTTACTAATGTGATGCATGCCTCCGCACTAAGCTCCTTTGAATACTGAAACAATATGATATTATTAATAATATCATGCATAGGTATAGTTTCGCATACCTTCAACTGTTACCCTCCCTTTCATCATGGAAGTAATAGGCAGTGTCAATTAATTTTTAGGTAAAAAGGAACTTTGAGGAAAGGAGTCTTGAGGCAGCTGTCATTCTTGTTAGATGATAAAAATATAAATTTGGGCTGAGTTGTGGGTGAGTAAAAGTTGAAGGTATAGAACTGGGCCTGTTCTACAGTCCATGGTTAATTATTACGATCCACAACATGCTCATTTATTAGGGCATTGTTCTTCAACCCCAATATGTTTGTACGTTCATTAGATGACCTTTGAAAATTTGGATACCAAACTCATACTTGGCAATTGGAGGTTTAATTGGACACTATATTGTTTAACTGAGATTATTGAAGTATGCCTTTGGGATGAGGCCATTAGGGTATAGTGAGTGCTGGGAAGTTCATTAGTGGCCACTGTTCCGCTATAAAAAGTGAAGGTCTCCAGTGTGTGATGCTTGTAATTTTATGGATCAGTAATTGAGCTAAATAGCCAAAATTGTCTTGGGGCTTTTCTCTCTGACACACAAGACAATAAATTTGGTTCTGGTTAGTCGGCTTGTTCTGTGTATAATTCCCAGGTTAAAGTGTATTACCAATTAGTTAAAAACACAAGTATTGACAGATTTGGCAAATTTTGCATAAATGGGAAGGGAAATGGGACCTTGGCAGTGGGGTTAATTTCAACAAGAGAGGGATACATGTAGTAAGTTGAAGGTCTATGGAACTATACCTATTCAGGTATTGCATGTGTGCAATATAATGGAGAAGATACTTAGCAAGCTAAAATATATTGAAACAGGTAGTTTTAGAATTCAATATAATTAAGAATGTTGTTGTATTGGGCGGATCCTGCTGCGAATTTGCACTTCAGCCCTTCCTTGTACAGAAATATTCAGAATTTTCTACCACTAGAAACCTCTGGCAAAATAGTTTCTGTATAAAATAATTCTTGCCGATTAATTCGTTTAACAAGCCTATGGTCAAATTTGTTCCCAAAATAACACAGCAAGTATATGGGCCATATATAAATATACATAGCCTGTATCAAAATGCTACCAATAGCTAGCATACATGCTTATTTATTTATTTATTTATTTGCAAACAAACAATCTGATCCCGGGAATCTGATCAACTGAAGTTGTGAGATTTAAGTTTTTGCTTGTGGATATAAATCTACTGACAAATCTCATAAAAAGTGTATGCTAGGATTGTGAAATACCCTTTAACATGTCACATTTAGTGATTCGAAACAGACATGTATGCACTTGAATGTTACCCATGAAAATGAAAAGTAAATTTTAAGTTGTACATGTTATAACGATCTGAATAATACAATTCAATTAAAATGTTCCACCACTTTATCACCAATGCATCATTTTCACAAAAAAACAGAACAGTCAGAACACGTCTACTTACTTACCTCTCAATACAAATTTAAGAAGTTCACGGACATTTGGTAAACTTGGTATACCATGCAGGCTGACCTAGCTTGCTGACATTGTCCATAAAACAAAATCTGTTCATGGCCAATATGTAACTTGCTAACTTCCACACCACTATCAATCTGTCAACATGGTCAACGCTCATAATTATTGAAACTGATTATCATTCCCAGGTAACAAAACCCTCCACTAAGGGCAACAGAACATAGTTTTATTAATAATTTCATGGGAAATGAGGCTAATATTTCATCCCCACCTCTGTTTAAAATCTCACTGCTGCATATATTTATGAACTATGTCATGAGGAGTGAGGTTAATTTTGAGCTGGCATTAGTCTGCATGTAGTGCATTTCTATTACTGAGATACCATGCATTATTCTGCAAAATATTTTTAGTGATTACAAAGCAAAAGCATTTGCAAAAGAAGCTCGACTTAAAGCTACTTAGGTTCAGAGGTCGATTTTTTTGATTTTTATTCCAAGGTCTAACCTGAATGTATATATTCACTCAGGTGTACCTGAGCGAAAAAATTCTAAAAGCAGCGTGACTAGATATTTGCGTTAATTTCATGATACGTGTAAAACGCATTGAAAACGCCAAATTGCAGTCATAAAATATATAATATTAGTAAATCACGAAATCGAATGTTAACGTAGGTATGTGGAAAAGAACTGCAATAACAATAACAAACTATGTGCCCAAAGAGTTGTCTTTGGCATGTCGCTTTTTTGAAATATGACCAAAAATATCAAATTTTGGAAAAACGCCCCAAAATTTAAAACAAACACGAACCTTCCAAAATAAATATATATTAGCACTCGGCGGCCCAGTCACTACCTGCCGCTGTGATTTGGGGTAACTCATTGCTTCCCCTCTCCAGATACCGGAACTTCAAGGTCGCTCATACCCCAGCCCTTAAATAATATTCTGTTGAAAATGTTTTGCATCAAGTTTTCAAAAATGTTTCTTGAATGTTATTATAGCGTTTTTTAGGGGAGACCGGAGATGGACGTTACAAAATTGACATTTTGCCCCTAGAACTCAAACACTCCATCTTGGGTCTGTGGATAGCACATTTACAACTTACCCCGCATACAGGGTAAGTTGTTACACCATGAGGTAAATGTACAATGTTACAAAAAGTTATGAAGCTTTTATAGGCCTTTAGAAACATTTAGATCATTTTTATTCTAAAATAAGTCCATAAAATCTTACTATAATTCACCGGATCTCTGCATGTCTGTCTGTCTGTCCGCATCTTTTCTCGGAGACTGGGGTCGCACGTTCCTCAAACTTGGTGGGTGGGTTCAGCTTGGTATATTTTTAAGGTCAAAGGTCAACAACCGGTTCAAGTCCAATTGAAGTCTAATTTGAAATTGCTCCTATGGAGCTCAAACTTGGTGGGTGCGTTGACCTTGGACTAACAAATAAAAGTTTCCACGGTGACCTTTTCGTCAGACCTACGGTTAAGAGGTCATAGGTCAAAAAAAGGTAGAAATTTCAAATTGCCTCTATGGAGCTCAAACGAAGTGGGTGGGTGGACCTTGGACTAACAAACAGAAGTTTCAACGGTGACCTTCTTGTCAGACCTACGGTTAAAAATTCAAATTGCTGATATAATGGAGCTCAAACTTTGTGGGTGGGGGTAACTTTGGCCAAGGAAGCTCAGGTTTGCGTTTCATCCGTGATCACAGGTCATGTCAAATTTCAAATTGAGGGCGAAAGTCAGGTCAAATTACATAAAGCTGCAATTGAGCTCAGCTGTGAGAAAAGTGTTCCCCGCCAAAGGACACACCCTATTTGTGATCTGCAAAAGTCAATAACCATGATAGCCGAAAATCGCGAAATACGGGTAACCGCCTAGTAACTATAATGCTCTTGTATTAATATGGTCAGCCGCTGCAACTCGCAAAGAATCACAATATTCCAACACACGCTGGGCAGCAGCTTTCATTACATTAAGAGCTGTTTTCTCCTTCTCGCTGTCTTCCTTTTCCAGGTTCTTGGCATCATTAACTGTAGAACAATTTACAGCTGTGGGTAAAGCAAAATACACAGTAGACATATGAAATATTTAAATCTGAAAATTGAAACAAAATTTAGTTCATGTAAAATGTAATTGGGGTAGGTTGTTTCATGGGGTAGGTTTACACACATAAGCCATTATAACACAACCCAGAGTCAGAATTGCAGGTCATGACTCGGGGATATATTAGTGACATACATAATACTATATTTACCATAACAAGCTAGCATTATGCACCTCCATTGGTTAGAGCTATTACAATATTACAGTTTTGTCATAAAGTTCCTTGGAAAGGACAAAACAGTTTGCTTGACTTACCTTTTACTAGAACAATGGAAAAAGCTCGCGACTGGCAGTATACCCCAGTGATGTGTAGGCAACAAATGGATGTCAATTAGCCTGCCCTCTATTATTCCAGCTTGGCACACTGAGAGGTGTAACAACTTCCCCGTGTAACTTTCATCCCCCGTCTCCCCCTACCCTTTATATAACCCGACCGTGATTTAAATGTTTTCTGTAAAACGTTGTGTGTTTGCTGGGATATTAGACTGATTTTAGTGTTGGTGCAAGACATAATTCCTGTTATCATTTCGTTGGCAAAACATACCGCCTAGTGCTAAAAGCTCTAATGGGAAATACAGACTACATGCAAATAGGTTGGTAGCTTTTGTGATTTGAAAGTATAAATTTAAGACGTTGTATATTTTGTGCGTTTTCCATTATAGGCGTAGTAATGGCGTCAGGCGATCATTGGAGAGAACAACGAAGGTTTACTCTCTCCACCTTCCGAAGTTTTGGTGTCGGTAAAAGAAGTTTCCAAGATCAAATATCAGTGGAAGTAAAGGCTCTTTGCCAAGAGTTTTCGTCTTTTAAAGGAGAAAGCTTCGATCCGCGTAAGCTTCTGTCGAATGCTGTATCCAATATCATCTGTTCTGTGGTTTTTGGGAAGAGATTTGAGTATTCAGACACGACATTCCATGAGCTGTTACACCTCTTAGACAAGACAGTAGAGGATGCTGGAGCTGGGGCCGCTGCCATTTTCATCCCAATAGTCAGGTGGGTCTATAAACATTACGAAAGAACAGAAATCTGTGTAAATGACACTAACAAACAATCAGAATATAAACACTAAATTTGTATACATATTTTTAAATAAGTCCTACTAAAGTCAGGAAGGGAAACGAATAACAAATAATTAACAAAGAAATTTGAGTTAATTGCTCTTTTTTTAATGCGACGCTTGTTGGGAATAGTATAATCATGATAAATATTAAAATGCATTCGCCAATACATACAAAAAAGGTCCCCTGAGACTCATGCATAGCTTTTTCATTACTTTCTAGGTACCTCAACATGAGATCTACGGCAGACAATGTAAGATATGAAAGAGCTCAACGATTATGGAAATTTTACAGGGCTATCGTTGACGACCATCGCGAACAGTTTGATCGTGTAGATCTTAAAGACTACATAGACGTCTATTTAGATGAAATAGAACAAGTTGAAGGAAGTGAACGTGCTTTCAATATTAATGAACATAATATGATAGCAACAGTGGCTCAACTTTTTGCAGCTGGTTCTGAAACCACTGTCACAACTCTTCGTTGGGCATTGCTGTATATGATGGCATACCCAAATATCCAGGACAAAGTTCAACAAGAAATTGACAATGTTGTGGGCAGAAATCGCTTACCTAATTTATCGGATAAGGAACAACTTCCTTACACCGAAGCTACTTTGATGGAGATTCAACGTATCGCCTCTATTGTCCCCTTAGGAGTGCCCCATTACGCCGCAGAAGATACTACCTTGCTAGGTTATACGATCCCCCAAAACACGATCATTATGTCCAATATTTGGGCAATTCATCACGATCCGGCTACCTGGACAGATCCAGAAATATTTCGTCCAGAGAGATTTATAACTGGGGACAAACTGGTAAAACAACCAGACGAATACTTACCTTTTAGCACAGGTAAGTCACGTGCAAAATGACGTAATTGGTCTTACTCTTTGGCAGTAAATATTGGCGGCAAACAATCATGCTGAAATGATGATGGACGATGATGATAATGATGACGACGACCACCACGATAATAATGATGATAGTGAGGAGGATGAGGATGAGGAGGCCGGAGGCGGAGAAAGAGGAAGAGGATAACGATACTGATGGTGTTAAATGTTGCTTTTCTTTGTTTCACTTTTGATTTTCTTTGGTTTATCACATGCATGATGATGATGATGATGATGATGATGATGATGATGATGATGATGATGGATGATGGATGATGGATGATGGTTGATGGATGATGATGATGATGATGATGATGATGATGATGATGATAATGCTGTAGTTTTATATTTGTATCTTTTCAATTATGTTTTTCTCTCGTTTATCATGTGCCGTATTACAGGACGACGAGTTTGCCTTGGTGAAAACCTAGCCAAAATGGAACTCTTTCTCTTCTTCTCTCAGCTTCTACATCACTTCACTTTCAAGAAACCAAAAGATGCACAAAACTTATGTTTGGATGGAAAGATCAGGGCAACTAACTCTCCGAGTGATTTTAGAACTGAAGCTATCGTGAGAGACTAGACTTAAGCAACCAAAGCAAAGATAATGTCATTAAAGGTTTGATCAAACAGCTGCACTGCTGCAGCCTGCCGTTTTTTGGTCGTCTCTGGCTTAAATTAATTTTTTCCAGATTAGATTTGGTGAAATATAGGTAAAATATCCTATAAAATTTACCCCAAATGGTGGCCGAATTTTGAAGAAAATGAAGAAAATTAAAATCTGACAGGCTGGTTTAGAAACTTGCTTCGCGCAATACCCCAGGCACACAAAATCCCGTATAACTATTCACAAGAGTTCATATTTGGTATGCAGTAAATAAGGACACTATTCCCCGTGCATGTTTATCAAGAAGCAGTAATAAATCTTGTTATTTGCCAAATTTTTCATCTCAAAACCCAGAGAAGATATATTACCTTTCCCAGAATCCTTTGCAACATAATACATCTTTTCATTTCAACAAATGACGCTCCAATTACTTTGTACAGATTTCCTTTGTTTTCGTTTTGAGAATAGACTGAGCTAGACTGATATAAAATTGGGTCGATAGTCAAGAAATGATAAGATCAATAAATGATAAGATTACTCTGGATGTGCTCTGTTCACTAAGGTGTATTTCCCCACTATCGACCCGACCCACAGATCGACCCATGTGGCACAATGTCAGGGTCAAAACCGATAAATCGGCAGTACTTGGAATTGAAAAATCGGCAAAAATAAAGTATCTCTAAACTACTCCTTTTTATTCATAATTCAAAGGCAGTCCTTTTAAGTTTCATTCTGGAAAATATGATTATCAAATCTTGTGAACCTTTTATTTTTACATCAATTTCAACAAGATACATATTTGGTGCATACGCACCAATATGAACCTCGCGCCAATCGGGCCGTCTTCACGTACAGTAAAGTTTGACATATCGCACCACTCTGGGATATTTAGTTAAAAAGATAGAGAGTTAAGTGCACAAAGTACAAAAAAGTAACTATATCTCATTAACCAATGATCGTACAGATGCGCGACCACTGAGTTTTTTGTTCCTTATGACCAGAGGAAAAGTTTCACATATTATCGCACGACTCTGTGGTATAGTTGATGAACAAGATAGAGGGTTCAATGTACAAAGTAGAAAAAAGTGACTATATCTCATTAACCAATGATCCTACAGATATGCGACCACTGACTTTTTTGTTCCTTATGACCAGAGGAAAAGTTTGACATATCCAGGCGGATGTGAGTTCATAAGGGCAATGTCGGGGATTATAGGTCACAATCGATGGGGAGAGATGAGGTCCGACCAGGTCCGACAGAGTCTCCTACACAGGTTACGCTCCCTGTGGAGGGGCGGAACCAAACTGGCTGATGTGGAGACTAAGCCAGTTTGCGTCGGTCTGATACTCGTCTTTGACCATGCGCAGATATGGCTGGTCAGGAAGATATTTAATATCCCGAATTTATAATATGCCTACCAGTTCCATCTATAACCGATTTGCTAGAGAATATTTGTTACCATGTTTAATAAATTCGTATTAATCGTATAATAAAATGTGGCCAAATGTATATTTGTGTACATAGTGTGTGGATCCACTCTTCTACGGACTTGGCTACTAAGCATGTCGGGAAGGATATGGCGGTATGCCGACCTGGGTCAATATGTTCTGGGCAGATGAGGTCCGACCAATTGCCTACGACCTTGTGTGCGATCATGTGTGACAGGCAATTCCCGATAATAATAGAAGTTCCCTGACATATCGCACGACTCTGTGGTATAGTTGGTTAAAAAGATGAGGGTTAAATGCACAAAGTAAAAAAGTGACTGTATCTCATTAACCAATGATCCTACGGATATGCGAGCACTGACCTTTTTGTTCCTTATGACCAGAGGAAAAGTTTGACATATCCCACGACTCTGTGGTATATTTGGTTAAAAAGATAGAGGGTTAAATGCACAAAGTAGAAAAAGAAAAAATTGACTATATCTCATTATCCAATGATCTTACAGATATGCGACCACTGACTTTTTTCTTCCTTATGACCAGAGGAAAAGTTAGACATATCGCACGACTCTGTGGTAAATTTGGCTAAAAAGAGGGTTAAGTGCACAAAATACTACAAGTGACTATATTTCATTAACCAATGATCGTACAAATACGCGGCCGCTGATTTTTTTGTTCTTTATGACCAGAGGAAAAGTTCGACATATCGCACGACTAGGGTATTTGATTAAAAAGATAAAGGTTGTAAAGTGCAAAAAAGTACAAAAAGTGACTACATCTCATTAACCAATGATCCTACAGATATGCGCCCGTTGACTTTTTTGTTCCTTAAAACCAGAGGAAAAGTTTGACATATCACACGACTCTCTATGATGATTGGTTAAAAAGAGAGCAAAGTTCACAAAAGTACAAAAAGTGTCTATATCTCTATATATCAAAGAAAGCAATCTATGCCGGCTATTGTTTAGTTTTATTGAACAAATTGCATTCAATAGTTTATCATGCAAACGTCAGCATTTTAACTAACCTACCATACGAGTAAAGTATGCGCATGATTTTGAAATGTATAAAAATGTTGGGTTTGCCACAGAGATCTTGCACTCCAGAATAGTTAAGTATTGTGCACTTTTGGTGAAAAGCCCCAAAATTGGCACAGATGACTCTCGGGGAGATGACTTGAGAACCTTACATCACAGATAGGTCAAACTATACCTTTTCTGAATCCTCGTGACCAGCGAAACACTTTTTGAACAGCTCTGAATTTTTTCCCTAAATATAAAATTCGATGACCTCTACCCGCCATCTTGGAATGAATTTAAATTGGCCCTCTATCCTAATTTGTTAAGCATATCAAGAGCTACATCTGTACCAATTTGGGGGCTTTTCACCCAAAGTGCACAATATGTTTGCTATGATTCACCATTCTGCAGCACTAATCGGGTTAATGTTATCAAGTAAACATTGCCGTCATTCATCGACGCAATCAAGGAGAGTAATTTGTTAGGGTATTGTTGTCAAGTGTTATAAGCCGATTGTGTGAAATCCACAGGGATTGTGCCGGCCGATGAAGCCGATGAACATGGCCTTTTATTTGACAGTCACTATGTTGCTAGTGCATATCACAACAGTATATTATTATTCAGCATAGTTGCATCGGCTTGGATCAGCGGCTTGGGTTCGGGTATGCCGACGAGTTAATCGTCGAGATTGAGCACCGGGCCCTTTAAATACCAATTATTGGAAATATCTTTTGGTTTGAGTAAGAAACATGCCACATATTGTTAAATATAACGTTCCTGCGTTTTATTCAAAATCTCGGATTTTGACAAAACTACAGCACCTTAAGTCTTGATTTTTGCAGAGTAAGTTTGTTTACTAAAGTACATTACAAATCGTGTAAAAACCAGAATTAAATATTTTTGAGGGCGTTCTCCTCAGCAAATGTTATAATATGGCTTTAAGGCAGTGGGATTAAATGGCGATTTCTTTATTTACTGCTTTTTCGGCTCAAAATGACAAAGTGACATATCTGACAGTAAAAATTAACATTTTGTGGGAATAATAATAATCCATCTTTTGTGGAAATGTTACAATGTTGCTTTAATCCCTCAAGATGGCTTCTGTCTCATAAAACCTGGGACTGTTAGCTGCACCGGCGACTCCATCAAAAGAAAGCTCTGGTGAGTCTTGTGGTTTCTTGAAGGTGAATCGATGCAAACAGTGAGAGAAGAATAGGAACAATTCAATTCTCGCCAAGTTTTCACCGAGGCACACCCGTCGACCTGAGGAAAGATTATTATAAAACTCATCTTCGTCGAGGTCTTTGCCATTATCATAATTACGATGATGATCAAAATGGCGAAAATCCTAATTCGTATCATCACATCCACGTAACACCTTCTACCCATAAATATAGCCTATGTATTAAATTACGGGATGCGTAAAATTTGTCACCGCCCCAGAATAGCTGTTCCCGAACAACAATGCTGGAGGCTTTCGTACTTGGTGAAAAAGAATTATATTTGTAAAATGACATGACGTGACCCCTATATGACCTTTAACCTCACACCTACTGACATCACACATGTCAATGTACCCATTGAAATTAATCAAAGCATGTGTGTGGGGGAAAAACCAGTGATTACAACTTTTTGACCAATGGTTAACATTTTATGTAAATACAGCCACAGTACACACACCTCCACAGCCACCCTCCCAAAAAAACCCAACCACACACCCCCAACCCTACATAGGAACTCAGTTTATAGTCCCCTTTCCAGACTTCTTTTGGCGGGGAAAATTACAACAACAGCAACAGTAACATAAACTAAATATACTTCATCAACATTGTCATCATTATCATCATCATCATTATTACCATCATTATCATCATTATCATCATCAACATGCATTAATAAATGCACGTCATATATTTGTAGTGACTTACCTGCGCTGAAAGGCAAGTATGCATCCGGTTGTTTCGCTAACCTGTCACCATCAAGAAACCTCTCTGGACGAAACATATCTGGATCTTTCCAAGTATCTGGATCATTGTGAATTGCCCATATATTTGACATGATGATTGTCTCCTCTGGGATATTGTAGCCAAACAAGGTGGTATTTTGGGCAGCGACGTGAGGGATTCCAAATGGTGCTATAGAAGCAATGCGTGCGATTTCCATTAGAGTAGCTTCAGTGTAAGGCAAATGTTCCCTGTCTGAATAATTAGGCAAACGGTTTCTTCCAACAACATCGTCAATTTCACGCTGAATTCTTCCCTGGATTTCTGGATATGCCATCATATATAACAATGACCAACGAAGGGTAGTAACCGTGGTTTCAGCACCTGCTGAGAACAGTTGATGTATTGTTGCCATTAGGTTGTTCGGATTGATGCTGGAAGAGCTATCTTTGGCCTTGTTTATTTCATCCAAATAGATGATCACTTAGTATGTCGTTGTAAAATTTACCCAGTTGCTGATTATTCTGGTATCGTTCTTCATCTAATTTGGACGATATCTTGAGGAATCTGTATTTATGAGTCATAAAGTGTAGATATTTTATTTCAATTGATAGGGAAATCTTTAACATTTATATGCAAGCATGTATTCAGGTAAGTCCTTTTAGTACAGCTGCTAACCTGGGAAGCATTGTACACTTTGTAATAAGAGCACGAGGGTTTCCACACGTACATATGAAGACCTGAGCGCAAGAAGACCGTAAGGCCACTTGGCCCCTGAACATGTATACACTAAAGTTGCGTATAGTTTGGTAATGTTTTATACATGTTCAGGGGCCAAAACAAATCTTCAGTTCAGGGGCCAAAACAAACCACAATCGGAATATTTTTAGACCTTTCCAAGGCCTTTGACACTATTGACCATAACATATTAATTCACAAATTGGAACACTAAATCAATATTTGAACTCTTGCCGACACCTACAAGTCTGAATGGGGGGGATATTTATGTGAATATTGATTCAGATGACCTTCAGGTGCAGGAAGTGTTTATATTTTGCAGAATATGTCCAAACTCCCTCTGAAGGATGGGATCGTCCGTATTAAGTTTTTTGCAAAGTGGTATAAATTTTTGTATTACAACTTTCCCACTTTTTAACCAGGTCAACAAAATTGGCCTTTAACGATGATTTTTCTTACCCCTGTAAATGTATAGTCACCAGGGTCGAATCTATAATCACCCCACGTCTTAACATAAACTCGGGACCATGTACCTCATGTGCTGAAACCCTCATGCATTTATCAAAAATTGCACGATGGTTCCTTCACAGTTTGGGAGTGTGCACTGCACTTAATTGACGTTTGATTAGATCAACCAGATTTGTAAAATATTTTTATACACACTGTCTTAAAAAGTAAAAGCGGACTGACTATTGCGGATTAAAAAACAACCTTTGTTGGTACCAAATATGCCCGGGCAAATATGCATTTTGGTTGTTGCTGATTTTCTTTCTCTCTTTTTTGATATACGTAATGCAACCACACTTTTAAACAAGAAATGTCTTTAAAAAGACAATGCCACGGATGAAGACCATGTTTCATAATTTGCCGGTAATTTGTTTTATGTGTAAATTAATTTCCGGATGGGACATAGGCCTATGGGTATTTATTGGTAAATACCACCAAGGATATAGGAAATACAAATTTACTCTTAAAATGTGTGCTAAGCATATCTAATTCAGAATTGTATAACAAAAATCTCCATGCATATCAATCCAAGCAAGTTTCCTGACAATCCGACAATCAATATTCAGTTGACCTCAGATAACATAGAAAATGTTCCCCACTGAAAGATGATAACACCCACCAAGTTTCATTACCGTCCAACAATCCAACAGCAGACCTCAGATGACCTTGACATGAGCTTGAATATGTTTGGCGCTTCATGGTGATCACATCCACCACATTTCATGAAATGCTCAATCAACCACATATAACCTTGACATGACTTTAGATTGTGGGCGCTCCGATTGTAAATAACATCAAGTAAAGTTTCACGACAATCTATGACATTTTTCGCGATTTCATCTACAATATTTCATGACAGTCCAAAAGGTCGTCAATAATCAATACTACTCATAATCTTCTATGTATACAAAACGGCTGGCGAAAATTGTTTATCTGGATCTCATGGACGGTCATGGCCATTATGCATTAGATAAGGTTTAACCCAATAGTCAGTGAATCCCATGGAGTGCATGCATAGTGTGGTTGAATAGAACTCAGGACGAAGCATATAGGTACAACGCATAAGCAAATTAAGCTAATTCCCATGCTAATCTGGCATCATTATAATTCAATAGCAGTATGAGCCCAAATTAAAGACGTGAATTCCACCAACATTAGGTGTAATAAATAAAGTAATTAAAAGAACTTTTCGTCATTAAGACCCACATAGCACCCAATTGGGCGATTTTTAAGTGGAAATTCCGTATTATAGCCACTGCCGTGGCAAAAATTTGACAGTGTGTCGTATTTTTATTTTATGATGGTAAATTTGATGAATAAAAGAGTATTTTTTAATCTAATCTTTACGATACTAAGATTAAATTTACCTTAAAATTGGGATTAGCGCCTCAACAAGCCCAGAACCTGCAGCTTTCTGTTGCCAGTCATAGAGCTGCAACAGATCATTGAATGACTTGTCGGAGTATTCATATCTCTTTCCTACTATCACTGTGCATATTATGTTGGTGACTGCATTTGTAAGAAGTTTCCGTGGGTCAAAACTTTCTCCTTCCAAAGTGGAAATTTCATCGCAGAGAGCTTGCACTTCAACTGATATTTGGTCTTGGAAACTTCGTTTACCGACACCAAAACTCCGACAGGTAGAGAGCGTAAAGCGGCGTTGTTGACTCCATGGTTCACCCGATGCCATTACCACACCTAAAGATGTAAATATTTTGTATAAAATATGTTTAAATACATCTGATTGATTAAAAACACCGCACATATATACGAGTTTGATCCAAGGCACAATACAAATATATATGGTCAATTCCAGCGAAAGCGGGACAAAATTTTCTCTATGTTAACTTTCCACTTCAAAATGTCATTAATAAAGGAAATCACGTTATTGATGGAGCATATCATGTCACGTCCAATGTGTTCTCTGTGTGCATATAGGCCTTTACTAGCAAGTCATACCAGGGGACAAGTTATGATGGCTTAAATGAATTGGTGTTACCCACGAATTCAAAGATAAAGCACCATATATGTCATTGAATGTCCTTCAATCAAAATGAAATTATTACCGTTAGAAAGACGTTTGCATGATCTCTCGTCATATGTAAAACGATTAAATTCCACCAAAGTTTGTGGACTCCAAGTCAATTTGGCTAATAATTTTGTTACCCGCGTATCAAAAATAAAATGATCGTTCTGAAAAATGTTAAGTGAATATGCCATAAATGACTATATCATGAAACGAAGTTTCGTTCTATAATTCTGAGGTCCAAGTGATTATTTTATGCATAAAATCAAATTTGACGTTACCCACGTATCAACTGTTACCCACGAGTCCAGCAAATATAATTGCCATAACTTAAATTAATATTTAATGACTTTGGACACGCGCTTAAAATTGTAAATCGTAAAAATACGTTCACCGCTTTAACAAAGAATCTACGACGGTTTAAACTTTTGTTACCCACGAATCCCGAATAGATGGCTAACATTGAAAAACAAGGAGATTGTTTATTTTAAGTTAAAATTAGCACATATTCAAGCCATGGGTATGCTATAATTTTTACAGTACTTACAGTTTATGCACCTAAGAAACGCAAACCCCAAACGGTACTATAGTACTTATAGCTTTACACACGAATTCGGCGTTACCCACGAATCCAAGGATTTACTCGTAAATTATATGTTTCTTCTGCATCTTAATATTTTGAAAACATGCGAAATAGGTTCCAAAACAGTCCTGTTTAATAGCGTCCTCTTAAAGGTATACTGAAGCTGTATCATGAAGTTTTGATTGATTATCCTAAATTACCCCTTTTTGGGTAAATGCAATTGGTTAGAAAAACAAGAATCATTGAAACACAATGGAGGAATAACCGCATGATGGTTTCCAACCTTCTGTAATATTTTCTATTTTGCCGCTTACCAATACATACCTTCAAATATGTGTTACCCACGAACATTTTGGTTACCAACGAATCCCTACTTAATTATAGTTAACAATGTATTGATAGTGTTTTAGTTCATAGGAACTGTCAAACACGAGTTAATAGAATATTGCTGCATGAAAATATGGAATGATTTTACTAAAATAATGATATAAAACTGTTTGCTCTGTCTATTTGAATTTGGCAACTTCATTATTCTCAAAATTTTTATACCCAAAATGCCATAATGATCCATTCTAAATATTCCATGTAGTTTGTATTTTGATTAAAATTCATTTTTGTGCCATTGCAGCCTGAATTATTGACATACGGAAAAGTATTTTTTATTTTTATTAAAAAAAATTAATAGGAATTGCTATTTTCCAGACGCTGTTACCCACGAATCCATCCGAGATCCTCATCCTGCGACGAAATACAAAATTTAACTTTATATTTATATGAAGCATTTATTCTAATCTTTCGAAATAATACAGTAATGTTAAATGACAGCCACTTTGGAAAGAGTTCGAAGAATTGACACGATCTTAACTGTACACCTGGTTCTTTCTTAAAATTTGTAATAACCAAAATATTTCTTTGTAGATATATGTAATAAAATTCTATTTTACGTTCAAAGTCTTCACCGATTTCTAGTGTATATGAGTCACACATTAAATATTGAAAGATATTAAAGAAAGTGAAATGTTATGGCGTACAACAGGTGAAAAAGGGTTGAATTCGTGGGTAACATGCATATGCGCATTTAACACTTTATTTGGTCTAGCAAGAAAAGTTATTTTTCAATCTGATGGCACTTCCACCTGATGATTCAGTAGATATGATCGTCTCATTTGATAAGTCTAGAATTGAAAAGTAAAACATTTTCAAAATGGCCCCCAGAGAGAATTTTGTCCCGCTTTGGCTGGAATTGACCATATATATATATATTATATCAGCTAACAAAGTTCAATAAATATTATAATACAGATCTAAAAGCTACACTTGGCCTATTAACTTAAACATACTCTAATACACACTAAGGCAATCGGGAACATAATTATACAAGATTATGCAGTCCAACCAACCTGGATGTTCCACAATTGCAGCATCGACTGCTGAAGCGGATTTCTTCAAAAGGTACTATACATCAGGACAATGAACAGGAATAACCAAGAGATACTTCCATCTACCAGAACGACACTATTAGGGTCTATGTAGAGTACCTGGATGGTACTGAGTACTTACCCAGCAAACACAAAACGTTTTTGACATCATTCGCAAAAGGTTATAAAAGGTTGTCAGAAAACGTTTAAATGTCGGGTTATATAAAAGGTACATTAATGGTATAAAACGTTTTCATAACATTAAATAACATTTGTTGGTAATTTACTGCCCAGCAAACACAAATGTTTTATAGAACACATTTAAATGTCGGGTTATATAAAGGGTATAAAAACGTTGTAATAACATTCCAAAAACATTTTAGAAAACTTGGTACAAATCATTCTAAACAGAATGTTATTTTGGGGTTGAAAAAATATTATGCAAAAAATGTTTGCCCAAAATATTTACAATAACGTTTATAAAATATTTTCACGACCTTTATATAACCCGACATTTAAATGTTATTAAAACGTTTTGTAAAAAACATTTTCAGAACATTTCTGTGTGTGCTGGGTGCAAATATTTTAACATAATGTTATTTAGGTGTTGACAAAATATTTGGCAAACATTTTTTGCAAAAATGGTTTACAATGACATTTCGAAAACATTTAAAAAATATTGTTGTAGTGTGTTTTCATACAAAACGGTTTAAAACGATTTCATGACCTTTATATAACGCAACATTTTAATGTTATTAAAACGTATTTACCTAAACCAAAACCCAAAATATAACTTATTTAAAACGTTTTAAAAACGTTTTTGTGTTTGCTGGGTAGGTATTCGATTCCGCAATGTCACAGCAATGAATAAAATCGACCTGTTGATGGACTCGAAGGCTTTCTTTAAGTCGACAAAAGTAACTGCCAGGGAAGTAGGTTTCGGATAGAAATTCGGATAGAAAGCGGAAGATATTATAGGGTTAGGCGATTCAGGCAAACCAACCGAATCTTGTGGGGCAGGATATCGTAATGACCCCGAGCTCAAGGAAGCTAAAAATATAATATTGCCAATGTATCGGTCCAAAGTAAGTAGACGTACTTGTTGACATTAGGCGAGTACGGTGCACCTACGATGATAATGTTTAAATATATCCGATTCAATTCGTACATTTAGTGATAAAGGCCTACATACTTGTGCCATTGCAAAGGTTGGTGACCTTGTTGACATCAATGGTCATTTTGAGATTAAACGTCATATGGACACATGCAATTCCTCTTGCAAACCGCTAAGGTACTCATGATCGAGGCGGACTGCAATAGCTTTCAATAAATTATAGCGTATGTAGACTCCATTTTCAGAGCAAAAGTTCTCTCAAGACACATTTGTATAATCTGGTTTTTTTTGTGTGTGTACGTAGTTTTATTGCTTGTTCAATGGAGTCCATGTAGTGTAAGTTATTTAGGGATTCAATCATGTTTCACCGTTGTTCATCACCGTTTAACAACGATGCGGCCGCGTCGTCTGCGTGGTTTACTTCGCGAGGGCAGCTTTAGCTGCCCGAGCGAAGTAAACCACGCAGACGCGTCGGACGCGAGTTGAAAAGAAGCTAAATATCGTTAATCATTGCCACTCAGCCTTACAAAAACTTCGATGATTTCTCTTTTGATATCAGCAATAAAACTACAGAATAAAATGGCAATGTTTAGCCGCTACCTGAAAAATACGGAATTCAACTTTTAAGCTGGCATACGCACAAAGGTTCCAGGCATGACGAATTTTACGCGCTCTCGCGTAACGCGTAGTCTCGCTCGCGTTCGCGTATACGCTAAAGTAAAAGTGTGGGTTCATCACGGTTTAACAACGGTTGGCTCCTGTACAAAGGTATAGGAAGAGTTGTTGAATATTTTGTAAAGCTACTGCAAGCGCCGTATATTATTATAATCATATAACACATTTTGAATTATTCATAAAATTCTATATAATTATCTAACCAGGAGTATGAACAAAAATTGAAGTGGTCTTACCTGTGTTATAGCTATCGGTGATGAATAGTTACATGAGTACCAAAGTAGTCCTCTTTAATACCGTACGGCCGATTGGCTGCTAGGATTCCGATGCGGAAACAAAAAATATCAAGCCTAAAAGTGACACTGAAATTAGCAAATAATTAGCATGTGACCTATTTTGTTATTAAAACAAGTTAAGGGGGTACCACACCACTGTGGTAAATTTGCGACTATTTTTGCAATTTTCTCAAAAATTAATAACACTGGTAACAAAAGTTTTGTATATTATTGGGGCAAGGAATCCAATTACTACACTGAAATTTCAGTGATTCAAGACAAGCGGTTCAGTAAATATGATAGGAAATCAGGTACATCCTAGCGGTACCTCATTTTCTATCATAGGTATTGTACCGCTTGTCTTGGGTCACTGAAATTCCAGTGTAGTAATTGGATTCCATGCTCCTATAATATATATAACTTTTTTTTACCAGTGTGTTATTGGTTTTTGAGAAAAATGCAAAAATAGTCACAAATTTATTGAGGGGTGTAGTACCCCCTTAAGGTTATTAATTATTTTAAACTGTTGTGATTTGGTAGTTCACAGCACAGCATCTTACGAATGGTAGTGAGCTTTGGCAAAAACTGCATTGCTCAATTCATAGCGAGCGTGTAGAAGAATTAAAATATCACAGATATACTTTTATAGGTGCTGCGGTTCTTGAGTTACGTTGTAAAGAGGGCTAAAACAACAACACTTTTGTAAAACGTACATAACTCATTAACACCAATAAATTAAGCAAGTTTGCAAAGTATACGATTTGTAGAATGAACTTTTGCAAAACATCAAGGTGTTAATTTTCAATAATATATTGATCTAGATAATGAAAATCGATTTTTAGGTTGCTTCGACCAACAATACCTCGTCTACATTGACTCTGATTACGATCATGTAATATCCAGCAACACTGCTACGATAATGAACAGATGAAACGGAAGATTGTTCCACAATATAGGTGAAGCAGTTGAGAAAGCCGGCATGGTTTCTGTAAGAGTTTGTAGTGGTAGTGTTATTCTTAGGGTCTTTTTATCTTTTTATTTTCTGCTAGTCTATTGTTCAGAAAATGCAAGGGATTATGTGAGTTGATCTATAACTTGAATTCGTTTTTAAGTTTGAAGTACCAATCAGCTTTAGAGCCGGATGCCTGCTGTCATTTAACAGGGGCTATTTTAACGTGCCTCCTGGCACGTTCGTGCAGTGAGAATAAAATTCCGTGCAGTGAGAATTAAACATCCACGCTTAAAGTATATTTATACTAGCGCAGTCCAAAAAATGACCAGAAAATTAAAGAAGTTACTCCACAAAGTAAGACTGATCGCGTCGGAAAATCTATCATGTAGTACGTACATCATGGCTGGGTACATAGAACAAATGGGACATGCTAGTTCATATGGAAAGGTTTCTATACAAAAGTAATTCTCTTATAAATCATCTATGAACAGTTTCCACCTCGATACACCTGAGCACACATTTTCGTCCAAGAGTTCTCAAGCAAGCAACGAATTGTAAAAAAAAAGGAAGTTTTTTATTTCAAATTCTAATCGTGACCCGCAGGTCAAATTGCTAGAATTATACATTAAACACACCTAAACAGACACAGTGCAATTTGCAGGCAGCAGCTTAAACAGCGCCAATATTGCAACATTGAAACAAACAACTATACAAACATCCAATCCAACCCAAACCGGGCCCAAACCACATCCCCCCAAGTAGGCAATGAGGATAAAGTGCCTTGCCCAAGGACACAACACGTTGGCACGAGCGGGGCTCGAACTCACAACCTATGTATTATGAGTCGGGTGCCTTATCCACTCGGCCACACATGCTCCACTTTTTTTTTTTTACCTCGATACACCTGACCACACATTTTCGTCCAAGAGCTCTCAAGCAAGCAATGAATTGTCTCCACACAGTCTTTGATTACAATACGGCGGTTGATCGTAAGAGCTGTGGAGCTTCTAGCTGGAAACTTCAAGTGTGCCCTTCATCCAATCAGAATGATTTTTTTCATTTATTAAACGAAAACACTTCCTCCTTCGTCATTAAGTTAACAAATAATACAATTCAATGTTATAGCAAGGTGAATGTGGTAAATCTGTTGAAAACTACCTTTCCAAGCACATTTTTTGACCAACATGTCGGTTTTAAAAGTTAAAACCCGAAGTGTTCCCTACAATATTTTTCAATTTTTATGTCATTAAATGAAAAAGCACTGGTGCACAAATAAGTTCAGAAATCTCTCAATGAATGCGATTCTATTTAATACGCGTTACGCATAAGAGAGCTAACTTTCTGCTTATTATATTTTGCAACACTCCGCGTACATTTACAAATCGCACACCAGCGGAACTAATCCTGAAGCGAGGATAAATTAAGGAGTTATTCCTAACATTCACCTCCTGCGTCATATTATTCACAATAAAATTGCTTTACCTCACTTCATACATGTGAGCTTGTCCTTTTTAAGGACTCTTCTTGTTTTACGTTCTTTTCCATAAGCATGATAAAGGGGCTATTTGGTGGTTCGCGCCCTGAAGTAAATACTGGGAAATTTTCGCGGGGGTACAATTTTCGCGCTTTTCGCAGTCGAACAGGCTGTCCTACGAAAATATTTATTTACACGAATCAGGCCCACTAAAGTACTGTTCAGAATTAAGGGATCTAAAATGGGCGTTTATTGCGTTTCGACAGTTTTTTTTGTGGGACATGAGAGCACCTCGGACCTATCGAATTGCATTCTGAATACGAAGCATGTCTTTCTGATATCAAATAATTTTCATTTTTTTGAAAATCACAATATAATACAAATTTTATGACAAATTATAAAAATTTGATATTTTTCAAATTTTTGATATATAACAGTACTCGAAGTAAATTATATAAATCTAATGACATATTCTTAAAGTGTATGTAGCAGGGAGGAAAAGCCGACAGTCAATTGAAATTTTTGACCTCTCATATTGAAGATATGGATTTTTTTCCCAAAAGACCTAATTTTTTGGGTGTTTTGGGAAAAAAAAATCCATATCTTCAATACGAAAGGTCAAAATTTTCAATTGATCGTCGGCTTTTCATCCCATCTACATACACTTTAAGTATAAATCATCAGATTTATAAAGTTTACTTCAAGTACTAGCTAGTACTGTTAAATATCAAAAATATCAATTTTTAATGATTTGCCATAAAAATGTGTATTAAATTGCGAATTTCAAAAAATCAAAATTATTTGATATCAGAATGACATTCTTCGTATTCAGAATGCAATTCGATATGTCTGATGTGCTCTAATGTCCCACAATAAATACTGTCCAAACGTTCATACCCCAGCCCTTAATAAAATCGCGAAAAATTAACCCAGCGAAAATATCCCATTATCAGGTTATCACGTACCACACTAACAATGCATATGTACATCGATATTGGACGGCTTTACATGTATATCCCTCAGTTAAACCATAGGTATTATCCTCTAATACCTCTGGGTTAAACCTGCTGTATTATATACATGTACATGTACATGTCCGGTATACATGGTATACATGTTCACAACCACATTGTAAAATGGCGCATTGGGTTTTATGGTTTATAGATATCCGCACTATATTGGTATGTGTAGTAGCATTCCTCGTTATATCATGGTGGACACGTAAACCAAAGAATCTACCCCCAGGACCATGGACCTGGCCTATTTTGGGCAGCCTGCCCAATCTTGGTATTTCTCTGTATCGATCTGGCTTACAACCACATCAATTCATGTCTAAGCTTACCAAACATTACGGTAAAGTGTACAGCTTATACTTGGGAAATCAACTTTTAGTTATTTTGAATAGTGCTGAAAGTGTGCGAGAAGCTTTCCAAAATCAGTATCTTGCAGATCGACCAACCTCCAAGATACCGGAAAAATTCAAAATGACAAAAGGTCAAGGTAAGTAAACGATTCCAGTACACGATCATGTCAGAAATTAATATTTTGTTCTGGGTCTGATTATTCGGACTAAAGGTAAGTAACAATTCCTTCGCCAAATATTTTCACCATGACTTCTCCCTCACGAATCATGATAGTCCACAGATCAACTAAATACAAATTAATTTAAAAAAAATTAATGGAGCAACTAATGCGAGGTTTGAGTTCGATGTGATGTGCTGAAATGTAACCGTTTGGCTAAAATGTTCTTACATACATACATACATACATGAGAGCTTTTGTTACACGCCATTTCAAAAGATCACAGCGTGAAAAACCAAAACATATGCAAAATATATACAAGAAACAATTGAAAAACAAAAGAAAACAATTGTAACATTTATTTATGCAATGCATATATTGCAGTGTGAGAGGTGTAAAATGGTCCTGCATTGGATGCATAAGATGATTGGTTTCATGTATTCCCCGTGACCTGGTAGTCTCCTCTGTTTGTTTCCAGTGGCGTAACCCGACCTCACCGGGGGGGGCAAGATTTAAATATTTCCCAATTACTGATCAAATGTTGTAGTATTTATGTCCGAGCGGCTTGCCGCGGAATTGTTATATGGACCCGCCTTAGGCCCTGATGGGGTCCAGGGGAAAAGCATGGCTTTTGGCATATGGTCGCATGTCATGAACTGGTCATCTTTTGTGTAACATAATGTAAAATGAGAAAAAAATCACCAATTTTGATTCACTTAAACACACCTTTTAATGAAAACATTTTAGACCATTAATATATTTCTGGAAAGCTTATATTACAAGGATGCCGAATCAACAAAGTATAACATCATAATACAGGGTGGGTAAGAAATATACAGGGTGAAACAACAACAAAATTAGCATCTTTCTTGTCATGATGAACCCCATATTTTTCTTTTCTGAAAGCTATGTAGCTCAAAATAAATATGGATTCAGAAAGACATCGCATGGGCCCTTCAAGCAAATTAGGAAGAAAGAGTTTGCTATCCCTTGCGTTAAACATACAGGGTGGTCAAAAATTGTAAAATAATTTTACAATTTTAATGACATTATCAATCAAAACTTTTAACTCCATTTCTGGCACTAAAACTAATAGCATAATTGAATTCCTCATCAAATTTCCTTAAAAATATGTGTACTTTTGAATAAGCAGGGTGACTCTGGCAAGAGATAAGCCACTTGGAAATGTCGGAGCGTTACATGCACACTTTGTAGAGTAACATATAGGGAAAACTGTCTTAATTAGCATTTAATTAGGCAATTTATTAGTTACATCTTTTGTTACATTTGATCTACTATGAGGTAGATCTACAATCCAGGATGATATATGTGCAATTTGTGGTCCATGCTACTTGTACTTTTTAAGATACAAAGGTTTAAAGTTGGCCATATTTTCACAATTTTGTGTACAATCCTATGGGGCTCTCCCACCCCGGCTCTCCCGCCCCGGATCCTCCATTAACACATCTTACATATTGAAGTATAAATCTCAAAGTATATGTCCAATTGACTTGGGGTTTTTTGTATTTGACAAAGAACATAATTATCTACAAAATGACACCAAACTTTCTACAATAGGTATTATACTTTTGGAATAAACCAAACTTGAAGTGTGAAGAAAGCGTTTTCATGTTACGGATCCTCCATTTTTGGGTGACCTATTTGTGACATGCGACCATATATTAGAACAAATGGCTAGAATACTTTGATTAGAAGCTAAAAAATTAGTGTTTCAGAGTAAAAATTAGTACGAAGTAGTATAGATTTGTTTGAAGCTGTTTGAATTCTTCCCTCTTTTTCTTTCCTTTTCTCTTCTTCATTCCGCTTTCCTGCTCTTTCCTTTTTCCTTTTTTTCCTTCTACCCCTTCCCCTTTCTCTTCTTCCCTCTTTCTTTCCCTTTTTTCACTCCTTCCCCCTTTTCTCTTCCTTATTTTTCGCTCTTCTTCCCAGTTTTTTTGTGTCGGGAGGGGGGTAGCTGCCCACTGGTTACGCCACTGGTATTGTCAATTGTTGCATGTGAATGTAGGTTTCATTTAATCACTACAGAGATTTGGACATGTGCTTTGTGAGTTTCCTTGAGGACGAGGTACAGTTATTTTGCCGCCATACACTGGATCCCAGCAAACACAAAAACCTTTTAATAACATTTTTAAATATCGGGTTATATAAAAGCTCATTATTGTAAAATATTTTGGGCAAACTTTTTTGCAAAATATTTTGTCAACACTTAAATTACATTCTGTTTAGAATGTTGTGCATCAAGTTTTCACAAACTTTTTTGAATGTTATTAAAGCGTTTTTATATAACGTTTTTTATGTAACTCGACATTTAAATGTTTTTTTGTAAAACGACTAAAAACGTTGTGTGTTTGCTTGGATATTCGACTGATTTTGGTATTGGTACAAGACATCATTCCTGTTATCATTCCGTTCGCAAAACATACCGCCTTTCTAGTGCTATTGGAAAATACAGACTATATGCCAATCGGTTGGTACATTTTGTGATTTGAAAGTATAAATTATCAAGATGACGTGGTATTTTTTGTGCGTTTTCCATTATAGGCGTAGTAATGGGGTCAGGCGATCATTGGAGAGAACAACGAAGATTTACTCTCTCCACCTTCCGAAGTTTTGGTGTCGGTAAAAGAAGTTTCCAAGATCAAATATCGGTGGAAGTAAAGGCTCTTTGCGAAGAGTTTTCTTCTTTTAAAGGAGAAAGCTTCGATCCGCGTAAGCTTCTGTCGAATGCTGTATCCAATATCATATGTGCAGTGGTTTTTGGGAAAAGGTTTGAGTATTCAGACACGACATTCCATGAACTGTTACACCTGTTAGACAAGCAAATTGAGGATGCTGGAGCTGGGATTGTTGCGTCTTTCATCCCAATAGTTAGGTAGGTCTATAAACATTACAAAAGAACAGAATTCTGTGTAAATGGTACTGACAAAAAGTCAGAATACAAACATTAAATTTGGATACATATTTAAGTTATACATTTCAGTTGTTGTTTTAAAGGTGGAAGCTCTATAGTCCGAAGGTTCTTTATTCCGACGGTTCTTTAGTCCGAAGGTTCTTGAATCCGACGGTTCTTTATTACGAAGGTTCTTTATTCCGATGGTTCTTTATTTCGAAGGTTCTATAGTCCGAATTTTAAAAACGGTTATTTAGTCCGAATATGAAAATAAGCTCTATAGTCCGAATTTAAAAAAAGGGTTCTTTAGTCCGAATATGGAAATAGGCTCTATAGTCCGAATTTAATAAAAAGGTTCTATATCCCGAAATTGCAAAAGGGCTCTATAGTCCGAAACGGATACCGTGTTCTTTAGTCCGAATTGGTAAACAGGTTCTATAGTCCGAATTTTATTTTCATCATTTGTTTTAGTGTCAAATCATCAATTGTTAAATACAAATCCGCTGAAGTTCAACATGGTTGCTTTGGCAGTGATGGCGGCTGGCCCTGGGATTGCTTGTCCCTTTTTTGTGTTCGTTTTCATTCTGTTTTTCTTTCTTTTGTATACCTTTGTCCTTTATTCGAATCGTTCCTCTTTTGTTTGTCGTTTAGTTTGTTCTTTCATTCATTTGTTCATTCTTGATTTCGTTCAATATTTTTTCATTAGCTCTTTCTTAAAATCCCTTTCTCATTTTTGTTTCTTTCGTTCTATCTTTATTACATTATTTCTTTCTTCTGCTTGTTCTTTCTGTAATGTTCATTATTTTGTTCTTTATCTTTGTATTCATTGTTCTTTCATTTTGACTTCCTTTTAGTCTTTATTCAGTTGTTTCATTTGTTCTTTCATTTATTTTCTTTCATTGTGTCTTTCCTTTTGTTCTGTTTTTTTGTTTCGTTTCTGATGGCTTAAAAATATGTCAATATTTTTGGAGCAAATATCGTATTTTTAGGATCTTTGTCTAAGTTGGGGGATATCAGGTGCGTACGCAAGATTTGTTTTTTATGAGTGGGGGGGCTAAAAGTAGCGTCATCCGTTTACCATAAAGTCTGCTATTATCTAGCTAGAGGATGCAGTAAATGTTAAGGTTATAAAACATTCGGACTATAGAGCCTTTTTACTGATTCGTACTAAAGAACACGGTATCCGTTTCGGACTATAGAACCCTTTTGCAATTTCGGACAATAGAACCTTTTTTTAAATTCGGACTATAGAGCCTATTTTCATATTCAGACTAGAGAACCGTTTTTAAAATTCGGATTAAAGAACCTCTTTTAATATTCGGATTAGGGAACCTTTTTTAAAATTCGGACTATAGAACATTCGAAATAAAGAACCGTCGGAATAAAGAACCTCTTTTAATTTTTTCGGACTAGAGAACCTCTTTTAAAATTCGGACTAGCGAATGCTATGAACACATGTTCGGACTAGCGAACCTTCGGACTAAAGAACCTTATGATTATAGAAGCGTCGGATTATAGAGCAGTCCCCGTTTTAATAAGTCCTTCTGCTAAAGTCAGGAAGGGAATATATGTATGAAACAAATGAAGCGCTTGTTTCCTAACCATGTTAAGCCACAACCACATGTTTCTTAGTTACTTGTGTGATTCAATCACAGTTACTTTGACAAGTTTGACATTAGCAACAATGAGTTGTACCATCAACAAGCCATTATTTACCACAATAATGCTGTTTAACAATATGCAGACTATTGTTCTCATTTGGAAAATAAAGGCCTTACACAGTATTGCTACTGTGCATCCATCCACTGTTTGCTTTGTAATGGTGCATCCAACCGAAATTACTATACTTATAGCATGTATAGCATCACAATCCATATCGCACAGGTAAATCAGAAACACGTGTTTGTGGACTAGCACTTAAACATGGTTTGGAAACAAGCTCCTCTTCAAATAACAAAATAATTAACAAAGAAATTTGAGTTACTTGCTCTTTTTTAATGCGACGCTTGTAAGGAATAGTATAAAGGCTGGTTCAAAGTGAATATTCGAAGCCGAATATTCGGCTTCGAATACGTTTTGGGCGTCAAAATATATGCGGCTTCGAATATAAAACTATGAACCGGAGAAAGATATATTTCTACAATTTACAGCGTTGCCCGACTGTTAACAAGTATTGCCCGTTGACCAAGGTAAGCAAAATTTAGAGAATTTCTTTAACGAAGTTAATAAAATCTTATTCTCCATTGAACTATTGTCATGATTTAATGTCTGTATAAATGGGTCTAAATAGGAGCAGTGTCGTAACCAGTGGGGGCCGAGGGTGCAAGCTGCCCCCGGACACAAAAAACCTGGAAGGAGAGTAAAAAATTGGGAAAGGGAAAGGGAGAAAAAGAGGGAAGAGAAAGGGGAAAGAAGAGAAAAAGGGAAGGGAGAAGAGAAAAAGGGAAAGAAAGAGGGAAGAGAAAGGGAAAGAAGAAAAGAAAAAGAGGGAAGAAAAGGGGAAGGAGAAGAGAAAAGGGAAGGGACTCAAGGGAGAAGAGAAAAGGGAAAGAAAGAGAGAAGATCTGTAGGCCTACTACTTTCATTGTGAAATTTGTACTCTGAAACACTGATATTTTCTAATATGCCAAAACCAGGAGCTTCATGGCTCTCATCCCCTTGATCCCCGCCTGGACCCCTGGACCCCACCGACTCCACCTCTTTTGATCAGAAATTGGGAAATTTTTCAATCTTGCTCCCCCCGGAAGGTCAGGTCTGGTTACGCCCCTGACCTGAATAGGAGTCAAAAAGATTTGCTTTTGGGGCATTTACGACCTGCCTGTAACAGGCGCGGAGGTTGACCCATACCTTCTTGTAGGTTTCAACTGCAAAGCAAATCAAGAAATGAATGAGTCAATAGATAAATAAGTAAATAAATAAAAAATAAATAAATAAGTCAATAAATAAGTCAATAAATTAATAAATAAATAAATAAATAAATAAATAAATAAATAAATAAATAAATAAATAAATAAATAAATAAATAAATAAATAAATAAATAAATAAATAAATAAATAAATAAATAAATAAATAAATAAATAAATAAATAAATAAATAAATAAATAAATAAATAAATAAATAAATAAATATCATAAGATATGATTGAAGCGACGACTAATATGACAGCCCTCACAAGTGTTATATATGAGACCACCCACGGTGACCCACCAAATATATATCTGTCGAGTTCAACAAAATTCAACTCCCACAAATATATTTCCGGTGAATACTTTTTCATTGGCTGATATCCACTTGAGATCGGTATCATCAAAGTAGTACTGCTCTCATTTCATGATTCATTGAGCAATCAATTTTGGCATTTGACCGAAATACGCGTCAAAAGATAAAAAGTCTCGTTTCGAACTTGTGTAGGCCTACATTGCTAGGGCCTAAGTGTGTTTTAATGCCTGATTCACAAATTATAGAAATAAACAAGAATTTATTTTAAAAGAACACGCAATGATAGGATACCAACGCTCGTGGTTTTGGTTGTTCTGCATAGTTTATGAAGATATTCATTGCAAAGCGCTATATATCCATTCCTACATATTACTTATTTTGCCCTCTTAATTATTAATTATAATTATGAATTTGACTGATAACAACGCATTACATCTTTATTCCGCCCAAAATAACATCGTTTATTGGGGCTAAAACGTCAAGAATTCCGCTAGTGCGGAAAAGATGACAAAATGGTTGAACCTCCATGGCAAACGCATTTTTATATCAATAACCAATGATTTACCACCCCAGACCCTCACACATCGTCTGCCAGGGGCAGATGCATATGGCCATGATATGGGGACCTAGAACTGGGGCCAAACATTATTTATGTAAAACCGGGTGGAGGCATAAATCTGAATTTGGACTTTTTCTGCATCAGTCGATTTAAAATATGGAAACATTCTTTAGGTTATGTTTGTAAGCCTAAATATCATATTATTTGCATAAAACATTACTTACCATCACTACAGCATTGGAATGCTATTGCCTGCCAGGCATTTTCCTTTACTTTCATATCATATAAAAATGGGTACGCTTGTACCGCACTAATAAGGGGGCACACCACTAAATGAATGCGCCATTTGTGTAACCCTAATGAGTTCCGGTAAAATACAGAAACTATTTGAGGTATTTTGGGCTGGGCTGGACTTATTAATCAGAAAGAGTGGCGAATTATAGCTTAAATAAAAGTGGAAAGCCTATACATAAATTTGAGTCACCAAAATGTCGCATTTTTATAATTATTGAGAAAATAGGTCCGCATTATACTTATAGTGTATGTAGGTGGGATGAAAAGCCGACAATCAATTGACAATTTTGACCTTTCGTATTGAAGATATGGATTTTTTCCACAAAACAACAAAAAAATTAGGTCTTTTGGGGGACAAAAATCCATATCTTCAATATGAAAGGGCAAAATTTTCAATGGATCGTCGGCTTTTCCTCCCAGCTACATACACTTTAAGAAAATATCATTAGATTTATAATATTTACTTCGAGGACTGTTATATCAATATGTGAAAAATATCAAATTTTAATAATTTGTCATAAAGTTTGTATTATATTGTGAATTTCAAAAATGAAAATTATTTGATATCAGAAAGACATTCTTCGTATTCATAATGTAATTCGATATGTTTGATGTGCTCTCATGTCCCACAAAAATACTGTCGAAACGCTCAAAACGCTCATTCCAGATCCCTTGATTTCAGCGGCGTAGCTGGGATTTTTTCCAGGGGGGGGCAAGCCTGTGTATGGGGCGGGGGCCCAAACCACCAAATTTTCCTGCACTTGGGGGGGGTGGGGGCAGGGGCCCAAACAGATTTTTGCCAGGCTTATTGATAATAATCGTATGGTATTGCATATCGTATGGATTCCCCATCTCTCAGCCCCTCCTCTCCCTCTCTCTCCTCTCTTTTTTCCTCTTTCTCTCTCCTTTTCCTCTTTTTCCTTGCACTAGGGGGGGGTAGGGGGGGGCAAATAGGCAATTTTGCCAGGGGGCAATTGCCCCCCCGGCAGCTACGCCACTGCTTGATTTTCATTGGGGATTTTTGAAATCATCGTTCGTCGAACGATATTCAGGTGACCTCGAGCCTTTCATATAAATCAATAGTATCTCGCTATCAGTTGCGCGATATTTAATCCGATTCAACTCGGCGTGTATTCGTTGCCGTATATATTTTGACGTCACAAAAAGTATTCGAAGCCGAATATTCGCCTTCGAATATGCACTATGAACCGACCCTAATTATGACAAATATTAAAACGCGTTCGCCAAGATCTCCAAATCTATAAAAGAAAAAAAAGTAAGTCTACTCATGCATAGCTTTTTCATTACTTTCTAGGTACCTCAACATAAAATCAACGTCAGACAATGTAAAATATGAAAGAGCGCACCGGTTATGGACATTTTACTGTACTATCGTTGACGACCATCGCGAACACTTTGATCGTGCTGATCTTAAGGACTACATCGACGTCTATTTAGATGAAATAGAACAAGTAGAAGGAAGTGAACGTGCTTTAAATATTAATGATCAAAATATGATGGCATCAGTAAATCAACTTTTTGCAGCTGGTTCTGAAACCACTGTCACAACTCTTCGTTGGGCATTGTTGTATATGATGGCATACCCAGACATTCAAGACAAAGTTCAACAAGAAATTGACAATGTCGTGGGCAGAAATCGCTTGCCCAATTTATCGGATAAAGAACAAATGCCTTACACCGAAGCTACTTTGATGGAGATTCAACGTATCGCTTCTATTGTCCCATTAGGAGTGCCCCATTACGCTTCAGAAGATACTATCTTGTTTGGTTATACCATCCCCCAAAACACGATAATTATGTCCAATATTTGGGCAATTCATCATGATCCGGCCAGTTGGAAAGATCCAGAAAGCTTTCGTCCTGAAAGGTTTCTAAATGAAGATAAGCTGGTAAAACAACCAGACGAATATTTACCATTTAGCACAGGTAAGTCATTGGCAGTAAACAATCATATAAAAAACAATATATAAAACAAAAACATCGACAGGGGTGATGATAATGATGATGATGATATGGATCATGAAGGTGATGTTTATTGTGTTAATGATGAAGATGATGATGACAATGATGACGATTTTGTAGTAATTATGCAGCAAAGCAGTGTCACACGGCCCGGTAACCAAAAAGGTGACTTCCTCATTAATAATACGATGTCCAGCTGTGAGTAGCAAATGAATTTGCTTATAATCTTGATGAATCTATTCCAATATGATGATGATGATGATGATGATGATGATGATGATGATGATGATGATGATGATGATGATGATGATGATGATGATGATGATGATGATGATGATGATGATGATGATGATGATGATGATGATGATGATGATGGACCAACACCACCACTTCCACCACAATGACAATGATGATTGTGGTATTCATTTAGCGTTTTATTTCTTTATTTTGTATCCATGAATTGACTAATCTCCATTAATTTCTTTATTTATTGATAATTAATTTTTGTGCCCAATTATTATCATAACTTGATCTGAACCTGGTTTTTGAGCATTGTGAGATGTTGTGCTAATCAGTCATTTCCCCATGGCTACTGAGCTGCCCGTGAGCGAATCGTCAAAGAGTCTTCATTCATTGCATGTATTCCAATTAGCCGCCCAAACCACTTTGAGCGCCGCCTATAGAAGGTGTGTGTGCTTGCGTCCAATTTGGTACAAGTCAGTACACCCTCGGGTAACAATGTCAAGTGCTACACATACCTTTTTATTCATCACTTAAGGGGGTACTACACCCCTGGGGTAAATTTGTGACTATTTGTGCATTTTTCTCCAAAAATAATAACACACTGGTAACAAAAGTTATGTATATTATTGGGGCAAGGAATCCAATTACTACACTGAAATTTCAGTGACTCAAGACAAGCGGTTCAGTATATATGATAGGAAATGAGGTACATCTTAGCGGTACCTTATTTCTTATCATAAATAACGAACCGCTTGTCTTGGGTCACTGAAATTCGAGTATAGTAATTGGATTCCTTGCCCCTATAATATACATAACTTTTGTTACCACTGTGTTATTAGTTTTTGAGAAAATACAAAAATATACGCAAATTTATCGAGGGGTGTAGTACCCCTTAATGATAGTCACCTGCCAGGAAAAGCGTTAATATGCTGTCGGGTCAGTGACCAATTTGATGGCGAAACTTCTTTGCTCGAAATGGTACAATCAAATCGGCATCAAAGGAACAATGCAGTACGTAATTTATTGCTTCTCCTTCCTATCCCCTTGATGAAGTACTTATGTTTTTGTTTGTCACTTTCACTTGTGATTTTATCTCGTTTATCGCATGCTACAGGACGACGAGTTTGCCTCGGTGAAAACTTAGCCAAAATGGAGCTGTTTCTCTTCTTCTCGCAGCTTCTACATCATTTCACTTTCAAGAAACCCAAAGATGTACAAAAGTTATGTTTCGATGGAAAGATCGGGGCAACTAACTCTCCGAGTGATTTTAGAACTGAAGCAATCGTGAGAGACTAGACTAAAGCAACCAAAGCCAAAGATAATGCCATTAAAGGTTTGATCAAACAGGTGGGGATTTAAAAGAAGTCTCCGGCAATCACAACATTATGGCTTATATGCTATACATACTATTAAATTGTCTGACGCCAGTAAGTTGTGGGATGACAAGATGTTGATTCAAAAAATTATTTTCACCAAAATATCTTAATTTTAAGTGGCATTTCAAACTGTATTTTGATACACCAATAACACCATGTATAACATGTATACTGCGCCAATAAAGTATCCTTACACTTGGAAAAATAATCACAATTTCCAAACTGAATAATATTGGGGTAAATTTGTTTTTCTAATAGATGCACTATCTAATCCTGCACATTATGACACCACATTAAATCCAATGTGACTTCAAGAAGCAAAGTTACAAGCATTTGATTAGACGAAGGTCCAGTTTTAAAACTGACAAACTGGCCTATTCAAAACTCCACTGACTAGATATCTGGTTTGAGAGTGGTGAATGGCTTATTTATGCGTTGGCTTTAATTTAAAACGAAAGGAACAAAAGAAAACTGAAACAAACAAAGAACTGACAAATAAAATGAAAGTTATGAAAAGTACAGAGAAGTAAAAACTGAAATAAAACTGCTTTAAATAACGCTTCATTGAAGAAACTGTGTTGTCTCTTTGTTTCGCTTGTTGGAATCTTTTTGCGCCTTGTATAGGCCAGTTTGTCACTTTTAAAACGGGACCTTCGTCTATTCAAATGCTTGTAACTTTGCTTCTTGAAGTCACATTGGATTCAATGTGGTGTCATAATGCAGGATTAGATAGTGCATCTATTAAAAAACAAATTTACCTCAGCATTGTCCAGTTTTGAAATTGTGATTATTTTTCCAAGTGTAAGGATACTTTATTGGCGCAGTATATATCAATCAATTAATTTGCACAGCGTCATCATCCCGATATCGTCGTGTTAGAAATTACCATGATAGTAGGCTGGATCCACTAGTTCTTCAACAGACAGGCATGGCGAATTTGTTACACTGAGGCCGAGGGACTCAGGCTAACTATAAAAATACGATGGACACCTGGATAGATTGGTGCGTTTCTGTGACCAAAAAGGTCACAGAAAATATTGAACTTGCCATGTTCCAACATGTGATTAAAGTAATAAAATGGCCACTGGTGTGAATAATGACAATGACAATGATTGATTACACATGTTTTGACCTCCTCCAAATTCTTGAAAAAAGGAATAATCCAAGAAGAGCCATATAACATTTCCTTACATGCACACTGAATACAATGGAATTTTACTGCAACTTTCAAATCGTAGGTTATTGTCATTGCAACAAATCGCGAATTTCAAAAAAAAAAAAAAAATTATATCAGAAGGTCATTCTTCGTTTTCTAAATACAGTTCGATATGTCTAATGTGCTCTCAGGTCCCACAAAAATACATGAAAACGTCGCTATCCAAGCCCTTAAAGCAAAATATAATTGTGACGTGGTTGATCGAAAGGAGGGACTTTTGGGCAGGATCGTAAATGGAGAAATAGCAAAAAAATCTGCCCGGGGCACAACGTCCACGCCTGGGAAAGAATTATTTCTATAGGCATCAAAGCACGTGTTTTTATAAACTCCCCGCCGGCTGCCGAGAGTAAACTCTATTACTAAGTTAGTTTATACTTGCACTCCGCGCTCGGTGAGCGATCGGTTATAAACCAACTTGAATTATTGGCTAAAAACCAATCATGTGATCCGCTAATAGCCCAACGATTCGCTGTGAGTTTTCTTTCTAAATAAACAACATAAATCTATTCAAATGTATTGTTGAAGGTCGAGTCTTTCAATGGTCTGTATAGAATAGTAAACTCGGGGACAAAGAGATCACGCCCCTTGGTTGCATATATTAGATGGATTGAGTTTATTCCTATGAAAATATACTACATGTCGTGCTATGAAGGTGCACATGGTGTATGATTCCTTTGATGTGATCATATTTCAAACCCTGCAATATATACAGGGTGTCCCAAAAAAAGAGGCCCCTCATTGCGCCCTCTTTTTCTCCTATTTCTGGAAAGTTGATCAAACATATTTTGGTATGTAAAGAAACCTTGAGTCGTTAGCTTTAATAAACTAAAACAATTATATCAATCGGATCACAACTTTTGAAGATATGCTCTTTTTAAGAAATGTACCCATTTTTCACTCTGTCCACGGAGAAGGTTTGGCTACTTCAAAGATTGAAAAGGAGTACACATACCATGCATAAATATGAAAAATTCCTCAATGATAACTTTTTTCCAGTGGGTTTATGGGCAATGGATTTTGTTAATAGTGTCATTAATTTGTGGGTAAAATGGATGCCGAATGAGACTTATTTTGCTTTACTTGCAATTACTTATTTTTTCTTGGTTATTTATGCCTTTTTGTTTTATTATGTTTCTTACTTTCTTATTTTGTTGTTTCTTGCTTTTTTTATTTTTTTATTTACAACATAATTCATTATCTTTTTAGGATAAAGGGTCGACCTAAAAGGCTGTTTGATTTGTCTTTGGTTCTTCTGAAGTGAGTTTACTGTGCTGCTCTGCCCTCCACATGGTTATCTCCTTGGCGAATACAGGTTTCAGCCCTGGTTCTCATTGCATCAATTGCGTTGCGTACCATCCTTGTGCACCGGATACTTGCGAATGCATTCAGTAATACGTTTGCGAAAATCTTGGATTTTGCCACAAAGGAAAACAATCAATTGGTGTGAGGTCTGGTGATCGTGCAGGCCACTCCACAGCATGATTCATACTAACCCCTCTGTTTGCTATCCGTGGACAGAGTGAAAAACGGGTACTTTTATTCAAAAGGGCATATCTACAAAAGTTGTGAGCCGATTGAAATATTTGTTTTGGTTTATTAAAGCTAATGATTAAAGGTTTCTTTACATACCAAAATATATTTAATCAACTTTTCAGAAATAGGAGAAAAAGAGGGCGCAATGAGGGGCCTCTTTTTTTTGGGACACCCTGTACCATTATTTTTCTGTTGGAACCAACTGAACGATTTGAATACTTGCAGTTGAATATATGTATTGTAACAATGTGATAAGCGTTACCGTGCGAATTGAATTTCTGCTCTGCGTTGTGAAAACAAAAACTGGCGAAAAATTGAATTTTCTTGGGTTAAAAACGTCAAAGACAATGAGCATGCGCAGATCGTAAAAACGTATCATTTAAGCTAATGAATGGAAACGCTGTGGTATCTTATATCATCCAGGTGATGTACTTTGGCCGATCTCGAACAAACTCCCCATGCGTGGCCGTTGAAGAACTCAGTGGATTCGCACTACTATCATGGCAATTTCTGACACGAAGATATAGGGATGTCTAAAAAATCTAAAAAATTGTCTGATAACGGGCATCTTGTATTTTTTCAGACATTTTGTAAGGTCATTCCTACTCTCAACATTGTCAATAATATTTTTAAGGCCGATATCTCAATTTTATAATACCATAACTTAAAGGAGTATTTCGTGATCCTAGCATCCTCCTTTTATGACATTTTTCAGTAGATATGCACGAAAAAAGCTTATTACCAAAATTTCAGTTGATTCCAATTTTGCGTTTTCGAGTTAATGCATGATTATGTGTATTTACTGCTCCATAGACAACGCGTTGTAATTTCGTTCTGGTATAGGCCTACGAAATTAAAATTTCACGATATATTGCCTCAACGAATTAATCTGCAAGAAATTTTTTGTACATAAACATTATGTAGCCAGAGGTTTCCAGTGATATAAAAATCTCAACTTTTTTGAGAAAAGTAGGGGGATGAGGCTGTGGATCACGAAATGCCCTTTTAAGAACTCAATATCTTCGCTTAGGAATGTCCGATTTCGTTGGGGAAAACGGCGTTGTGGAGTCAAATATCTCTTATTTAAGATATGTAAAACACTCAAAATTGATTATGTGCCTAAAAGTGTCTATTTTTGATATACCACTACACAATTAAAGATTAATAATTATATATGAAATGAAGCATCTGTAAACAAAAACGATATTTATAAAGATAACGATCAAAAGCATACGGCTTATGTAGATGAACGAAATAGCTTTAGCCGAAAAACCATGTTAACAGTTTAACAAATACGGTAAGCAATAATATCCAAATGCTTTTAACCAATAGACCTTTTCATATCAAGATCGGAAAAGTTCGGAAAACCGCGCTATTTATCCAATAAGCTAGGGGGTCAAATTTTATCCAAACTGGCGGACAGAACTGTCATGAATTACGGTACACTTTGCGCCAGAATACAGCTTATTTAGCTAATAATTCAGCTACTTGGTTTTTCACAATAAGATACTAATGGAAAGAAATGGTAATATTACGTCAGTTATTTATTTTTACAGAACGTTTTGTTTATGCATCACTTCTTCCACAGGTCACAGTGAAGATGAGAAAAGACTATAATATCAACGAGAATTGATTATACGTCTACAGTTCTGTAATTTAAACTTTCAAATCTATATACTTGTATAACACATTTTGAAGCAGGGGCGTAACCAGTGGTGGGGGGGGAAGGAAGCTCTCCCCGACACAAAAAAGTAAGAAGTAGAGCAAAAAATAGGGAAGGGGGAAGGAGAGAAAAAAGGAAAGAAAGAGGGAAGAAGAAAAAAGGAAAGAAGAGGAAAGAACAGGAAAGGGGAAGGAAAAAAAAAGGAAAAAAAAGAGGGAAGTAGAGAAAGGGGAAAGAAAAAAAGAAAAAAGAGAAAAGAATTTTAGTGCAGCTTCAAACAAATCTATACTACTTTCATTGTGAAATTGTACTCTGAAACATTGATTTTTTAGCTTCTAATATGCCAAAAACCAGAAGCTATCGCTGGCACATAAATGCTACAACTTTTGATCAGAAATTGGGAATTTTTAAAATCTTGCCCCCCCGGGCCCCCCGGAAGGTCAGGTCTGGTCACGCCACTGGTTTGAAGTTAATAGTTCTGATATTCTAGTTCTAGTTGAATGCGTCCCAAGGTTATGATGATATGGCGCTAACAGGCTTATGCATTTGTATGAGCTTGGAACGGTCCATGGTTTTCTATGGATTAGCATGTGTTCCTCACGGACCAACCTGGGTAAACAAACAAACAAACAAACAAACATTTGTGTGTCTTCATGTATATTATTTGTTAGACTTAATTGCATTTGTATGGGGGCCTGTTGTATATGGTCACCCCATTTATACAGCAATATTTTAAGATATTTTGATCAATAGATCGCGATTTTCTCCTTGGATGCTTTTGTTCATTTAATATGATTTTATATAACAGAACACAACTTGTAATTTATGATGTATATTCTGCGCCTGTAAAAATACTAATATTTCAATTCAATTCAATTCAATTCAATTCAATTCAATTCTAATTTATATATTGAATTTTATATAATTGAATTTTATATAAAAGAACATAACTTATAATTTATGATGTATATTCTGCGCCTGTAAAAATACTAATATTTAGAACTATAAAACTATATAGAATGTTAACACCACAGATTGTATATTCGTACTTTTTTGATGGCATATATATATCGAACAGACATATTATTAGTTATTAGAAATAGTATTTCAGGTGTTTGAGCGTATTGTTACGAGTCGTACTGACTCAAGGCCAAAATTATCTTTTACCCGAACTCACACAAATGCACAACACAAATACACTGTTTGATTAAGCTTCCAAAAAATCTAAGTCTTTAATTGAAAGTAAAATATGATTGGAACAATATATGACTAATATATGACAACAAATGCACATACAAAATTATCAAGTATAATCACTCTTTTAACTAATTAGTACTTAGCCAGCATTCTTCTTCTTGATTGTAATATAGTTCTTGCAATGTTCTGGACGGATGTATATATCCTTATTCACTTGTCCTGCGAAAATCAGCGAAGTCCATTGTACACTTGCGTTTATAAATATCCTTGCGAATAAAATCCTCACGTGTTGCTTTCTCCAAACACTTATCTCCTTGCGCTGGTTTCTCCAAACGCTTATCCCCTTGCGCTGCTTTCTCCAAAAATGGTGCTTTTTCACCAATCACTCTTTCTCCAGGAAACAGGCTTCTTTCGACACTGCTCTACTGTGTTTGACAGATGTGTTGTTTTATATGAAACCAGACTCCAGCAATTCGACAGAAGAACTTTAATCCTTTGATTTAATGGTGCAATAAACTAAAGTTCCAAACATAGATCTGACTTTGTTTACAGTAATTATTTTGGGCACAGCACAGTATACTTACTACTACTCGCCCACTCTGTTTAGCGCGCAGGTTTCAAATAATCTGTTGTTTATAGCATGCAGGTTTCAGATAATCTATTGTTTATGGCGTGCAGGTTTCAGGGCACTAGAAGTTTATCCATAAATAAACATGAAACACCAGGTTGGCCGTCGCAAATAATAAAGGAGACAAGCAGAAAAAGTGATCCCACCCGGGAATCGAACCCAGGACCTGAGGTTTACAAGACCGGTGCCTATACCACTTGGCTTTGTCATTAGCTTGGTATGTACTAATGGGTCAAGGCGATTGCATTGAAAAACTAATAAATTATTCATAACAGTGACGTAATCAGTCGATAGTATGGGCACTCTTCACTTGCAAACCACCAAAATTCGTAATCTTTTTGCGTTGGAAAAGAAACTACGTGAATAGAGTGTCCTCTCTCAAGGATGTGTACTCTGTGGTGCAGGTTTCAGATAATCTCTTATTTATAGCGTGCAGGATTCAGATAATCTATTGTTTATAGCGTACAGGTTTCAGATAATCTATTGTTTATAGCGTGCAGGTTTCAGATAATCTATTGTTTATAGCGTGCAGGTTTCAGATAATCTATTGTTTATAGCGTGCAGGTTTCAGATAATCTATTGTTTATAACGTGCAGGTTTCAGATGATCTATTGTTTATAGCGTACAGGTTTCAGATAATCTATTGTTTATAGCGTGCAGCTTTCAGATAATCTATTGTTTATAGCGTGCAGGTTTCAGATAATCTATTGTTTATAGCGTGCAGGTTTCAGATAATCTATTGTTTATAACGTGCAGGTTTCAGATAATTTATTGTTTATAGCGTGCAGGTTTCAGGGCACTAGAAGTTTATCCATAAATAAACATTTTATTTTTCACCAGGTTGGCCGTCGCAAATGATAAAGGAGACAAGCAGAAAAAGTGATCCCGCCTGGGAATCGAACCCAGGACCTCATGTTTACAAGACCCATGTCTTAACCACTTGGCTTCGTGATTAGCCTGGTTGAAATTCGAACCTATAAGCGGTCACTAAAACATATCATCTCCCCGCAAATAGCCCGTAGTGGCTAGGTCCGTAAATGCCATAAATAAATTGCTATCCTCCCTGTGGAAGAAATATAACATGGGAAAGCAGTGGCATGATCGACGGGAATTATAAACATAATTTTTCACCAGGTTGGCCGTCGCAAATGATAAAGGAGACAAGCAGAAAAAGTGATCCTGGGAATCGAACCCAGGACCACAGGTTTATAAGACCTGTGCCTCAACAACTTGGCCACGGGAGCTTCGTGATTAGGCTGGTTGACCCAGTTGTTCCATTCCAGTTGTTACATTAAATTTTGTAGCACCATTCATTGCCATTTCACGTTATTGTTTCAACAAACAGGTTACTTTTATTCACGTATTTGGTGCTCCTTCTTTATCTAAAAAGGTTATTTGTAACATTATTGACAAATGTCCCGTGATTCTTTATCACATGATGGGATATGAGCGAGTCTAAAGGCTACTTTGCAGCATTTTATGTCATGATATCAAAACTAACAGATATGACAGAGTTTGGAATCAAGAGGTATACATACATGCCCTTTTTTAAACACAGGTAAATGACAGATAACCTGATAAGCTACATGCGATGGTGACGGGGATATTTCGACATTGAACACATCATGTATCGACACAGGTTCCAAATCAATCTTTAAGAAAAATATGATTGATGGCGGTATCATTGGATTATTTAGTCTTCACAAAAAGTAACGCAGCCATTATAAATACGCATACAAAGATTAAAGAAGCATGGTTTTATTCTATGTCGTTTTGTTCAATATTAACAACACAGTAGTGTTTTAAAGAAAAGTACCCGAACTTTAAAGTTGCATACCCAAGCATTGTTGCATATAAAACCTGCCATTATCTTCACACTGAATTCAAAAGGTTCAAGCATTTTTCAAGTTGGTAGGCCATTTTGAAGTTTGCCCCCACATAATTATTGCACATCTCCTGAATCATGCTCGTGTACCTGATCAGTGACTTTTTGAAGCAGCGCCCCCAGGCGATGCTTCACTATTTAATTTCACCGAATTGACTTGCATACGATTTGGTTATGTGCCCCAACTTTTGTTGATACGCCATTCACAATACATGCGATAATCGAGCTCTAAATACGATCGGGTACCTTAAAAAATTGTAGGTTAAGCGCATGTACACTCTGTATTTGTTTTGTATGGCAGTTCATGACTGAGAAAAAGATTAAACATATAGTTAGTCTTTCTAACAGTCTGTGCAAGGATTCGCCGGTTGTATGTATGAACTGTCTGAAGTGGAGGCCAACTAGGCGTGTAAGGATCAGATTTTGAAGGGGTTATACTATATTATTCCGTGAATTCAAATAGTTTGGACTATTAAAAACGAAACAACACGCCCATTTTACAAACTGACTAGTGTCCTTAGTGAAACTTGACGGGGCCTTACCAAATTTAGGGTGTCTTTTGTGTGTAATTTAGGAGCAAACTCTAGACTTGCCAGATTACAATTTTATGTTTCCCTAAAAATATATTGGTTTGTCTTTTATAACTTGGGCAGATCTTCCGAATTACGTAATGGCCATAGTGACATTCATCTGCCAAACCAGATTTCATGTAATCTTTCAAAACAGACTTACTTAACTAATATTGTTAAATGTACGAAGTCTGTGTTCAAGTGCTTTACTAAAAAATGTTCTTACATTATATAGCTTAACTTATTTACTTCCACTGCAAGCAGTGTTTATATAAACACAAACCTAACATTTAGTACCTTTACTGTGTAAATGAAAAATTAAACACCTTGCAGTGTTTAAAAAGTGTTACAGAAACACTTGGATTACAGTATACGTAATTAAACCAATCTTAACAAACTTAACATTCATGTTAACACTATTGCTTTGGTTTGTATACCTTATTAAGTCAATCTCCCCACTCCACCGCCCCCCCCAAAAAAAATTGAATCGTCACTGTTTTCAACATTTCAAAGATAATCCCTTGACGCTGCTTAACCCTTTTAAAGGTTTTTTTTTATTTTGTATTGTGTTGAACATTTTACTAAGTAAGAGCTAGTAAGTTCACCACCACGGGGATCAATGTTTATTTAGAAGGTCAATTTGGGTGGTTTCCTGATTTTAATCTTGCTATGTATACTTCATGTAGTTTGATCGTTGTAAAATGGCGCATTGGCTTTTTCTTTGGTTTACAGATATCCGCACTATTTTGGTGTGTGTAGTTGCATTCCTCGTTATATCATGGTGGACACGTAAACCAAAGAATCTACCTCCAGGACCATGGACCTGGCCTATTTTGGGCAGCCTGCCCAATCTTGGTATTTCTCTGTATCGATCTGGCTTACAACCACATCAATTCATGGCTAAGCTTACCAAACATTACGGCAAAGTGTACAGCTTATACTTGGGAAATCAGCTTTTAGTTATTTTGAATAGTGCTGAAAGTGTGCGAGAAGCTTTCCAAAATCAGTATCTCGTTCATAGACCAACAATTAAGATGCCGGAAAAATTAGTAGCAGTGAAAGGTGAAGGTAAATAACATTTTGCTATTAAATAACTACAATCAGAGGCGGGGGGATTCAGGTTCAAACCAGAGAGTTGATATTCTTGAGAGGGCACTCTATTCACGTGGTTTCTTTTCCAACGCTAAAAGATCACGAATTTTGGTGGTTTGCTAAAATAAAAAGTGTCCGCACAATCGATTGATTACGTAACTGTTATGAATAATTTATTAGGTTTTTCAATGCAATCGCCTCGACCCATTAATACATATTATCTGTATTATCAAAGTACTTGGAATAGCAATCCGGTGAGTTCACTGAACTACGCCCTAATACTGATGGCGTTTTAATGGCGTTTAATGGCGCTAATCCTCTCCATACACAGATGAACAAATACAATAGATGAAGGTCAACACGTATGACCTCCTATGTGACATGTTATATGTGATGTACAAAAACCTGAATATCATAAAGATCAGTATTCGTTTGTGCATATGAACTGCACATTTACGTTGCTAGATATTACTCATTATATATAATGACAAATATTGGTATTATGACAATACGGTATATACATTGTATATAAAACGACTAATAGATCCTACTATCATGGCGTCAGGTCAATGTTCATCATACCCCGTATGTTTCTTAAAATTCATTCATATTTGAGACAAATTGCTGTGCCAATTTTATTGGTGCACAAGTAGATCCGTGTTTTTTTAATTTTCATTTCCTTTTAATGAAAGAATTAAGGTTTTCCACTGCACGGTGGCCACAAGGGTGATACTAATTTTAATGCTATATTTTCAAAACGAATACGTGCTCCCGGTTGGCTCTATAGCGATTTCACAGAAAAGGTATTTCTAGTGCAATGCAGCGTCGGACTCTAGCTGAGAGCGTAGCCTAAGTCATTCCGGACTCCAAAAAGGGCTCTCTATACACAAATGAACAAACACAAAGGAGGGTAGTCTCCTCCGTGACCGGCTTGATTTTGATGGAGCGGAACCAAATTGGCTGCGTAGGAGACGGGTCATTTTTCCATGCAAATTTTTCAGTGTCAGCCGCCTGTTCAAACGGTCGTGCCAAAAAGTACCGAGAAGGGCAGCGATTTTTGGAACGGGTCCCCTTATAAATAAAACGCCCTATAAAGGCTTAGGACATAAGCAAGGGGGGGTGGGTGGGGGCAACGATTTTTGCAGGCCGAGTTGGGGGGATTGTGGCAGGCCGAGAGAGGCCCATACCAAAAAGAAAAGGCATCGGTATAGTTTCAGCTACTATACGGGATAGCATCCGGTAGGTATTCTGGAGCTATCCGAAAGTAGCCGCTAGCGGATACTAGTTGGATACTATATATAGTCCGTATAGTCATCCGCTAGCGGGCACTATTCCGATAATACATATCTGATTAATACCAGATTTCAGCTGGCGCCAATCCATGTCACGTGACTAATTAGAATAACTGCCATATCTACTTGGAGCCAAATTGCCCGTACAGTCAAGGAATGAATTCATCTGATTCAAATTTTACAGTGTATTCTATTTCTGGACTTCACAATACAGGTATGATTGTATTGGGGTTTTGAACAGAACTTTATATGTTATCTGAAATAAGCTTAAGAATATCGGACAATGTATATAAAACCATGGAGTATGTTGAATTATGCACCCAAGACAAATGTGTGCTCTTGTAATGCATGCAATAATGTGAATGTGTATATTATATGTTTTAAACATGCAACTGAGCATTCATTTTGTATACACACTGCTAATAGGTTGGGTTTTTTTTATATCAGAAGACCGGTTTGTTTGTTTGTTTGTTTTTTATACCAAGGCTGGGTAAATCTGGGTGTACCAGAACGAAATTACAACAGTGACCTACGGAGCAGTGTACTACACAATGATGTCTAACTCGCAAACGCAAAATAGGAATCAACTGAATTCTACTAAAAACATACCCCTTGCGTCTTAGCGCCTTTCTATAGCATGATGACTTGATGTTTGTGTTTTCCTTTGTAGGTGTGTTAATGTCATCAGGCGCCCATTGGAGAGAACAACGAAGATTTACTCTCTCCACCTTCCGAAGTTTTGGTGTCGGTAAAAGAAGTTTCCAAGATCAAATATCGGTGGAAGTAAAGGCTCTTTGCGAAGAGTTTTCTTCTTTTAAAGGAGAAAGCTTCGATCCGCGTAAGCTTCTGTCGAATGCTGTATCCAATATCATCTGTGCAGTGGTTTTTGGAAAGAGATTTGAGTATTCAGACTCGAAATTCCATGAGCTGTTACACCTGTTAGACAAGCAAATTGAGGATGCTGGAGCTGGGGTCGCTGCTATTTTCATCCCAATAGTTAGGTAAGAATTGAATGAACGGCTTTCTTTGTGAATCACGTTTGCCCAATTACGGTAATAATAATATTTTGAAGTAAAGTCATGCCGTAGCAATTGTCACAGGCCGTGGCTTTTTCCTAGGCGTTTGGACCAGACACCCCTGAATAACTTGTAATGGGAATTCGGCACCGCGGCCTCACAACGAGTCTATTTTACCTTCCCAGTGTTATAAATGCCAAAAGGTCCGGTATCCATTTATACATATGGGAAGGGGCAATAAACAGGTGTGTGTGTGGGGAGGGGGAAGCATTTTTTGGCAGGTTGAAGGGGGGGGGGTCAAGCGATTTTGGGCACAGATGTTTTGGGCACCGTTTCTATATTACGCCTCAAAAAGGTGTAGGAAAACGTTAGGAACACGTTCAAATAATTATGCAAAATTTCCTGCTCGGTACGCTCGCATTATTTGATAAGACACATTTGGTTCCCCAATATCTTGCATGTGTAGGGGGGTAAAGAGTTCTTGGCACATCAAAAAAAGGGGGGCGACTTTTGGCAGACCATTTTGAAAATTCAGCACCCAGGGGTACACATAATTATTGCACAGCCCCTAAGAATAAAAAAAACCATTATTATAATCAATAGAGAGATTGCGAAGAGGCGTTCACTGCAAATGCCATACGGGTTACGCATTACGACATTGTGCGGTAGAACGTCATATTGCCGTTCACATCCAAACTAGTCTCCTACACAGCCAGTTTGTATCGGTCCTAACGCTCGTCGTTCCTAGTATGTTCGTGATAGCCTCATAAAGTCTGACCGGAGACTATATCTAAACACAATTGCAATAAGCTCATGGTGGCGCTATGCTGAGACAATTATATCTAAAGAATAATTGGAAGCACCCATTGATTCACCTTGGGTGCATCGAACCAGAGAAGATGAGAATAGATTCTCTTCTTCTCTCTTCGAACCCACTTTCCTCGGCATTGATATGCAAATACGACTGGCTGTATCTATTGCTCTAAGCATTCAGTCCAGATTAGCGATATTTGAGTTTTGCGGGCTCATTGGAAAATGAGTAGGCCTATTATTCACACGTGTATGCTATTTGTCTAAATAAACTAAACATGCTAGCTTGGTGTTGGATGCCTCGGAAGTTGCCATGGTGTATATTATTCGAACAACAAGAAACAAACCCCATTATCATATAAATAGTACCCTGTTTACTTATTAAAGCAAAATGAAAATAGATAATTTAACATGTCTAGCTCGATTACTACCCACCAAACACAAATATATTACAGAAAACGGGAAATGTCGGGTTAAAGGGTATGTGAGGGTCAAGGGTACATAAAAGGTAAATGATATTTTACTCCAGCATTTCGAATTTTGGTTTAAAATGTTGTATTATCTTTTTAGTATAACACGTTTCAAAAAAGAGTTTTCATGATTTTTATATAAACCGATATTGATATCAAAATGTTTAAACCAAAACCAAAAAACGCATTATCATGTTTTAAAAACATGTTGGTGTTTGCTGAATAGTATCCATAAGCAAACACTTTGACAGCTATTTAATGCAACGAAATAGCAATGGCGAAAAATGACGTTGCACGAACTGCTGTCACCCGTCCAAAACAGACAATTCTACCGCATTATGTCGTAAGACGTCACGATCTTGCCTAAAACGCCTCTTCGCAAGCTGATTTTTGGACGGCATTCTCCACACACAAATGAATAGGCAATCTACCCGTTCGAATTCGCGTCAAGTAAAATCAAATTTATTCACTTCTTCTTGTCTATACTAGGTCAAATTGTAACCCTAAAAATGAATTATATTACATGTCGGACTTTACTTGTTCTATTGTCATTTTGGAACGTCATTTTTTGCTACCAACCGCAACGTAATCGCCTTACGGTAATTCCACGATTGACCAATTCACAATAGATTTCACCCTCTAGAGGGCATACTAACTGATTTTCGACTAATGTAGCTTGCCGTTGGCGTTCCCGTATCACGTTTCGCGTAAATTTCGCAATCTCTCTATTATCTTAACAACCTAGTTCTGTATAAAGTATATACTATGTGTGCAAATGAGATTGGATGAAACAATTTGAGTTTATTTGCTAATTTTTATGCGCTGCGTGTGATCAATCTGAGTCTCCAAACCTGTGCGTCTTAACGCATGGCTATATTACATTCCTCCAGGTACCTCAACATAAGATCTACGCCAGCCAATGTAAGATATGAAAGGGGACAACGGTTGAAGAACTTTTTCAGCACTCTAGTTGACGACCATCGAGAACATTTTGATCGTGCTGATCTTAAGGACTACATCGACGTATATTTAGAAGAAATAAAACAGGTTGAAGGAAGTGAACGGGCTTTCAATATTAATGACCATAATATGATAGCAACAGTATCTCAACTTTTTATAGCTGGTTCCGAAACGACAGTCACAACTCTTCGTTGGGCATTGCTGTATATGATGGCGTATCCAGAAATCCAGGACAAAGTTCAACAAGAAATTGACAATGTTGTGGGCAGAAATCGCTTGCCTAATATATCGGATAAGGAACAGATGCCTTACACCGAAGCTACCCTGATGGAGATTCAACGTATCGCCTCTATTGTCCCCTTAGGAGTGCCCCATTACGCTTCAGAAGAAACTACTTTGTTTGGTTACACGATCCCCCAAAACACGATAATTATGTCCAATATTTGGGCAATTCACCATGATCCGGCCACTTGGAAGGATTCAGAAATTTTTCGTCCAGAAAGGTTTTTAAATGGGGACAAGCTGGCAAAACAACCAGAGGAATATTTACCTTTTAGCGCAGGTAAGTCAGTTGTAAACAGTGCACAGCGTCACCATCGGGTCAATAATTACATTTGTACAGACGGAATCACGTGGAAATGTAAACGCACCATCAAGCGCTAGATTACAAATAAACTGAATTTTAAAATAAAATAAAAATCACCTCTAGAGATGTCTTTCTATTTAAAAGAGTCATAATCCTATGATGAAGGCAATTACCACCACCACGCTGATAATGATGATAATGATATGATAATGACGATGATGAAGGGGAGGAGTCGGAGGAGAAGGAGGCGGGAGAAGTGGATGATGATAGTGGTGGTAATGATTCGATTATATTTTTTTTGTTTTGTTTTATCGCTTTTCACTTTTGATTTTCTCTGGTTTATCGCATGTAACACGACGACGAGTTTGCCTTGGTGAAAACCTAGCCAAAATGGAGCTGTTTCTCTTCTTCTCTCAGCTTCTACATCGCTTCACTTTCAAGAAACCCAAAGATGTGCAAAATTTGTGTTTCGATGGAAAGATCGGGGGAACTAACTCTCCAAGCGATTATAGAATAGAAGCTATTGCGAGAGACTAGACTAAAAGCGTCCAAACATGATGTCACTAAAGGTTTTATCAAACAGGTGAAGATTTCTTTAAGGGATCGATGAATATGTTTGCTGTGAATTTTTGCCTAGAAGGATTGATCACAGGTACAAAATTGATAGTGCATATCATGACCAAACTCTATAGTTTTATATTTGAATATGATCACTTGTGTCATAGGAAATTGTGTAAATAGGCTTGTATATGTGATGTTGCATTTCAGCTCACGCTCACGAAAAAGACTTTTACAAATATTCAGGTAAGCATGTACACTAAATTCATATGTATATTTTACATGTTTCCTGTCCAAATACTTGGGCCAACTTGTCAATCAACTTGTGTATGAAATTTGGCACAAATGCTAGCAGAATACTCTCTTACGTATTTTAGCATAATTGCCTACTTACGATTAATGAAGTCCTATTCGACAATTGTGATATTTCCCGTGGAAGTTGTGTTCAAACGTTTATTCAATTCAAGCGCCACATAATTATAAACTCCGCGGCAACAGTTTTGCCAATATAAGATCAAATTTCTCTGGCAACTAAACCTCAATGTACAGGGTGTCCCTGAAGGAACTTTATCGTCGGAAACGTAATTGTTTGGGTATTTTAACGCCACAACTAAAAAATCACTAAATACTTAGTGTGGTTGAGGAATAAATCAGCTATCATACACTTTTTGAATTTTGACAAGTGACCATACCGTTCTTGAAATATAAGAATTTTACGAGACTCCCTCATTTTCAAGCCTTTCCACGGATTCAAATATCAGTCGATGATCTATATAGTATAGTTAGAGTACTAAGGCCATCTTGATTTAATAATTCAGGTTTTTCCGCTGTTTTCAGGCAGTCGGCAACGTGCACAGCGCGGCTTGTGTGTACAGGCAAATTATGCATGTACTCGCTGTCCCCGAACGTTATGCATAATTAATGAGATCGAACATGGTCGGAAAAAAAATTCTCGCAAACGCTTATAATAAATTATTTTCTGAAATAATTCACGCAGATGCTTTACAGAGAATATATTCTTGGTCATCTGCTATCGAAATGTGAAAAATAAAAAATTTTAAAGCAGTTTTCGAATATATAAATCCAATCAAAATTGGCAAATTTTTACCACGAGTCGACATTTAGATTGTGCTCAAATTCAACATGAATTATATCAAGAACATACCTGAAATTCACAGTGTCAAATCTTATATTGTTATATTCCTCAAATATTGAGAGATATTTATGAATTTTTTTCTTATATAACTGGGAGCCACCCTATTTTGACTCGAAGTCCGTAAAGGTCAACCATGAAACCGATCGGAATTCTGGAGGTGTTTCGCGCAATTTGATTGGTTACTTTACGGGCAGAGGTCAACTTGAGACTTTGTTTACAATCATGAATCTACAAGCACGACGCAACTTTCGTGGATTTTCTCGCTAAATCTATGCTATTACAGGCTATTATTTGACATATAATTAAAAGTTTTTAATGAAAAATGAACAGAAGAGTTGAATTCGAGACCGTATTGTTAACATATACATTATATTTGGCCGGTATCGACATTTTGAGTGTCCCCGCAATCAATGTTCGGCAATCAATGCCATGCCTGGATGGAAGGTTACATATTAAATTATTACCGATACAGTTCATGTTCCATTATCATTCTTCTCGTTTTTATGATTATTACTAGCAATTTTGTTCATAATTTTTCGTTGGTCGGTCAAGTTATTCACTGTCATAGTTGCCCTTTTTGTTGTTGTTGGCTAGATTTCTGCTGCTTCATCCCATTGCACTGACTAATTATGCTGATTATTTTGTTTAATTTAACATGCATTTCATATTGCTAAGCCCTGGTCACCATTTTACAAGTTTTGTTTTGAAGTTGAATATTGTTTAAGTTATATTTTAACCCTAAATAATTATGTTGTTGTTTATTGTTGAGACCAAACCATGGAGATTCCCAGCTGATGAGTGCATCTTGCACTTCTGCAACAACTTTTTTTTCCAACTTCATCATTATGTGATGCAATGCCAAAATGAAACATTTTCGGACAATTCAAAATTTCACCAGTTTGCATTTGGTCGAAAAATCTATCCTCAATTTAGTCTAGACCACTGATAATCGACGATGGATATGAGGATAGAACGTGGAGTTATCTCAAAACGGGTCAGGATCGGTGAAGCATGACACCGTGTAAAGCAATAGAAATTCAGAAAAAATTTGCTCAAATGACACGTCGATGAAATGTTAGCATGGTTAACTTCTTGAAAATTAGCAAACTTTGCTCTGAAGATACAGATAAATTCATCAAAATAAATTTCGGTAACATTTAAACTTCACAAAGAATTGTTTTAATACGTTCGAAAATTGGCGATGATTGAATGACTGAAGGAATTATAGTTCCACACTCTATCTTCTATCCACACAATAACTATTGTGTCGTCGTGGATAGTAGATTTCTCAATCAAGTTTGCATCACAGAATGATATCAAAAAGTTCTGCAGAAGATCCCTCTCCAAACGGCAGTCTCAAATAACCAAGAAAATGGGATCGAAACAGTTATTGCATGTTAAAAAAAAATTACGAGTAAATTTCCTCTCACCACGACCCAAATTATTTGGCAAGAAATAACATTTAAAATAAGATGCATTCAATAACTGTCCTGGGTAAAATCTTTTATTATAGTACAACTCAAGTTTGGTAGTGACGTCAATATGTTTTCATGGTTGCGCTACCAACCAACTACAAACATGTATGTGTGCATGTACGCTTTGCGGGACTATACGTACCTCCATTGTCAATCACTATCAAATTTGAGGCAAACCAATATACTAGTATAGATATCCGCCAAGTACCAACAAACATCATACAATTTCTGAAGTTGCTTAGGTGACAAAAAAAAAACATGTTCTAGAGACCAGAAGGACTCAGATTTCATTTTTTCCAGCAGTATGAAATTAGAAATATTTATGTATGGGTCTCAGACTCAGCTAAAGGAAATCAGCTGCAATATAATTTCTTGTGTATATTTGAGCATTTCATTTCTATTTTTAGACACAGATTCAGAGTTTCCATTTCAAGACACAGTACATTAAAATAGTAAAAATAGTACATGTTCAAGGTATCATTTTTTAAAGAACTTGTCAAGTGTTTATTAAAGCCATCAAAGAATACAATCAAATATAAGTTATACATGTACAATAAAAGCTGCATACTAGGTTAAGGGGTACTACACCCCTGGCCAATTTTTCTTAAAATGCATGGAACAGCTATGGTTCCAATTTACGTACACACTCTACATCTACTTCCAAGAAATTACCAACTTTAATAGTTGAGCTCCACTATCACAATGCCACTTTTCGGCATTCTTACTATATAATCTACTTTTATATTCAATATTCATAACGGAGTCTCACAACTCTTCTCATCAGCGCATCATATATATTATGTTGTCTCATTCTGCAGAACCGTATACATCACATCCACATTGAAACTTGAAGGATTACCTTTATAATTTTTATTCTCTTTACTTGACTACTTACTATACGTTCACCATTATATAGGCCTATTATTGGCATGTATTTGGACTTATATGGCGTCTCTGTATACTATCACTTATGAACTTTTCACCTCCATCTTTGACATACTCCTTTATCTGATAAATTCATACACTTGAGCGTCTCTGAATGAAGTGGACTGAATCCAACCCCATTATGAAAAAAAAAAAATCGGTTTTGTAGTGTCCCTGGACCTAGACCTAAATGCTAGGATAATTCATGGTTGACCTAAAAAAAACCATTGCACAATGTTTTCTGTTTTTAATGTGAAAATTGATACCGGTACTTATTTTTCATGTCATACTCTAGATTAATGATATCAAAATGCATTATCGTGCAAGTTTTTGTGTTTTTGTTTTTTTGGAGGTCAACCATGATCCTAGCATTTAGGTCTAGGAACAGAACACTACAAAACCGAAAAAATAAATAACTAAAAATTAAATTGCATTTTAAATTACCGGTAAATGCGCCGGGTACCCGGGCACAAAATTACCGAAAATGACACCCCTAATTCGGACCAGGTCAGGATCGTTTGGTTATTTTTTAAATGGTCCGCTCCTGGTTAAGGGTAAACATTTCAGTAGTTGTCAAATGAAACGATAACAAGAAATTTTACACAACCACTTTGAAAAAATGCAACAGGCCTACAGTTTGAATTTTCCCAGACTGGGTGCATTTCCCCCAACTTTTCAGTTTTCAGCATAAGGTGGGAATGCCACCCCCACCCAGTTTATGATGCAGCACCCTGTGGCGTCCAAAGGTTTTCAAATGTGGGGGGACACTAGGGCGCACAGGTCTCAATTCCCCCCGACTGCTCAAAAATTTCCGGCTTGCTTTGCTCGCCGTAATAGGCAAATTCTGAATTTTCCCCCGACTGTGTGCATTTCCTCCAACTCGCCGTAATAGGTAAATTCTGAATTTTCCCCTGACTGTGTGCATTTCCCCCAACTTTTCAACATACTTTGTAAGTGGGGGAGTTCCACCCTTCCCCCCCCCAAAAAAAAAAAAAAATCTGGATTCCTTTGCTCGCCGTAATATAAAGTGAATCGTGAATTTCCCCCGGACTGGGTGCATTTCCCCAAACTTGGGTATGGTGCCCACTGCCAGTATATGATGTAGGACCCAGTGGAGTCCGCAGTTTTTTAAATGTGGGTGGTGGCACAGGTCTCGAGACTCGATTCCCCGACTGCTTAGAAATTTCCGACATGCTTTGCTTGCCGTATAAATAGGTAAATGAAGTGGGGATTTCCCCCCGGTAATGCCGGTATACCCCGCTAGCACCCCTAGTGTTTCGACTGATTTTGCTTCATCGTATCACATGTGAAATTTGCTTTCAAAACATGTCCGAGAATACAACTACGTCATTTGGCCGCACGTCCAAATGGATCCTGCCAAGTATCAACGTAGACGTGTACGTAGCTTCATCAAATAATAATTATTAATATAAATTGTAATTTGTTTTGACAATATATAAAATGACCATGTCATGTCATGTCATACTACTTGGGGGAAAAGTACTTCTATACTATGTGTATTATACTGTGTACACTGTGTGAACATGAGACCCACTACATGTAGATCATCGCCAAAATATCGCTTACCGAGTCATATTTGAAAGGTCCAAAACTGAACTTTCTGAACGAGGAACAGTGTTAAATTTGGTACCGATCGAAAGCTTAACATTTGTACTCCGTGAAAATACACGAGAAAACTTGATTAAAATCTTTATATGCAAGCGAGCCACCCCTTTTTGGATGCCACTTTTCGATAAAGAACCTTTTTAAGCACATTGTGATCGCCGATTTGGGGCGATCAGACCACGGAAAACGGGCGAAATTTTGCAAGTTCTAATCAAAAACAATGAATTATTCTACTCACCACGCCATCTTGTCACACACTGTCTAGAAATACTCATTTTTTGTCCATTAATATAGTCCAATTGTTAGATTTTCCACTTCGGATAGCCTCTTCTACTGTCGAAGTTCATAATATTCACGTGTTTGAAGCTGCACTTCGACACTCGCTGTCTATCTATTGTATTCAAACTCGTCGTCGTTGGATGTGCATGGTTCAGTTGATCGTTACGCGTGTACGTCAGATAACGAACTTTGTAAAAGATGAGGTTGTAGTGATACGATTGCGAATTTAGGGAAATCTCGTTCGCCGTCTACCGGAACGAGAAAGCACGTAACTTTTGACTGAATAGCTAATTAACGCTCGACTTGCAAGCTGCCTGTTTTATTGTTTTCCCGAGCCACCACACAAAAATCTCACGTCTGACATGATCAGACGTCACATAGCCCAGAGCGTAAATCTCAATAAAAGGGGTTTGGTAGTTAATTTATTTGCCTAGTTAATCTCACTGGAGTGTATTCACCCCGTGACCACTGTTATTTAAGGTTGGTCTTAACCCTGGAATTATGGAAACTTTCGGGCCTCATAACTGCTAAATTTTTGGTCTAAAGTATATAAACGTATACATATTTAGAATGGCATATACTTGATAAATTCATCTCTGAGGCCAAAATCCCACAAAACAGTTTTTTGGTCCACTTCTATTTCGTTAAACGTAACAAAAAAATTCTTGGGCCAAAAAATGTTTTTTTATTAATTTTTGAAAACTAGATAAAAATATCTAGGAGCCGTTTTTTTATTTTTTTTTAAAAGTTTTTGATCCTGCCACGATAATCATGATAATAAACAGATGAAACGTAAGCCTTGTTCCACAATGTAGGTGAAGCAAATGAGAAAGCGGCATGGTTGCTATAAGAGTTTGTAGTGGTAGATGTTATACTTGGGTCTTTTTATCTTTTCAGTTTCTGCTAGTCTATTGTTCTGAAACGAAAATGCTAGGGATTATGTGAGTTGATCTGTAACTTGAATTCATTATTAAATTTGAAGTACCAATCAGCTTTAGAGGTGAATGCCTGCTGTCAATAAAGGCTGAATAAGACAAGATTATGGAACATCCACAGTGTGTGGAACACCGGTGTTTTTAGTGGTCTAGCGCCCTCTTGCTTATATCCTCTATCACCTATAATAGGCCTGTGATGTTGTTAAAGTGATTCACATTAATGAGACAAAATGCCAATCCGAATGAAAAGGTCGCATTTTTTCCTGTATAAACGTTGAAAATCAGCCCTTAAATCACCCCCCTCTTTATAGCAAAATTTATCAGTAGTATGATCAATGACTGACAAAAATCAGCTCTGCAAAAATATACATTATTTTAAGGTTAGCAACTATTTTAAACTGTTGCGATTTGGTAGTTCACAGCATCTTGCGAATGGTAGTGAGCTTTGGCAAAAATTGCATTGATCATTTCATAGCGAGTGTGTAGAATAATTAAAATATCACAGATATACTTTTGTAGGTCATGTGGTTCTTGAGTTATGTTGTAAAGATTTATTTTTATTTATATCATTAACATTCAGCCGAAGCCAGGCAAAGCCCAATAGTGCTCAGAGGCTATTAAATTCAAGGGATGCCATCCGGATATGATGACATTGAACAGAGATATGGGAAGAGGTCCGATTTTAGATGCAGGAGGAAAACCGGAGTACCCGGAGAAAAATCTGCGAGGACGAGCATGGATCGGCAACCAAACTCACATGTGGCACCTCGGGAAATTGAACACCGCCCCGGTCACATTGGTGAGAAGCGAGTGAGAAGACCACTACACTAACCCGCCCTCCCTTATAATCCTCCCTTGTCACGCGGGATATATAGCAAAATATTGATTTTTTAACGTTCTTTTCCATAAAGGGCCATTTGGTGGTCCGCGCCCTGAAGTAAATACTGGGAAATTTTCGCGGGGGTATAATTTTTGCGCTTTTCGGAGTCAAACAGGCTGCCGCGAATTTTGAACCCTGCGAAAATATTTATTACACATAGTACTTGGGTGGGGGTATGAACCTTTGGACAGTATTTATTGTGGGACATTAGAGCACATCAGACATATCGAATTGCATTCTGAATACGAAGAATGTCCTTCTGATATCAAATAATTTTGATTTTTGAAATTCGCAATGTAATACATTTTATGGCAAAGGATAAAAAATTGATATTTTTGATATTTAACAGTACTCGAAGTAAACTTTATAAATCTGATAATATGTACTTAAAGTGTATGTAGGTGGGATGAAAAGCCGACAATCAATTGAAAATTTTGACCTTTCATATTGAAGATAGGGATTTTTTTCCCAAAACACCAAAAATAATGAGGTCTTTAGCAGAAAACTACCCAGCTACATACACTTTAAGAATATATCATTAGATTTATCAAATTTACTTCGAGGACTTATATATCAAAATGTGAAAAATATCAAATTTTAATAATTTGTCATAAAATTTGTATTATATCGTGAATTTCAAAAATGAAAATTATTTGATATCAGAAAGACATTCTTCGTATTCAGAATGCAATTCGATATGTCTGATGTGCTCTCATGTCCCACAAAAATACTGTCGAAACGCTCATTCCAGATCCCTTAATGTGAATATTATTTGGAAACGCGAATTAAACACCCACTAAACTGTCCAGAATTAATAAAATCGCGAAAAATTAACCCAGCGGAAATATATCACTATCCGGTTATCACGTACTACACTAACAATACATGTACGTCGACATTGGACTCGTATCCCTCTGTTAAACATGTTAAGACTGCTGTATTATATACATGTACATTCCCGGTATACATGGTATACATGCTCACAACCCTTAAACCACGTTGTAAAATGGCGCATTGGGTTTTTATATGGTTTATAGATATCCGCACTATATTGGTATGTGTAGTTGCATTCCTTGTTATATCATGGTGGACACGTAAACCAAAGAATTTACCCCCAGGACCATGGACCTGGCCTATTTTGGGCAGCCTGCCCAATCTTGGTATTTCTCTGTATCGATCTGGCTTACAACCACATCAATTCATGGCTAAGCTTACCAAACATTACGGCAATGTGTACAGCTTTTACTTGGGAAATCAACTTTTAGTTATTTTGAATAGTGCTGAAAGTGTGCGAGAAGCTTTCCAGAATCAGTTTCTTGCAGATCGACCAACCTCTAAGGTACCGGAAAAATTCAAAATGACAAAAGGTCAAGGTAAGTAACGATTTCCTTCGCCAAATATTTTCACCATGATTTCTCCCTTACGAATCATGATACTGTAGTCCATAGATCAACTAAATACAAATTCATTAAAAAAAATTAATGGAGCAACCAATGTGAGCTTTTAGTTCGATGTGATGTGCTGAAATGTAAGCGTTTGGCTAAAATGTTCTTTTTAAGGGACCGTTCACAAACACTTGTAAGGGGGGCTGATGCAAAAAAGGGGGGCCTGAATTTTTTGACCCTCCTAAGGGGGGGCCTGGAAAAAATGACCACAAAATTGAGTTTATATGCTTTTCAATGGGGTTGACCCATAATTTTCATGTCAAAAGGGGGGGGGCCCTGAAATTTTCGAGGTCTGTAAAGGGGGGCCCCGAAAAATGCCAATCGGTTGGTACATTTTGTGATTTGAAAGTATAAATTATCAAGATGACGTGGTATTTTTTGTGCGTTTTCCATTATAGGCGTAGTAATGGGGTCAGGCGATCATTGGAGAGAACAACGAAGATTTACTCTCTCCACCTTCCGAAGTTTTGGTGTCGGTAAAAGAAGTTTCCAAGATCAAATATCGGTGGAAGTAATGGCTCTTTGCGAAGAGTTTTCTTCTTTTAAAGGAGAAAGCTTCGATCCGCGTAAGCTTCTGTCGAATGCTGTATCCAATATCATATGTGCAGTGGTTTTTGGGAAAAGATTTGAGTATTCAGACACGACATTCCATGAGCTGTTACACTTATTAGACAAGCAAATTGAGGATGCTGGAGCTGGGATTGCTGCGTCTTTCATCCCAATAGTTAGGTAGGTCTATAAACATTACAAAAGAACAGAATTCTGTGTAAATGGCACTGACAAAAAGTCCGAATACAAACATTAAATTTGGATACATATTTTATTTATAAATTTCAGTTGTTCTGTCAGGAAGGGAATATATGTATGAAACAAATGAAGCGCTTGTTTCCAAACCATGTTAAGTCCACAACCACATGTTTCTCATTTACTTGTGTGATGCAATCACAGTTACTTTGACAAGTTTGACATTAGCAACAATGAGTTATACCATCAACAAGCCATTATTTACCACAATAATGCTGTTTAACAATATGCAGACTATTGTTCTCATTTGGAAAACAAATGCCTTACACAGTATTGCTACTGTGCATCCATCCACTGTTTGCTTTGTAATGGTGCATCCAACCGAAAGTACTATACCTATAGCATGTATAGCATCACATCCCATTGCAATATCGCACAGGTAAATCAGAAACACGTGTTGGTGGACTTAACATGGTTTGGGAACAAGCTCCTCCTCAAATAACTAAATAATTAACAAAGAAATTTGAGTTACTTGCTCTTTTTTTTAATGCGACGCTTCTCAGGAATAGAATCATGGTAAATATTAAAACGCATTCGCCACGATCTCCAAATCTATAAAAAAAAATACTTTTATAAAAGTAAGTCTACTCATGCATAGCTTTTTCATTACTTTCCAGGTACCTCAACATAAAATCAACGTCAGTCAATGTACAATATGAAAGAGCGCACCGGTTATGGACATTTTACAGCACTATCGTTGACGACCATCGCAAACAGTTTGATCGCGCCGATCTTAAAGACTACATTGACGTCTATTTAGATGAAATAGAGCAAGTTGAAGGAAGTGAACGTGCTTTAAATATTAATGATCAAAATATGATGGCATCAGTAAATCAACTTTTTGCAGCTGGTTCTGAAACAACTGTCACAACTCTTCGTTGGGCATTGTTGTATATGATGGCACACCCAAAAATCCAGGACAAAGTTCAACAAGAAATTGACAATGTTGTGGGCAGAAATCGCTTGCCTAATATATCGGATAAGGAACAAATGCCTTACACCGAAGCTACCTTGATGGAGATTCAACGAATCGCCTCTATTGTCCCCTTAGGGGTACCCCATTACGCTTCAGAAGATACTACTTTGTTTGGTTACACCATCCCCCAAAACACGATAATTATGTCCAATATTTGGGCAATTCACCATGATCCGGCCACTTGGAACGATTCAGAAATTTTTCGCCCAGAAAGGTTTTTAAATGGGGACAAGCTGGCAAAACAACCAGAGGAATATTTACCTTTTAGCGCAGGTAAGTCATTGGCAGTAAACAGTGAACAATCATATAAAAACAATGACATATAAAAACAAAAACATCGACAGGGGTGATGGTAATGATGATGATGATACTGACCATGAAGGTGATGGTTATTGTGTTAATGATGAAGATGATGATGACAATGATGACGATTTGTGTAGTAAATATGCAGCAAAGCAGTGTCACACGGCCCGGTAACCAATGGATTTGCTTATAATCTTGATGAATCTATTCCAATATGATGATGATGATGATGATGATGATGATGATGATGATGATGATGATGATGATGATGATGATGATGATGATGATGATGATGATGATGATGATGATGATGATGATGATGATGATGATGATGATGATGATGATGATGATGATGGACCAACACCACCACTTCCACCACAATGACAATGATGATTGTGGTATTCATTTAGCATTTTATTTCTTTATTTTGTATCCATGAATTGACCAATCTCCATTCATTTCTTTATTTATTGATAATTCATTTTTCTACCCAATTATTATGATAACTTGATCTGAACCCGGTTTTTGATCATTGTGAGATGTTGTGCTAATCAGTCCTTTCCCCATGGCTACTGAGCTTCCCGTGAGCGAATCGTCAATTCAAAGAGTCTTCATTCATTTTATTCAAATTAGCCGCCCAAACCACTTTGAGCGCCGCCTATAGAAGGTTTGTGTGCTTGCGTCCAAATTGGGACAAGTCAGTACACCCTCGGGTATGAGAACAATGTCAAGTGGTGCGCGTACACATAACTTTCTATTTATCACTTAATGACAGTCACTTGCCAGAAAAAGCGTTAATATGCTGTCGGGTCAGTGACCAATTTGATGGCGAAACTCCTTTGCTCGAAATGGTACAATCAAATCGGCATCAAAGGAACAATGCAGTACGTAATTTATTGCTTCTCCTTCCTATCTCCTTGATGATACTTATGTTTTTGTTTGTCACTTTCACTTGTGATTTTATCTCGTTTATCGCATGCTACAGGACGACGAGTTTGCCTTGGTGAAAACCTAGCCAAAATGGAGCTGTTTCTCTTCTTCTCGCAGCTTCTACATCACTTCACTTTCAAGAAACCCAAAGATGTACAAAAGTTATGTTTCGATGGAAAGATCGGGGCAACTAACTCTCCGAGTGATTTTAGAACTGAAGCAATCGTGAGAGACTAGACTAAAGCGACCAAAGAAAAGATAATGTCATTAAAGGTTTTGATCAAACAGGTGGGGATTTCTAAACTAAAACATGCTCAACCTGCAACGAATCCAGAATACAACGAATCAAACCTTAAATTCATTTTGAGACCCCACTACAATCACAAGGCATGTACTCAGCCGTGAAAAATGTTATTGTTTCAAATGGGGTGTCATTGTAAAGGGAGTATTGTAGCTATCCAGTGATATGCAACACGATATGAATATGTCACAAATAATTGGAGATACAGATGCTTGAAAAAACTTTCCAAACTTTCGTTGAGGAGTTTATGTTAGGAAAATTATTATCAAGCACGAATCACATGGTTTTATTTTAAACAAACTCACATTGACCATAAAACGAATAAAAACAGACGTGTCGCAACACGCGATATTCAAAATTCCCGGGCGCCGGCATTGTTTGGTGCAATGATATCCCAGTAATACAATGGAGGCTGGCGACAGTAGAGCACAAATAACTATGACGTCATTGCACTAGATAATTTCGGCGCGGAAATTTTGAATATCGCGCGTTGAGAGGCAACTGTTTTTATTCGTTTTTTATAGTCAATATGAGTTTGTTTTAAATAAAACCATGTGATTCGTGCTTGATAATTATTTTTCTAACATTAAGGCATAATGTCGTGATCGCCGGAGACTTCCTTACTTGTTTGAGAATGCTTAGAATTAATCAAAAAGTGTTTACCATAAAAAATGTTTAAAATTTAGACAAACGTTTATATCGTTAGTGTTTATAACCATTTATAACACTTTGGTGTGTTTGAGTATAAACTATAGAGTGTAATTATTTGAAAAGGGAATGAAAGTGTTAGGTTTTATTTTGTATTTGTAATATGTATGAGTAGAGGTTTCTGAAAATACCAACATTATCTATATAAGGTGGATATTAAATATCTTCAGTTGTTAATAAACACGTTCATGTGTTTAAAAAGTGTTACAGAAACGAAAACATTTTTTTTGCAGTGTAGTGTCAGTAGTGTGGTAAGGGATGGGCACTCATAAATCTATGTGATATGTGACCGTACAGCACGAATGAGCCGTAAATGTCCTCAATTGTATTCTGAGTTACAGTGTAAAATGGGCATGAAGGTCGTATTCATAGGTACCTCAATTTGGTGCTACGTGTACCTCATTTAATGAGATACACGTAGCACCAAATTGAAATACCTATGAATATGACCTTCATGCCCATTTTACACTGTAACTCAGAATACAATTGAGGACATTTACGGCTCATTCGTGGTGTACGGTCACATATGTATGTCAGAAGTGGTTCATTATACGTGACTGATGAGATATTAAAACCTTTACCATTTTTAAGCATTTTTCAAACCAATAATTTAAAGTGAATTTTGGTCACAAATGGTATGCAAGAACAGGTAAACTACACTGATTTTTTGTCGAATTTGTTATTATTATTATTATTATCCCCCCCCCTTCCGCATACACAGAGACAAATTATTCATTGCTGGAACTATGGCGCGGAGCGCGCAAAAATGCAATGAAGGCGCACGGAGCGCGCAAAAAATTTGAATTATATAAGTAAAGATTGTGCGTATATTTTAATCGTAAGTTAAAAGAATGCGCGCGCGGAGCGCGAAAATTAAGGGTCATCAGCCATTAATAATTCTATAACCCCCCTATTTTCAATTTTTGGGTGTAAAAAAATTATAATCCTCCCTATTTTTGGGTTAAAAATTCTATGACCTCCAAGTATATTTATGACCCCCCTTCCGAAGAAAATGACAGCCCCCTAATGATACCGTGTGCGGGGTAATCGCGAACGACCGTCATGAGTGTGATGTGAGTTTAACTTGTTTTGCAATAGATATGCCCTTTAATGGACAGCTAAATTATTACCCTTTACAATGACATTGCAACTATCACATTTAACGGTTTAATACACGTCATGTGAATGTCGTGGGGTCTCAAGCAGAATGTGACAAAATGACCATTACAATAGTTTATAGCGTGCAGGTTTTAGATAATCTGTTGTTTGTAGCGTGCAGGTTTTAGATAACAGATAATAATGGCTATGAAGGTTGTTCGTAAAATATAACGCGCGGGAAAAGAATACATAACGGTGAATAGAAATGGGTTACTAAAAGGTTATCCATAAATAAACATAATTTGTCACCAGGTTCGCCGTCGGAAATAATAAAGGAGACAAGCAGAAAAAGTGATCCCACCCGGGAATCGAACCCAGGACCTCAGGTTTACAAGACCTGTGCCTTAAGGTGGTACTACTCCCTTGAGTGACTTTGTGACTATTTTTGCAATTTTCTTAAAAAATAATAACACACTGGTAACAAAGGTTATGTATATAATCGGGGCAAGGAATTCAGTTACTACACTGGAATTTCAGTGACTCAAAACAAACGGTACGTTATTTTATGAGAAAAGAGGTACCGCTAAAATGTACCTCATTTCTTAACATATAATAATGAACCACTTGTCTTGAATCACTGAAATTTCAGTGAAGTATATTGAATTCCTTGGCCCTATAATATACATAACTTTTTGTGTGTAGTTATTTAGTACCACCTTAACCACTTGGCCACGGGAGCTTCGTGATTGGGCTGGTTCAAATTCTAACCTATTAGTCCGGCTGCCAGTGGGTATGACGTTGTTTTGGTGTCCATAGTTTTGTTTTTGATGGATATTGCTTCTCTAGATCATCCTTTGAAAAGTTCTCCAAATTATTCCTCTTGTCTTGGTGATCCAGAGAAGTATACTTTTACCTATCTGTGACATTCCCTTCTTGAGTTATAAGCAGAAAGGTCAAAGGTCACCATTTGACCTCCACCGGGGTCAAACCTGAAAAATACTCCGATTTGTATGAAAATAGTCTCAAATTTTTCGTCTTCTATAAACAATTAGAACAAATAGTTTGCTATAACTAGGATGTTTTGTTACCATGGTATCATGGTGACAAAGGTCAATGTTCATGTTCATTGAATCATATAGTCCCAGACCTGTTTTGCTATGTTACCATGGTTATCCATGTAAGGAAACATCATACACAATACAAACTATTATGTTTCTATGATGCACAGTGACATCGCCCCGATATCTTCATAGTAGAAATCGCCATGGTAGGTTGAATCCACAGCCACCTATGACCATTTTATTCGGACCTTATGAGATGCATATTATTAGCGAAGTGACTTGACTAAGGCTACTGTATAGACGGGGTAATTGATTTCTCGCTCTGTGAGCAAGCTTGTATACGACATTGCGGTCAATGGTTATACTCTCTCCACTTGAGTGAGTGCCGCTATAGCCTGCTGCGCGCTGTAGTCCATATAGGACCAACGCAATATAAAATTGAGAGTTTTGGTCAAATTTTGACTTCAAAGCGCACGGCCAATTTTCAAAGCGCACGCTAACGACTATAATATCTGTATTTTCAAGTGTATGAGACCACATCTGGTTTCTTGAGAAAAATTCATTTACGGGAGATATTCATCATTTTGTAACCCAGTATCCGAAGATTTTCGTCTGATATCAAAATCGTGCATAGCAATTCACGTGTATGGATCCCGTGTATTCATTTTAATGTCTCTGCTGCAAATAATTACAGACTTGACATTTAATATGGAATATTTTTTTTTTTTTTTCCAAGACTGGTCTGGACGGGATCTGCATAAACCGCACGGGCTAAATATTAATCGGGGTGTGTCGGGAGATGGTGTAAAACAATTGTTTGACCGAAAATGTGCTTTCCATTAGTTAACATTATGGCGCTCATAAGGTAGTGAATAAGCCTAAAATGGCGGATTTAGGGAGATTGAATTTGATTTTTGTGGGGGTAAAATTTCTGAATTTGAGCAACATTATTCTGATATTATCAAATTTATTGAGGTTTGAGGCGATATTTACTGAATCTAAAAACCTATAAGTGTTCGTCAGACCTGAAATGCACTTGTCATCTACCAGTATTGAAAGTGGGAGGAGCTTTCATAAATATGGCTCTTAAAACTGGTTCGCACTCAGAGAGTTTGAATGGTCCTCTGGGGTCAAATGTTGTAAACTTAATGTACACAAAGGAACGGCGTGAGTTCATTGGACAACCAGGAATCCTCGTAGTTGTTTTTGTACCGCAAGTTTATAGCATTTGACCCCAGGGGGCCGTTCAAACTCTCTGAGTATGTACCACTCTTAAGAGCCCTATTTTTAAGCTCCTCCCCTGTTAAAAAAATTGGTACATTACAAGCGTATTTCAGCTGTGATGAATGCCAATTGCTGATAAAGTTTAAGAAATATCACCTCAAACCCCTATAAATTTGATAATAACAGCACAATGTTGCATTAAGTCCGAAATTGTGTCTCACACAAAGCTCAAATTCAGTCTCCCTAAATCCGCCATTTTAGGCAAATACGCTACATTAAGAGCAGCATAATGTAAGCTTATGGAAAGCACATTTTCTATCCAACAATTATTTTACACCATCTCCCGACACACTCCAATTAATATTTAGCCCGTGCGGTTTATGCAGACTCCGTCCAGACCAGTCTTGGAATTTTGCGAAAAAATATTCCATATTAAATGTCAAGTCTGTATTAGCCAGGCGATGTCGGTGTGTGATGAACAATTTGAGACTATTTTGGTGAAGTAGCATTATCAGGTTTTGACCCCTGAGGAGGTCAAATCGTGACCTTTGATCTTTTTGCTTATAACTCCAGAAGGGAATGTCACGGATAGGTAAAAGTATACTTTTTCTGGATCGACATGACAAGAGGAATAATTTGGAGAACTGTTCAACATCATTTGAGAAGCTTGAATTTTGTATGAACTTTGACCCGCCATGTCTCAAAATGCCCAATGCTAACAGAGGTCCAGTAAACTTATTTTTGAAGTTGATGGTCTTGTGAAGCAATGTCCATTAAAACAAAACAAAAAATACACCAAAACAAGCTTCTGTGGCAAAATTTCGTTTGGCAACCGGACTATATAAGCGGTCACTTAAACATCTCCCCGCAAATAGCCCATAGTGGCTAGGTCCGTAAATGCGATACATAAATGTCCATCCTCCCTGTGGAAGAAATATAAACTGGTTAAACAGTGGCATAACAGTGGCATGATCGACGGGAATTATAAACATAATTTTTCACCAGGTTAATAAATAATAAAGCAGACAAGCAGAAAAGTGCTCCCGCCTGGGAATTGAACCCAGGACCTCGGGTTCACAAGACCCGTGCCTATACCACTTGGCCACGGGATCCTCGTGATTAGGCTGGTTGACCCAGTTGTACTATTCCAGTTGTAACATTAACATTTGTTTCACAATTCATTGCCATTTCACGTTATTGTTTCAACAAACAGCAAAAATGTTATTTATAAGATTATTGACAAAAAATAATATCCCGTGATTCTTTATCAAATGAAGAGATATGAATGAGTCGAAAGGGTACTTTGCAGCATTTTATGTCATGATATCAAAACAGATATGACAGAGTTTGGAATCAAGAGGTAACCATACATGCCCTCTTCTAAACATAGGTAAATGACAGCTAACCTGGTAAGCTACATGCGATCATGGAAGAAAGAGGTATGCAAAGATTAAAGAAGGGTGGTATATCATTCGTCGAATGTCGTTCAATATTAACAACACAGTGGTGTTAAAAATAAATAAAAATACCCGAACTTTAAAGTTGCATACCCAAGCATTGTTGCATGTAAAACCTGCCATTATCTTCGCGCTGAATTCAAATCAATACAAATAACTGCAACTTATAAATTCGCGTTTAATACTGGTGTGTTGTTAATATCAGTTTGGGGGCACTCATAATTCACGGACGTCTCTGATATCAAATACTCTTGTCACACAACAGTATCATATTTCAGAGACGTCTCATAAATCACAAACGCCCTAGTTTCAAAACCCAGTCGCAAACGATATTAGTGATATTGGTGAACGTGCCGGAGCAGTGGGAATAATTTTGTGACTAGGCCTTATCAGGGCTGTAGCCAGCCCAAGTTGAGTGCCTGCTAATTTTACTATCGAATTCACGAATTAGAGCGCAGGCCCGGGTACTCTTGGGATTTTTTTACTTCAAAACATTTGATTTTAGCCATTGCAATCTAAGTGTGTTCTAGGACCACTTGTCAAAAACAGATAGATATAATTTTTGCACAGGTAGATATTTGCTAAACATAGGAAAGCTTATTCTAATACACTCAGTTTTGTATGAAAACACACTACAACAATATTTTTAAAATGTTTTCAAAAATGTTATTGTAAACTATCTTTGCAAACATTTTTTTCCAAATATTTTGTCAACACTTAAATAACATTATGTTAAAATATTTGCACCCAGCAAGCACAGAAATGTTCTTAAACGTTTTTGTTTTTCAAAACGTTTGAATAACATTTAAATGTCGGGTTATATAAAGGTCATGAAAACGTTTTTAAAATGTTATTGCAAATATTTTGGGCAAACATTTTTCGCAAAATATTTTTTCAACCCCAAAATAACATTCTGTTTAGTAATGTTTTGTATCACGTTTTCAAAAATGTTTTTGGAAAGTTATTAAAACGTTTTAATACCCTTTATATAACCCAACATTTAAACGTTTTCTGTAAAACATTTTTTGTTTGCTGAGCAGTATATTATCAAAAAATGATTTTTAATGTTATGAAAACGTTTTATACCCTTAATATACCCTTTATATAACCCGACATTTAAACGTTTTCTGACAACCTTTTATAACCTTTTGCGAATGATGTCGAAAACGTTTTGTGTTTGCTGGGGTGATATCACAGACCCCCGTATGTGAAAACACTGACTCGTCTTTGAAATCAGTGAATTACGAGTGCCCCCGAACTGACATTGAACGACATTCCACGAATGGGGTATCAAAATGCGCGAAAATAAACCATCCTTTTTTCTATGTTAAAATTTACGATTAATAGTTTTGAAGCTATATGCGTATTTATAACGGCTGCGTTACTTTTTGTGAAGGCTTTATATGTTAATTGTGGAGCGACATTAGGAAAATAAACTGGTTCTATTTTGGAAATAAGGTGCTTATTTAAGCATCAAGCGGCAAGTTCGCGCAAAAGTTAGCAACCCAATTAATTTGGTTCATTCGGGTATACTGAATTCAAAAATGTTGTCTGTCAAGCTGTATGTGAACCCCGTGACCCTCAAAAAGACACTTCAAAATTAATACCTCTACATGATCATATAGGGGCAAAAATTAAGCATGCTCCAAATTCACTAAAAAGCATGTCAAATTATTTGTCTGGGCCTAAGGATCACAAAAATGTAACATATTTTTGCGTAGGACATATAGTACCCAAGTTATATGGCTCGACAGGACCAAGGTCGAACATGTTGTACAGGAGTGAAAAAGTAAAGTTGCTCCGATCTTTGTAAAAATTGTTGCAGACTGTTCCTCAAGTTCATGGGATTCAGGAAAAGAAAAGTGTTTACACTATATGCGATGTGAAGGTCAGAAGATCGATGATAAATACAAATACCATTAAATCCTATGGAATCCTGCATATCTTTTAACTCTTTGCTGTGTAAACATGCTATCTATACATCGCAAATAGTGCAAACTATTCTTTTTCTGAAACCTCTAAGCTAGGCGAACAATGTGCCTCAACTTTTACGAAATTTGGACCAACTTTGACTTTTGACACATACAAGCAAATCGACCTTATACCATTTTGTGCTCTGTAACTACTTAAATTATAGGTCGTAAATTTCTGGAATTCGTGGGACCTGTCGCATAATTTAAGTTTTGACATATTTGAAAGTGTTATTGGAATCAAATTAATTTTTGCCCCTATACAATCATTCGGGGGTCTTTTTGAAGGTCACGATGCCGGCTTCTTTCGAACTGCTGACAGTCTGAGAACTACAAAGATATTTGACCGGACATTAATAGAATATTATATTTTTAAATATTTAAATTGGAATTTTTTCACGGCAGTGAAATGATGCCACTTGCACCCACATCTCATATGCACAGTTTATCCCTTACATACCCTGTGTCTTGAATAGCTATATAGCCCACCAACCTTGTAGTTAAAGAGACTAGGAAATAATTCCTAATATCTCATACCTAAATTTGCGTGCCTTTATCTAATCTTGCCCCACTAACAACTTACTATTTAGCCCTTGGCCGGGGAAGAGTCTGTTAAATGTAGGAATTTTTTAGCCTTTTTTATAAATATGTTTGTAATTGGCTTATAGCCATCACATGGTGACAATACACATAACTGATTGGTTACCATGTCATGGCCAGGCCTGATCACAAAATAAACATCATCTGTATAGAAAACTATGCAGTAGGCGATTTACTTCAGAAAATTACTACATTGCACAAAACTAAGTCCATTATCTATAGTTAATTGAATGTTTATTGACTCTGATAACCCATGTGTATAAACCTGTATAATATTGGTGTTCAGATCATAAAAACAGGACCATGACCCTGACAAAAGCTAGCAAGAGCAAATGGCTGTGTAATCAGTGTTTACTTTAGTGATGAAGGCATCTTGCAATTTTCTTCGTATACTTTAATATAGCCAAATTTGTTTCCTGTATAGGTAGCTTAATCAAAATTCCTTTAAAAAAGGAATGAGGCGCCCAATGTGAGCTTGGTCGTGATGTGGTGAATTTCATGGTGTTTAGATTTGGTATTGCAAACCCGGTGACACCTCATTATAGAAATCAGACCTGTCGATAGGTTGTAAGAGGGGATAGCCTTTTCCAGGCACAAATTGCGCCATATAAAGAAAGTTTTGCTACTTTGCAACACAATAAAAACTTAAATGCCAAATGAGATCATGTAGGTGGCTCCCGAGGGGGCTTAAAAAACTAAATGCAAACTGAGGTTTTAAAAAAATATTGTTTTCCAGAGTCAAGACGCAGGTATCATTATTAAGCCTCATATCACCTATTTATTGTCGAATAAGTGCAGAGTAGGTTAGATATGAATATTAAATGTTAGACCAAAGTAGCTCAAAGTACATGTACTATACACCTAATCCGTGAACTTATCTTTTTTAAAGACAAATTCTTGTTTATTTAAATGCAAGTTTGTCCTGAAATTCAAATCTTTTTTCACTTGTCATAATATTATTTCAGAAATATTCACGCATTTGCAATTTTGATGGTTGTCACATAATATGCCTATAGTAGACATAAGTGAATGCAGTGAACCCAAACTAATGCACGTGTACTTGATATAATTATTAACTTTTATTTTTGTATTGAGAACATGAGGTTTGGCATTTGGACTGCTTACATGCCGCTGGTGGTGGAGGTGCAGGTGGGGTGTGTGACGGGGTGTGTGTGTATGTGGGACCCACATTGTGGGTGGGGATGGAGGACAAGCTTTTTTCAAGTTGATAGGCTTTTTTTAAAAATTTGTCCCCTAGATAATTAGTGCAAATCTCCTGAATCATGTTCGTGCACTTCACTAGTGACTTGTTTATTTGTATTGTGTTGAACATTTGAGTGAGTAAGACCTAGTAATGGATCATTGTTTATTTAAAAGGTCAATTTGGGTGGTTTCCTGATTTTATTCTTGCTATGTATACTTCATGTAGTTTGATTGTTGCAAAATGGCGCATTGGCTTTTTCTTTGGTTTACAGATATCCGCACTATTTTGTTGGCGTGTGTAGTTGTATTCATAATTATATCATGGTGGACACGTAAACCAAAGAATTTACCTCCAGGACCATGGACCTGGCCTATTTTGGGCAGCCTGCCCAATCTTGGTATTTCTCTGTATCGATCTGGCTTACAACCACATCAATTCATGGCTAAGCTTACAAAACATTACGGCAAAGTATACAGCTTTTACTTGGGAAATCAACTTTTAGTTATTTTGAATAGTGCTGAAAGTGTGCGAGAAGCTTTCCAGAATCAGTATCTCGTGGATCGACCAACCGTAAAGATACCGGAAAAAATCATGTCAGTGTTGAAAGGTCAAGGTAAGGAACGGTTTTTTTGTTCGCCAAATATTTTCACCAATTATTGACTTTCTGCTCATCAAAGGCCGTAAGCAATAGTTTATTTAGCAATATCGTGTTTCGCCACCCGTGCCGTCATCAGGAACATTTGACCCTCTAGCTTACTGAATTAAATATTGCGGGAGGGGGGAGGGCCGGGAAAATGTTGAGCTTTATGGGTGAAAAATACCTAACCCCCCCTATTGCGATGAATCAATTTCACGTAACCCCCTATTGAATCAAACAAAATCACATACCCCCCCCCTTCAAGCAAACTTCAATATTAATTCAGTCACAGAGATTGGGATTTTGACAGGGGGTGGGGGGATGGGGATGGAAAAAAAGCCGAGAGTGAATCCAGCTCTTTTTGGCATTCTTTTCAAAATGCTTCAAATTTTTTTGCCATTTTGGAGCTAAACTGATGAAATATGGTGCAAAAGTGGAATACAAACTCGATTTCTAGTGTGCGAGTTTCCACTCGCCATGGACACTTAATATCACTTGATGCGAATCTCACAAAATCAGCCAGCGAATCAGCAAATTCAGTATTAAATCGATTTTGTACCCCTCAAAGCGAAGAACGGTACAAATTTTAGCGCGCGAACGTGAATACCATTTCAAAACCGAAGCTCTACTTGATTATACCCCAATAAGTGTATTGTGAAAATTCTCCCACTGGCCTAGCATCGTCCATGCGGTACCTCTGCATTGAACCATAGATGTCGAAGAAATGCTAATCACTTGTACCTGTAAGATTAGTCTCTTTGAAAAGAGCGGTATTGTATTCAATCTATTATGATTGATGACGACAGGTGATGAGTGCAACCTGCTTGTAGTGCAGCGCGGTATATTCAAAATTGTTTGTACCTATTGCTATGGTAGTTAATCCGATTAATTACGTAACTTCGCCAGCGTATATCATATGCAAGACCTTCCAGGAAACTTGGTATTAGAAATAATAGTGAATGACTATTAAATTTCACATGACCCCCTATTAGGAAAATTAAAATCACATAACCCCCCCCTGTTTGTCAAAGTGAAAATCACATAACCCCCCTACATTTTCCCGGCCCCCCTCCCCCATTAATAATGAGCGGTCCCTTATGTATAGTCCGTATAATCTTCCTCGAGTTAGTAAAAGTAAAATCAATTTTTGCACGAATCTGTTGCGCTAGTTGGATTCCTTGAATAGAGGTTATCCGTATTCTATAAGCTGCATCTCCTATTAACGACTGCTATACCTTGTTTAGGACTTTCAAAAGAAGGTCATGCATTGAATTGTTTTGAATAAGGAATACTACGGGAATCAGCGCCTTTTGTTAGAAGTCACACATGAGTTAAGTGGATAACCTCTATTATTTCCTTTCTGAAAATGTATACCTTTATATACTTTTCATCATTACATTTAGAGATACACTAAAACAATATCGAAATTACTGACTCGAGGAAGGTATACGGACTTCTTGCAATTTGGAGATGTCCATTTAAGGGATGGGGTATGAACTTTTGGACAGTATTTATTGTGGGACATTAGAGCACATCAGACATATCGAATTGCATTCTGAATACGAAGAATGTCCTTCTGATATCAAAACATTTTGCTTTTTTGAAATTCGCAATGTAATACATTATGGCAAATGATTAAAAATTGATGTTTTTGACATTTAACAGTACTCGAAGTAAACTTTATAAATCTGATGATTTATACTTAAAATGTACGTAGGTGGGATGAAAAGCCGACGATCAGTTGAAAATGTTGACCTTTCGTATTAAAGATATGTCTTTTGGGGAAAAAAAATCCATATCTTCAATATGAAAGGTCCAAATTTTCAATTGATCGTCGGCTTTGCCTCTCAGCTAGGTACACTTTAAGAATATATCATTAGATTTATAAATTTACTTCGAGGACTGTTATATCAAAAATTTGAAAAATATCAAATTTTAATAATTTGTCATAAAATTTGTATTATATCGTGAATTTCAAAAAATTTCAAAATTATTTGATATCAGAAAGACATTCTTCGCATTCAGAATGCAATTCAATATGTCTGATGTGCTCTGATGTCCCACAAAAAATACTGTCGAAACGCTCAAAACGCTCATTCCACTCTCACGCGTTGCGTTAAATTAACACAACGCGTGAGAGTGAGAAAGCATTACGCATACCAGTTATTTGCAAAAAACCTGCATTTAATTTAAATTAAATTGGAGCTTGCCACTTAAACTTTGTGAAGATAACCTTTGATATGAGTGGAACTTAAAAAATTGAGAGTAATACATTGTTTTTTTATAATTGGGGTCAAAGGTCATGCTAGGGTCATCAAAATCAGAAGCCACCATCTACATTTGTGGCTCTAGTTGTATTTTGATATGATATGAGCGAACGCATCCATAGATTTGCTTAAAGTACTCAGGATTTCTTTTAATGCATTTTTGCTGAACCATGAAATGGAATCAGCCTATATGGCCTTTTCAACCTACTATATCCGAGAACCGCGAAAACCCACTAACCTCCACCCGAAAAAATTCTGGGGAATAGCAGTCACAGGGTTTAGCAGTTCTCTGGATATAGCCAGGGTTTTATGATATATCATGGTTTGGTTCACCACAGTCAAAAGGCCCTATACTAGTAGGGCTAACTTTTGGGTCCTTTTCCTTTTCCATATCTCCAAATGACCCCCAGTGGTGTCAAATTAAAGAGAAAAAAGTATAATAAATTATTTCCCCACCCGGGATGACACTCATCGTCAGACCTGGGTCAATATTCATATTTGGGATCCTTTTCGGATCTCAAAATGCCAAGGAAGTTTGAACCCCCAGAGGTGTCAAATGAAAGAGAAAAAGGTAAATAATATCCTGACAAACATCTTATTAGCTTTATCCTCGTTAAGCAAAGCCGTATCTCGCTCGAGGAAGGAAGCGTATACTAATGGCAATGCAGACTGCAATAAGCGTATAGACGAATCTCATTTCACGCATTCCTACACCTCACTGGCAGCCATAACTGGGTCTCCGTCGTTTACAATGCACCCAAAATGTGTAATGATTCGGCCTTGGAGGGAATTATAAACTGCATTCCATCACCTGTTTTACATCTGTGGCGAAAACACAATAGAATTCCCTTCGGCAAAACACACAGCTTCTACATGGTCTATTGCCTTTTACGTGCGGTACAAAGAAAATAGTCATACACCATATCAAACGCTACTTCAAATGGATGTCTAGTACTTGCGAACAAAAGGACTATGTATGAATAGATGCGACAGGATTACCTGCGGAATTATCTCTATTGTATAGATGAGTTTACTTCTGACGTCAATGCCTGGCAGTATGCGCACGCATCATCACAATTTTCATTGTTTTTTGCCTGGTAGTATGCGCGCGCATCATATTTTGTTTAGGGCTTGTGTTTTTAAAACTCCCGCCACATCACAATAAGGCTATTGAATAGTGTAGTGGTTGCATGGGGTTCACTCAAGCATATCGATATGCCAGTCCCTTGCCTTTGTTGATAAACATTGAAGTCAACTGACTCAACTCATCTATATATTATTCTATTAACCCTCCTCGTCCTTGCATCTTCTCGAATGCGGCTTTTATTCGCACAATATTTAAGCGGTCAAAACACCAGTTTGGTGCAGCGGGGACCCAGTAATGGCCGACCAAATCCTGACCATGACTTAGTTCGTGAGATTCGTCTATATAGGCTGGTTCTATTTTGGAAATATGTGCTTATTTAAAAGCATCTAGCGGCAAGTTCGCGTAAAAGTTGGCAACTAAATTATTTTGGTTAATTTGGGAATGCTGAATTCAAACATTTTGTCTGCCAAGCTATATTGGAACCCTGTGACCCTAAAAAAATTACCCCAACTACCTACACGTCCATATATAGGTGGCAAAATATAACAATGCTCCAAATTCACTATAAAACATGTCAAATTATTCGTCGGGGTCTAAGGATCACACAAATTAATGTAACATATTTGCGCCTAAGACATATAATTATCAAGTTATGAGGCTCAGCAGGTCCAAGATCAATCAAGGGGTGAAAAATTAAAGTTGTTCCGATTTTCGTAAAAATGGATGGAAACTGTTCCTCAAGTTCAAGGGATTCAGGAAAAGAATAGTTTTTACTATCTGCGATGTCAAGTTCAGAAGATAGATGATAAATAAATACAAATTCCATTAACAAAAATAAGCTGGTTGCCAACTTTTACGCAAACTTGCCGCTAGGAACGCGATTTTTCCAAAATAGAACCAGTCTAATAGCATAAAAGAATGATCATGATATCATATCAATGACGCAGTATTTTCTTGTGTTTTCCTATAGGCGTGGTAATGGCATCGGGCGATCATTGGAGAGAACAAAGAAGATTTACTCTCTCCACCTTCCGAAGTTTTGGTGTCGGTAAAAGAAGTTTCCAAGATCAAATATCAGTGGAAGTAAAGGCTCTTTGCGAAGAGTTTTCTTCTTTTAAAGGAGAAAGCTTCGATCCGCGTAAGCTGCTGTCGAATGCTGTATCCAATATCATCTGTGCAGTGGTTTTTGGGAAGAGATTTGAGTATTCAGACACGAAATTCCATGAGCTGTTACACCTCTTAGATAAGCAATTTCAGGATACTGGAGCTGGGATCGCTGCCGCATTCATCCCAATAGTTAGGTAGGCCTATAAGGATTACGACAGAACGGAATTCTTTGTAAATGGCACTGACAAAAAGTCAGAATGAAAGCAATTTATATATATATATTTAAAAACCAAGTCCTTCTAATAACGTCACGAAGGGAATATATGTATTAAACTAAATTCTAAACTAATAAAGAATAATTAACAAAGACATTTGAGTTCAATATTTGCTCATTGTCTATTGCAACACTTGTTTGAACAGTATACACATGATACATATTATATTCACCAAGCTATCCGAACCTAATCCAAATACACACTTAAATAGCAGTGTTGTAGTCGAGACCGGCGTATCCGAGACCAAGACCGAAACCGATTAATTCCGCATATTATCATTTCGATGTTACTAACGGGTCATTTGAACCGCCTTAATTATTTCTCTTGTTTTGGATCCAAATGTTTTCAAAATAATTGAATTTTGGTATTATTGCTTAAAAATCTAGCACTAAATATGGTTTATATGGCCCATCAGGTTCCAGTCACCGAGATAGTAATCATTTATTAATGATATTACTTTCAAGCCTGGTCTCGGTCTCGGTCTTGGTCTCGGACCTGCTGGTCTCGTTCTTGGTCTCGGTCTCGGACCAGCTGGTCTCGGTCTTGGTCTTGGTCTCGGTCTCGGACTGCCTGGCCTCGGTCTTGGTCTCGGATAGGCCGGTCTCGACTACAACACTGCTTGCTTACAATAGATTTTGTTTACAATAAATTCATACAATGTTTTGAAAAATAACTGATTGGACCTAATTGAAAATAAAAGAGTAGGTCCTCATGTAAGATTGAGAATGTGGGGATTGGGGACTTTAGTTAATCTTTAATGATTCAATTGATGAAAACTGTTTGAGCAGAATTGCTGCCAGATAACCAGAATGGCGCTATTTTGCCGGTCTCGAACCCGGTCTCGGACCGAGACCTCGAGACCAGGAGGGCCGAGACCGAGACCGAGACCAAGACCAGGCTTAGCTGGTCTCGGGACCGAGGCCGGTCTCGTGACCTACAACACTGTTAAATACACACTTAAAATCACAAAAAGTCGGTCTACTCATGCAAAGGGTTTTCATTACCTTACAGGTACCTCAACATAGGATCTACGCCAGACAAAGTAAGATATGAAAGAGTTCAACGGTTATGGAACTTTTACAGCACTATCTTTGATGACCATCGCAAAAAGTTTGACCGTTCTGATCTTAAGGACTATATTGACGTCTATTTGGATGAAATAGAGCAAGTTGAAGGAAGTGTACGTGCTTTAAATATTAATGAACATAATATGATGTCAACAGTAACTCAACTTTTTGCAGCTGGTTCTGAAACCACTGTAACAACCCTTCGTTGGGCTTTGTTGTATATGATGGCATACCCAGACATTCAGGACAAAGTTCATCAAGAAATTGACAATGTTGTGGGCAGAAATCGCTTACCTAATTTATCGGATAAGGAACAACTTCCTTACACCGAAGCTACCCTGATGGAGATTCAACGAATCGCCTCTATTGTCCCCTTAGGGGTACCCCATTACGCCGCAGAAGATTGTGCGTTGTTTGGTTACACCATCCCAAAAAACACGATCATTATGTCCAATATTTGGGCAATCCATCACGATCCGGCTACTTGGACAGATCCAGAAATATTTCGTCCAGAGAGGTTTATAACTGGGGACAAGCTGGCAAAACAACCAGAGGAATACTTACCTTTTAGCGCAGGTATGTCACGTGCAAAATGCCGTAATTGGTCTTACTCTTAGGCAGTAAACAGTGACGTCGATCAATCATGCTGAAATGATGATGGATGATGATGATAATGACGACCACCACGATAATAATGATGACAGTGAGGAGGATGAGGATGAGGAGGCCGGAGAAAGAGGAAGAGGATAACGATACTGCTGGTGTTAAATGTTGCTTTTCTTTGTTTCACTTTTGATTTTCTTTGGTTTATCACATTCATGATGATGATGATGATGATGATGATGATGATGATGATGATGATGATGATGATGATGATGGATGATGGATGATGATGATGAATATGATGATGATGATGATGATAATGCTGTAGTTTTATATTTGTATCTTTTCAATTCTGTTTCTCTCTCGTTTACTGTGCCGTTTTACAGGACGACGAGTTTGCCTTGGTGAAAACCTAGCCAAATTGGAGCTGTTTCTCTTCTTCTCTCAGCTTCTACATCACTTCACTTTCAAGAAACCCAAAATGCACAAAACTTATGTTTGGATGGAAAGATCGGGGCAACTAACTCTCCGAGTGATTTTAGAACTGAAGCTATCGTGAGAGACTAGACTAAAGCGACCAAAGCAAAGATAATGTCATTAAAGGTTTGATCAAACAGGTGCACTGGTGCAGCCTGCCGTTTTTTGGTCGTCTCTGGCTTAAATTAATTTTCAACGAATTTCTCCATTTTTTTTTTTCAGATTAGATTTGGTGAAATATAGGTAAAATATCCTATAAAATTTACCCCAAATGGTGGCCGAATTTTGAAGAAAATTCAAATCTGACAGGCTGGTTTAGAAACTTGCTTCGCGCAATACCCCAGTCACACAAAATCCCGTATAACTATTCACAAGAGTTCAGACCATATTTGGTATGCAGTAAATAAGGGCACTATTCCCCGTGCATATTTATCAAGAAGCAGTAATCAGTCAGCAACCTGGACAACCGATTCTTTTGTTCTGCTTAGTCGCGCTAAAAGTCGATCGATACATGTTAAAATCAGCACAATTCAGAGATACACCTTTTTGCTATGAAATTTATTTTCTCGGTCAAATATAAAGCAATAATTTTTTTTCTTCAGTAATGTCAGTTAAAAACTTGGTGCTTGGATATACATTTTTTTTAAATCCTGGTGTTAAAATTAAGCATCAAATTGTGTCTTTTAGTGTGATATTTTGATTTTTATAGGCCCTGAGTTCGCCCGCGAGCTTTTTACGGAATATTTCGTCCAGAGAGGTTTATAACTGGGGACAAGCTGGTAAAACAACCAGACGAATACTTACCTTTTAGCGCAGGTATGTCACGTGTAAAATGACGTAATTGGTCTTACTCTTTGGCAGTAAACATTGGCGGTGAACAATCACGCTTAATGATGACGCAGTCAGCAACCTGGACAACCGATTCTTTAGAAATGCATAGTCGCGCTAAAAGTCGATCGATACATGTTAAAATCAGCACAATTCAGAGATACACCTTTTTGCTATGAAATTAATTTTCTCGGTCAAATATAAAGCAATATTTTTTTTTTTTTCAGTAATGTTAGTTAAAAACTTGGTGCTTGGATATGCATTTTTTTTTATATCCTGGTGTTAAAATTAAGTATCAAATTGTGTCTTTTAGTGTGATATTTTTATAGGCCTTGAGTTCGCCCGCGAGCTTTTTACGGAATTGATTTTTAGCGTCTCAAACTAATATAGTTTGCTAAAGAAAGATATTTCCCACCTCTGTAAGGCACATAGTGTGGGTCTATATATTATAGTTTTGTCAGAATTCCGTTTTTATTTTACCCTTTTTCCCTTCATGCTCCGAAAATGGCAAACTCAGTACTTTTATCTCGTGAGCAACCAGCAGAAATAGTCGATATTTTCATTGTTGTCATCCAGGGCAATTTTCCATTGAAAGCAAATTGCCCGACCAGCGATTTGGTAGCCCAAATCCCCAATTGGGTGTTCTGGTAAATGAGGTGAATTTTAAAAATTTGCTCCCGTGATAGCCTGAATTCCAATTTATGTCCAAACCTAGAAAAATTAGCGTCGGTTATTATAGGGGATTTATCTCCAGGTGAATTTTGTATGACCCCCGCCCCCCCCCCCGCCCCATCGCGGGTTGGCATTTTCATTACACCCTTCAGACTTGTGTTCGGGTTTGTTTTTAATTTGGCATGTAGGCCTATAACCATATTTGTCATAATTTAGCGCTATACCTATATAAATGTATACCTATAGTCGTGCTATATAAATATTATTATGTACCAGTATGTAATATCATGTACATGTAGGCCTATGGGGTGGGGTGGGTGCAGAGGTGTGTGAGGTGGGTAGTGGGGGTGTATGTAGGGAAACTTTGGGGTGGTACTCAACACACTTTAACCATGACTTTCAATGCAAGGCTCATTGTTGCCACAAATGTTTTTTTTTCCTTTAGGTTATTTAATAGGTTTTATAAACTTCCATGTTTAACCTGGTATTGTTTTGGCTGCTTCATTAGGGCCTATGACTTTCGGTGGGTTTCCAAAAGCAGTTTCAAACAAACACAAACAAAAGGCACCATACCCAGTCACCTTCATGACAATTGAAACACTACGTCAAGTATTAACATCCAAGTTATTCTGTTTTTAATAATTGCTTGAACAGGTTTTTGTTTAAAAACAAAAACCTGTTTAAGTTAACAATGATAATGTATGGTTCTTATAAGGCACAATCTCTTCTGATGAGGAACTCAAAGCGCGTAAAGCACGAAATTTACAAACAAACGTAAAAACAATCAATTTACAGAGATTGGTTTTAAGCTGGCGTTTAAATAACGAAAGTCTGGGGGCGTTACGAAGGTTATATGGAAGTGTGTTCCACAGTTTGCTTGATCATAAAACATACAGTGTAATATTTATGTTTTGTAAATGAAAGTTTTGCTTAAAATATTGCCCAATTGCATGTAAGATTGTTGGGAAAAGTTGTTTTGAGGAGAAGCAAATTTCAACACATTGGTCAGATGATCACGGTGATGATGAAATCAAATAATTAATCACTCACGTGATGAAAGATCCTCATCGTGCTTAAACATGATCAGTAGGAGCGCTATAGGCCTGGGAATTTCTTTGCTATATTGAAGTTCTGGCAACACTGTAGCCATGCCGGTATTCCTATTAAACCCAGGGATATCGATCCACAATGCTAGTATTAGCCTTAGATTTCACGCGTTGATTTTGAAAAATTTTCAGCCGGCAGTAAAAAATGGTGAAATCAAAACAGAAATTCTGACAAAACTATGATATATCGCTCACGGTGATGTGCGTTAGAAAGTTGGGAAAAATCCTTCATAAGCGAACTATCTTACTTTGAAAAGGTTGATCCAAAAAAAGGCTCGCGGGCAGAGTTTAAGCCTACCAAAATCGAAACTCTTACACTAAATGACTACATTTCACGCCTAAGTTTAACACTAGGATTTGAAAAAAAATACAGTATCAAGCACTACAATTTTTCCTGACATGAAAATGAAAATGATTGCTTTTCATTTGGCCGAGAAAATTAATTTTACATTGAAAAGGTGTAACTCAAAATTTAGCTCATTTCAACACCAAATTCGATCGTTTGTATTGCCTCATTAAATGACTGAGTGAGCCTTGCATAACAAAAGAATCGGTTGTCCAGGTTGCTGACTGTAATAAATCTTGTTATTTGCCTAATTTTTCATCTCAAAACCCAGAGAAGATATATTACCTTTTCCCAGAATCCTTTGCAATGACGCTCCAATTACTTTGTACAGGTTTCCTTTGTTTTCGTTTTGAGAATAGACTGAGCTAGACTGATATAAAATTGGGTCGATAGTAAAAAAATGATAAGATCTGGATGTGCTCTGTTCACTATTGGTTATTTCGCCACTCGACCCATGTGGCACAACATAGCAAATCAGTACAGAAAATTGAAATTGAAGAAATGCATTATGTGAAGTGTAAGACATGTTCTCTGCTCCAAGCACGTTTATGAGAAATCAACTTATTGAAGTTACTCCTTGTTATGCAAATGAGACACATACGCTTGGAAGCTTTTTAACACAGAGATGTCTGACCTTGCCTTTGTTATGCATCCCTATCATGCCTATGGGGTTTCCACAGGTAAACGACATGGCATGCGAATTCTAACAGTGTTGTGCAATGAATTTGCGGGTTCGAGCAGGGCTACGACACTCAAGAATTTGCATAGCAAAATGACCCGTCTCCTCCGCAACCAATTTGGTTTCGCTCCATCGAAATCAAGCTGACGCGGAGTAGACTACCCTCCTTTGTGTTTGTTCATTTGTGTATGGAGAGCCATTTTTGGAGTCTATAATGACTTAGGCTACGCTCTCAGCTAGGTTCGACGCTGCATTGTACTAGAAATACCTTTTCTGTGAAATCGGTATAGAGCCAACCGGGAACACGTATTCATTTTGAAAATATAGCATTAAAATTAGTATCACCCTTGTGGCCCTCGTGCAGTGGAAAACCTTAATTCTTTCATTAAAAAGAAATGAAAAAACCAAAAAAAAACCAACACGGATCCACCTGTGCAGCTATATTAGGGCACAGCAATTTGTCTCAAATATGAATGAATTTTAAGAAACATACGGGATATGATGAACCATTGACCTGACGCCATGTTAGTAGGATCTATTAGTCGTTTTATATAGCAATGTATATACCGTATTGTCATAATACCAATATTTGTCATAATATATAATGAGTTATGAGTAATATTTTAACGTAAATGTGCAGTTCATATGCACAAACGAATACTGATCTTTATGATATTTAGGTTTTTGTACATCACGTATAACATGTCACATAGGAGTTCATACGTGTTGACCTTTATCCATTGTATTTGTTCATCTGTGTATGGAGAGGAGAAACGCCATTAAACGCCAAGAACTCCATCAGTATTAGGGCGTAGTTCAGCGAACTCACCGGATTGCTATTCCAAGTACTTTGATAATATGTATTAATGGGTCGAGGCGATTGCATTGAAAAACCTAATAAATTATTCATAACAGTTACGTAATCAATCGATAGTGCGGACACTTGTCATTTGCAAACCACCAAAGTTCGTGATCTTTTAGCGTTGGAAAAGAAACCACGTGAATAGAGTGCCCTCTCAAGAATATCTACTCTCTGATCTACTCTCTGGTCCCCAACTTATGTCACAATGCCCTTGGCCTTTATGCACAAGAGCAGTGCGGAAATCAATCCCTTTTCTACGATCTACTGCTTCTATTTTTTACAGGACATCGAGTGGTCCAATTATCTTACTCCATCAACATCCAGAACCAGAGGTCATTCATCTCGTTTTCTGTGCCAACACTGTAACTTAGCTGCCCATTCCAACTCCTTCTTCCCAAGAACAACAAGGGACTGGAACAGCTTGGAGAGTGATCCTGCAGCTTTCACAACCCTCAACGCTTTCAAATCTGCGCTGAGGGCCCAACAACTGTAGCATCTTACAGTCAGCTTTTTACTCGCACATGTACATATTGCACCTGATATTTTTGCATGTGTTGCTCCACGCATGAGCCACCAACGCAGTGTGATTATCCATATCTATATGTGGTCTGCACTTTAACGGAAGGAAGGAAGGAAGGAAGTCATTGCTCCGTGACTGGGTACACGTCTGATACATGTCTGTATAGTATATTGTTCGATTGTTGTAAAATGGCGAATATAATTTTATGGTTTACCGATATCCGCGCTGTTTTGCTGTGTGCAGTTGTTTTCCTAATTATATCATGGTGGACACGTAAACCAAAGAATCTACCCCCAGGACCATTTACCTGGCCTATTTTGGGCAGCTTGCCTAATTTTGGTATTTCTCTGTATCGATCTGGCTTACAACCACATCAATTCATGGCTAAGCTTACCAAACGTTACGGCAAAGTGTACAGCTTATACTTGGGAAATCAACTTATAGTTATTTTGAATAGTGCTGAAAGTGTGCGAGAAGCTTTCCAAAATCAGTATCTCGTGGATCGACCAACCATTAAGATACCGGAAAAATTCATGTCAGTAGCCAAAGGTCAAGGTAAGGAGTGGTTTTTTTTTATGTTCACCAAATATTTTCACTATTTACTGACTTTCCACTGATCAAAGTATATTTCGTCCTCGTCAATAAAGGCCGTATTAAACAATACTAGTAGTTTATTTGCCAATATCGCCATCCGTGACGTCATCAAGAACATTTTGACCCTCTAGCTTACTGAATTAAATACCGGTCACTGTTTATGTTTCGTTTCCGCTCTTTATGTAGGTGTTATGTAGTACGTGCATAGCACCACCCGGGGGGCACTCAACTTTGGAAGTGACGGGTATGTGCCTACCGGAGTCGCGAAGTAGGGGCATATCGGGTACAAAGCGTTAATTAAAAAAAGGGGTCATTGGGTACAAACAAAAAAAAAAAGGGGGTCATTGGGTACAATATTTTGAAAAAAGGGGTCATCGAGTATAAGATTTAAAAAAGGGTCATCGGGTAGAAAATTTTGAAGAAATGGAGCAAAATTTTGAAAATTTCGGCATAATTTTGAAAAAATGGAGCAAAATTTGACAGTTTCGGCATTTTTTTGTTGCATTTTGATGATGCTATTCTAGAAAAAAGGGGGTCATTGGGTAGCCGCAACTAAAAAAAAGGTCATCGGGTATGGCTTTTAAAAAAAGGGGGTCATCGGGTATAGTCGACTTCAAAAGAGGGGGCCAATTGACAGGCACATACCGTCACTTCCAAAGTTGAGTGCCGGGCACCACCTATATATTGTCGAGCAGGCGAATCTTCTGATTTCTCTTCTTCTGATTCTTTCGTCATACTTACTTTTTAGTTAAAGTGCTACAAGTGCCAGACGACCATTATTATGTTTTGATGAATCCAAGTGTCTGAAAATATTGGATCCAAAACATAATAATGCGAAAATTTGATGCTTTACGCGCAATATTTATTGGTCTCGTAATGAGTTTAAAAAATTTAAAACTCATTGCTCGACCCCCGGCTCGACCATTAATATGGGCTCAATCTATCCGATTTTATATCAAACTCGGGCAAAAGAAGCACTGACCCAAGCTTAAGTCGTACTTAAGTAGTTCACATGTAGGGTCAAAGGCAATGAAGGGGTTATTGGGGCCATTTTGTAAAGACCTTTAAATTGCTACTTCTACTTAAATGCTATGAGCACCAAACTTGGTTAGAAGAACCAAAGCTCAATATATAAAGTTGTACACATCTTAGGGTCAAAGGTCATGTAGGAGTTTCGAGGGGGGCACATCAAAAAAAAATTGTTGGTTACGTTTCCTCGGAATTTTGAGGTGGTGGGTCTTTGGGAGCTGACAGCGTACCGGTAAAAGGTGTTTTTTTTTTGAGCTGCGAACAAGTAAAATTGGGATTTTTGGAGCTGCGAACAGTCAAAATCAAGGGTCTTTCTTGGCATTTGGGTTGAAAATAGCTAGGAATATGAGGAATGAGCAATTTTGGGGTCTTTTAGAGCTGAAATTATCAAAATTTATCGGAGCTCTATTTTGGTCAAATATAAGGGGTCTTTCGGAGATGCGAATCCAAAGGGGGGGTCTTTCCGGGGAAGCATACCCCGGAAATTTGTGTTAAATGCCCCTGGAGGGGTTTATAGAGGTGATTTTGTGGAAATCTTTAAAATGCTGTTCCTACTCTAAATTACACGCTATGACCGCAGTTCTCATTTAATTTTTCTTCATGTTCCTTTTTTTATTTTGCTTTGAGCGCTACGTTCTAAATGTAGCAGCGCTATACAAATGTTTAAAATGTATGTATGTATATTTGACTCAAGGTCAAAATCACCTTTTACCCAAATTCACACGAATGCACAACACAAATATTCTGTTTGATTAAGCTAACAAAATCTAAGTCTTTAATTGAAAACAGAGTATGATTGGTACATATAATAACAATATCGCATATACAATAAAATCACACAATGACAGGTTTACTCTATCAGTACTTAACCAGCTGTCTTCTTGTTAGTGATATTAGAGTTCTTGTAATGTTCTGGACGACTGATGTAATATATCCTTATCCACTTGTCCTGCAAAAATCAGCAAAATCCAGTGTACACTTGCGTACCTTATAAATATCCTTGCGTATGAAATCCTCACACAAAAATGGTGTTGCTTTCTCCAAACCGTTATCTCCTTGCGCTGCTTTCTCCAAACTTAACTCCTTGCGCTGATTTGGTGCTATTTCCACTTTTCACACAATATCTTCAGGAAGCAGGACTGCGATGCAGTTGTCCCCACTTATATTGACAGTTGCGTTGAATCAAAACACCAGACTTCAGCAAGTCGACAGAAGAATATATATTCCTTTCTTGGAAAAAGTACGTTCTTTGACGTATTCTAGATCTTCTCCGACAACACTGGCAAATAGTAGTACTTTGACTACATAAAATATTTCTGGTTTGCAATTTCCTTTCTTTGAAGGAATTGGACTGTAAGCATATTAGCTAGCTAGCCCAGATCAACACTATCAACTGTGTCAATAATTGTGTTTACATTTTCTTATATATCAAGCACTGGGAAAACCCCCATTCTATCAATAGGCTATTACTACCTTCACACTATTCTGCAGTCTGGGAAATTCCCAAGTCTTAATTATAACATTAACCTTTCACATTTCATCACTTCCTGAGGGGAATCCCCTGACATCACTTCCTGAGGGGAATCCCGTGACATCATCTTCACTTAACAATCTCTAGGGGTATTCCCATATGATCCAAAATTAGAAATGATTCGATTTGTTTTTGATCAAGTTGATGCAAGAAAGGGGAATCCCTAAAATGTCTCAGAAAATAGATTTTAATTGTAAACAGAGATAAATCATCAAATTAAATTACTCAGGGCACATCACAGTATGTATGTATGACCACCAAACATGGTCAGAAGAAGCATTAGCCGAAGCTTAATATCAGTTGTGCTCAGCTTGGGGTCAAAGGTCACGCAAGGGTCAATAGCAACAATGTAACCAAACAACACTAATACTACCAAAATCACTTTGACAGATTAGCTGCAGTCATGATAATACACAATTTAATCCGAGATCATCAGCAAAGGTCATAGGGTCAAACTTCAAACTTTGACCGATTGGTCTTAACTTTGGTGCAAATGATCCGAGATATGAGAGGAGCATGAAAAAAATCAATCAAAAAATTAAGATAATCCTTGATATGAGTGGAATATAAAAAATGGAATTGAGATCATTTGAGGTCGAAGGTCAGTGTTAAAATCTCCCCATTTTGGCTTAAACCTTGACAATGATAGACCAGGACAAACACATAATTGAGAGTAATACATTGTTTTTAATAATTTTAATAATTGGTGTCAAATGCCATGCTGAGGTCATCAAAATCAGAGGACAACCCCTACATATTTATCATGGTTACTTAGGTTAATTTGGATATTTCAAATAATTTCGATATTATTAAAGCTGATTAGGATAATTTTGATATAATTGGGATATTATAAATGCTCATTTGGATAATTTCAATATCATTATGGATATTTTAGATGAATTGAATATTATTTAGGCTAGTTGGAATAATTAGGATATTTTAGATAATTTGGATATTATTAATGCTAATTAGGATATTTTACACAATTCAGAGGGTCTTTTCTTCAGTTGACTATTACATTTTCAGGGGAGGGGACAAGCTCTGATGTGACAGTTTAATTTCATTTTATACACTCATCAGTGTGCCCATTACAGAAGTAGAACCCTCGTATCTGAGAGTAAGAAGACTGATAGGATTTTCATTTTCGTACAATGATGTGAATGAGAATGCTCCAGGAGCATCATACCAAAAATAATAAAATGCTCCTGGAGCATAATTTCGAACAAAATCTCACAAAAGCGGGAGGGGCGTGACGACGAGGGGTTGGGTCGATTTGGGTATGATATACTAATGGCAATGCAGACTGCAATAAGCATATAGCATAAAAGAATGATCATGGTATCATATCAATGACGCATTATTTTCATGTGTTTTCCTGTAGGCGTGGTAATGGCATCGGGCGCCCATTGGAGAGAACAACGAAGATTTACTCTCTCCACCTTCCGAAGTTTTGGTGTCGGTAAAAGAAGTTTCCAAGATCAAATATCGGTGGAAGTAAAGGCTCTTTGCGAAGAGTTTTCATCTTTTATAGGAGAAAGCTTCGATCCGCGTAAGCTTCTGTCGAATGCTGTATCCAATATCATCTGTGCTGTGGTTTTTGGAAAGAGATTTGAGTATTCAGACACGAAATTCCACGAGCTGTTACACCTCTTAGACAAGACAGTAGAGGATGCTGGAGCTGGGATCGCTGAAATAGTGATTCCGATAGTTAGGTAGGTACCATAATTGCATAATGTCAAAGATGAAGACAAAACTGTTTACAACTTACAAGTAGTTTTCGTTAGATGTTCGTTCGCTGCGATTTCAACTTTTTTTGAGAATTTTTTTAAAGTAAGGAAATAAACACCCTTTTTATATATTTGTTGAATAAACAAGCTTTCATATAGTCACGAAGGACTATACTAAGGTTACTTGTTCATTTAAAATACGATACATACTATAAAATAACAAAATGCATCAGAATAGAAAATTGAAAATGCTGAATATGCCTATTTAAATATTTAGCGCCTTTTTTCATTTATTTTCTTCAGGTACCTCAACATAAGATCTACGCCAGACAGTGAACGATATGAAAGGAGTCAGCGATTAAAGAACTTTTATAGCACTATCTTCGATGATCATCGAAAACATTTTGATCGTACTGATCTTAAGGACTACATCGACGTGTATTTAGAAGAAATAGAGCAAGTTGAAGGAAGTGAACGGGCTTTCAATATTAATGAACATAATATGATAGCAACAGTATCTCAACTTTTTATAGCTGGATCTGAAACCACTGTCACAACCCTTCGTTGGGCATTGCTGTATATGATGGCGTATCCAAAAATCCAGGACAAAGTTCAACAAGAAATTGACAATGTTGTGGGCAGAAATCGCTTGCCTAATATATCGGATAAGGAACAGATGCCTTACACCGAAGCTACCTTGATGGAGATTCAACGTATCGCCTCTATTGTCCCCTTAGGGGTGCCCCATTACGCCGCAGAGGATTGTGCGTTGTTTGGTTACACCATCCCAAAAAACACGATGATTATGTCCAATATTTGGGCAATTCATCACGATCCGGCTACTTGGACAGATCCAGAAATATTTCGTCCAGAGAGATTTATAACTGGGGACAAGCTGGCAAATCAACCAGAGGAATACTTACCTTTTAGCACAGGTATGTCACGTGTAAAACAAAAACATTTCACCGGAAGTACACAACAAGTCGTAGTTGTTAATGATGATGACGACGACGACGACGACGACGACGACGACGACGACGACGACGACGACGACGACGACGGTGACGATGACGATGACGATGACGATGACGATGACGATGATGATGATGATGAGGATGAGGATGATGATGATGATGATGATGAGGATGAGGATGAGGATGAGGATGAGGATGAGGATGATGAGGATGATGAGGATGATGAGGATGATGAGGATGATGAGGATGATGATGATGAGGATGAGGATGATGATGATGAGGAGGAGGGTGATGATGAGGATGATGATGATGAGGATGAGGATGATGATGATGATGAGGAGGATGATGATGAGGATGATGATGATGATGATGATGATGATGATGATGATGATGATGTCGTTTTTATTTGTATCTTTACAATTCTGTTTTTCTCTCGTTTACTGTGCCGTTTTACAGGACGACGTGTTTGCCTAGGTGAAAACCTAGCCAAAATGGAGCTGTTTCTCTTCTTCTCGCAGCTTCTACATCACTTCACTTTCAAGAAACCAAAAGATGTACAAAACCTATGTTTGGATGGAAAGATCGGGGCAACTTACTCTCCGAGCGATTTTAAAACTGAAGCTATCGTGAGAGACTAGACTTGATGGAAATAAAAGCAACCAAAATGCATTTCAAATAAAGTACTTTAGTTGGAAGAAGGGGCTATCGTGCACCCTCGGAAATTAACTTCTAATCGTCGACTAATTCACTGTTTATGTTCCATCCCGGCCCCTTCGATCAGCCATGGACACAAATCGGCTTGTGATACCGATGTCTGAATTGGTCATTGTTGGTGATCGAAGTTTCAAAGTTGTCGCGGCAAATGCCTGGAACTCTTTGCCGAGACAACTTCGGACTGCTGGATTTACAGAAATTTTCAAGGGTAATCTTAAGACTTTTCTATTTTTCAGAACTTTGTAATTCATTTATTTGTTGTAAACGCCATGGTACCTTGTGAATAGCGTCCTAAATACCTGTTTGTTGTTGTTGTTGTTGTTGTTGTCTGCAGATCAGACAAAATGCACAGGGGTAAAATTTCATACAACAGGGTACAAATTTTAAAACTGCTCCGATTTTGTCAAAAACTACGCCAAAGCATTCCTCGGGTGATAACGATTCAGAAATAGTATAGTTTGACCTACCTGCGACATACCGCCCAAATGGAGGGGGGTCAGTTTGTTTGGCCACACATGGGTCAAAATTAAATGTGCTCTGATTTCAATAAACATGGTCTCAAATAAATAATGGTCCAGTAAAATGCAGTCAAATAAGGAATAGTTCCCACCATCTAGGATGTTTCGTTACCTAGGAATCATCGCAAAATAGGTCATGGTCAACAGGCCCTATAGGCTGCAATGGAGGTTTTTTTTGTCGGATTTTGGTAATAAATCATTCTAGACAGTATGACCGGGATATAAATGAATCAAACGGGGAATAAGATGTAAAGTTGTAGAAGTAATATTTAATATCTATGTAACCATAATACGATGTTAACTCGTCAGATCTCCAATCATAACTAACTACTGGTTGATACAACATAATTAATATACAACTAGAATGTGTGGGAGTAAGAGATGAACTAACTCTCATTGGCCCAAAGTTATGGTATGTGAGCAGGAACATAATAGCTTCCTGTCTATAAGACAAAGGACACCAAACATGGCCTAGGAATGTATGATGTCACTGATGCAAGGTTATGCATTGTCTTGATGATTCAGGGAAATCACTCATGGTCTTGGAATCAAACAATGATGCAATTGTAGCAACATTCAATTAACATAATCTTAATCAGGGTGCGGAGGATAACATTACTAAAAGCTTTAACAATATTATAATAATCATTGCCGTCATCAGAGTAAGTCATACACCTACTTAATTAGTATAATGACCCTTGTTATAACAGTATACAAACTATTCCTTATGTGGCTTAATTTTACATGACGTGTTACGAGCCGTAAATCACGTTTTACTCAAATTCACATCAATGCACAACAAAAATACTCTGTTTGATTAATTTAACAATATCTGATCTTTAATTAAAAGAAATATATGATTAATACATGAACAATAAATGCATATATAATATAATCACACTTTTAAATTGTCACTACTTAACCGGCAGTCTTCTTGGTGATCATAGAGTTTTGTTGCAATGTTCTGGAGGGCTGATGTATATATCCTTGTTCACATGTCCTGCGAAGAGCACTGTTCAGCGAAGTCCACCGTACAATTGCATTTCAATATATATGTATCCTATGCGTATTAAGTCCTCGCACAGAAATGGAGCTGCTTTCCCCAAACACTCAAATCCTTGACAACTCCAAAACAAAAATGATACTTCTTTCACCAAACACTTTCTTTCTCCAGGAAACAGGATTTTTTCTGCACTGATCCACTTTATTGACAGATGTGTTGTTTTATAAACCAGACTCCAGCAAGTCGACAGAAGAATATTAATCCCTTGGGGAGGAGGAGTAGCTTCATGTACTCAAAAGTCCTTCGTTGCTGTAATAAAATAGCACTTTATTGGTTTATGCAAACTGGTTCAAATGTACCTTTTTTAAGCACAAAGACAACCAACACACTACATATAGAGAGCCTACAAGTTCTCTTCAAATTCTGCCAAGAGCAAACTTGATGCATGAGAGGGGATTCCTCAAAGTCTCTCATAATCAAATTAAATTACTCAGGGCACATTACACCCTCCCCCTTAAAAAAAAAAGGTTGAATGTAATGAAATCTTAAATGTTTTCCTCACACATCAACTTCTACCTATTATCAACTTTGAAATGTGTTTTGGGCTTTTTGAATATACATAAAGTCAGTTCCAGTGCCCAATGGTCACTGTAGTAATAGAAAGCCTAATTAAGACCCAGTTATACCAATTTCGGAAAACAAAGTGCAAGGCATTGTCTTAATTTCTGGTATGTTCGACAGTATTTTTTGTGGGACATAAGAGCACATCAGAATTCTAAATACAATACGAGGAATGATTTGTTTGAAATTCGCGATATAATACAAATTTTACGACAAATTATTAAATTTTGATATTTGTTAAATTTTTGATATTTAAGCAAACTTTCAAAATCTAATGACATGTACTTAAAGTGTATGTTGCTGGGATGAAAAGCCGACGATCAATTTAAAATGTTGACCTTTCATATTGATGATATACACTTTTCCCCAAAGACCTTTTTTTGGGGGGAATAAAAAAAGGTCAAAATTTTCAATTGATCGTCGGCTATTCATCCCAACTACATACACTCCAAGTACATATCATTATATTTGATAAAGTTTACTTCGAGGACTGTTAAATATCGAAAGTATATACCAGATGTAATTGTAATTCACACAAGTTATACAACAATCTCGTTTAAATCAGATTTATGCGGCTGTGATTGGAATTGAAGCCAATTCAGCGATGGGTGTCAATTATGTGCCGGTTATCTGAATTATTTAAAATCACTGAAATTGAATTCAAAACTTAAATAATGAAGTATTCAGCATCTTCATCATCTTTGTCCCATTTTTCTTCCCAACTGAACGTTTTTTTCTGCTCTGGCAGTCCTCATCTCCAGATTAGCAAGTGCAAATGTCTGTACAGTTAAAGCCAGTCCTTGTGCAATCCGGTGGTGACTTCAGGTGGGTCATACTTCAAATCCACGCATCTGCTTCCATTTTCCAGCCATATCCCGGGGGGGGGGGGGACTCCAACTTTGGAGGTGACGCATATGTAGGGCTGTTAAGACCCCCCTTTTCAGCATCGCTGTCACCCAAAGACCCATATTTTTTACGAACACATGCTCTGTCACCCGAAGACCCCCTATTTTTCCATTTGATCTGTCACCCAAAGACCCTTACAAGTTCAATTTGAACAGCAACTTTTATTTATCACTGATTTTGTTACTTATTTTGAAAAAAAAAACCAATGAAATTTGAAGCCATTTTGAACTAGAAATTCGATTTTCGAGGTTTTTGTGGCGCTTTTTCGGCTCTCACCCAAAGATTCCATTTAAAAAAAGGTCATGTTCTCACCCAATGACCCTATATTTTTTACATTTTGCTCTCACCGAATGCTAAAAATCATGCTCTCACCCAATGACCCCATATTTTTTACATTTTGCTCTCACCGAATGCCCCTTGGTGCGAAAGTGCCAGCCCTACACCTATATCCATTTCATATTGAAGTGCCCCCCGGGGCCATACCCTGCGCACGAATAATGAAACCCCTCCTTGCGTCCCTTTCTCGTTTTATGGTTGGTTTTTAATAGAGGTTACAGACACATTAGACTAATCCCTAGATTTCAACACTGGCATCATTGAAATCTTTCTATCATGTAACCGGCAAAATTCCTGGTTACATCTGCTGCACCACTAAGAGTATGGAATGCAGGAAACGCAGCGACCTTACGTGGATCCATAGCTTCAAAGATCGCTTCAGGCTAAGTATGTTTCTGCTGCCCCCTGCTCCCATTTCCAGTTTTGCATTTGGGCACAAATCTGGACATCTGGTGAGAGGATTTTACAACATGTGGCACAAGATCTTGGTTGTAAATCCTGTCCATTTTAATAGGATTCAATGTTGAATTGGAAACAAGCGTCCTCAATAAACATCAAAGGTGATGGGTATCGATCATTTCAATACGACCTGTATATCCCTCTGAAGTAAACACAGTAAACTACAATTACGCGGTTCGCAATCAAGGTGTGTAAATAAAGGTTTGTAAGTACAAATAATATGCAATTGAAGTTATTAATATAAATATGCAAAAATACATGACACAAAACTATATACAGTACATGATGCTACCATATTGTCACCATATCAAGTTAGAAGTTGTTTCGTTTAAGCTGCAAAGTGTTTAATTGAATGCAAATTATCTCACTAATATTCATAAATATGCAAATAACAGGACACAAAACTATACAGCACATCAAGCCACCATGTACTTTCACAATACGAAGTTTGAATTTGATCGGATATTGTGTTTAAGCTGCAGAGTGGATTAATGAAAATTGAGGCAACATATGCAAATAAGCTCATTAATATTCATAAATATGCAAATAACATGACACTATACAGCACATCACGCCATATCCAATCACCATACTTAGTTTGAAGCTGATCGGTTATTGCGTTGGAGCTGCAGAGTGAATTAATGAATTTGCCTCCGCCCGAACAAACAACCAAACAACCAGACAGCCAAATAATCAGACAGCCAAACAACCAGACAGCCAAAAAATCAGACAGCCAAACAACCAGAAAGATAAACAACCAGACACCCAAACATTTGGACAGCCAAACAATCAGACAGCCAAACAGCCAATTTCACGGTAATCTGTTTGAATTTGCCACTTAATCAAACTGCACCATTTACTGATCATTCCAAATCCGATTCCTTTTTACACACAATTATTGCTTTTTTCGCGCTGAATGACCACTGGGGGGCTTACTATTTTTGATGTGTTTACCTATAATGGACTAATGCCCAGGGCTAATGCACTTAAGATATAAACATCAATATTTATTCATGGGTGAGTGTTACCATCTTGATCACTACGAATGGCGCAGTTATAAAGGCGTCTCTCTATACCATTGTGTCATTATCAGCTGCTTTATCACCAAGTTTTCCCTTGCTTTTGGCATCACTCTAAATAAAAAATAGTGAAAATTACTCAATGTTGAAAAAAAGGCGCAACAAATTGAACTTTACTATTGATTAAATTTTACTCAATAGTACAATTTATTCAACACTGAGTTCACCCATTCTGTTCCTCTGTTCCCTTTTTACTCAACTGGACTGATATTCGCCGTCGAAGTGATCATGTAATAGAATTAATTACCATAGCTATAGATGAGTTGACTTCTGACGTCAATGCCTGGTAGTATGCGCACGCATCATCACAATTTCCATTGTTTTGTGCCTGGCAGTATGCGCGCGCATCATATTTTGTTCAGGGCTCGTGTTTTTGAAACTCCCGCCACACCACAATACGACTATTGAACAGTGTTGTGGTTGCACGGGGCTCACTCAAGCATAAAGATATACCAGTCCCTTGCCTTTGTTGATAAACATTGAGGTCAACTCATCTATAGATGAATACAATTTTTGAATAGATCGCCCTGCACTACAACGTCCACGCGGTACCGATGAAATGAACCATAGATGTCAAAGAAATGCTAATCACTCGCACCTGTAAGATTAGTATTGTATTCAATCTATGATCGCAGACATACCCAGATGATGAGTGCAACCTGCTTGAAGTACAGGGCGATCTATTCAAAAATTGTATTCATCTATCGCTATGCTAGTTAATCCGATTATTTCATTACTTCGACGGCGAATAGTATTAATAGTTATCTGTTTGGGTGTCAGCATGATCAACGTCATAATTGGATGTGATTCTAAAAGCAAATTGTTTTTCATCTAACGGGGGTAACCCTATTGGTTTAGAATATGGATTGCCCTCAAACTTACATACAATGTCAAATATTGACCCCTTTATCCATATCTATGTGAAAAAGCAAGAACATTTTTAGCGTAAATGTGGATAATTAGCACTTTTAGCAAACCAATGCGTTGGTATGCGTGACTCGGGTCACAGACCTTTAAAATGTTGTTATTATTAATCAATTCAGCAATTCTATTAAAACATGAAACTTGATATAGGTCGGTAAGTTCATTAGCTATTTTGTCAATAATTATGTTTCGTATATCAGCATCTAAAGCAGGTATTGAAAATAATTCTTGTTAATTAATTTTGATAGGAGCGTCACAGCATACAAGAATCACAATTAGGTTACACGTACTACGGTAAATAGATCGATAAAAGGTGGGCATGCAGCTTCAGCTATTTCGATTATAAAACACAATTAATATCCGCTTATATCGATTATAATTATAAAATATAATAGAAATGTTTATCAACCAACTTCACAGGGCACCCTTCGCTCCACCCTAATTAACCTCAGTTAAACATTCTCTCTAACTCGATTATCATATGCATAGTTTTACCTTTATAACATAATATTATTTATGTTTAAAACTGGAAAAATGATAAAGCAACAAGAAGTCTTGTCTATCAGCTGTCGAATTCTTGCAACTATTATCATTCAGATATTTGTTTTGACCAACGCAGCAATTCAATCCCAGATGTCATCGTTCCGTGTGGTAGAAGTTGACCAGGTTTATACCGGTAGTAAATTGTCTACCTTTCAGAGTATGAATGCAATGCATTGTGCTGCCAGGTGTCTTCGCAAACCTGGTTGTAATTCGTTTAATATGTGTAAATCTGCAGTGATAATTTGCGATTTAATGACTATAACATCTTCCAGTGGTCTACAAACAAATATAGCAGCACAACAAGATTGCCAAATATTTTCGACACCATCGGACTGGGTGAGTCTGAATTTAGTTTATTAATAATACGAAGGGCGGCGGAGCCAGGAGGAGAAAAGACCGAGCGAAAGGGGGACCCTTGCAGACGAAGAATAATAGCCAATTCTGGTAGCCACTTTGTACCCTGTCATTTCGGCCCTCTTAAGTTGTAGTGCTCGAGTACAATCGAGTACTCGTACTCGAGTTACAATACTCTAGCTGAGTACCTAAACCCATTGTCTGAAAGTGGCCGGGTGCAAGAATGTCGTACCTAACATTTTGGGTTTTAAAAGTAACTAAACAACATTTTTACAACACTTTTTTATAGTCTATGTTTTCTTCATTTCAGCTTAATTTAGCAGTTGTCATGATTGTGTGTAAATTCCTATTACTATTAGATACGTTGTAATAAAACACGATTTTAAATATTTGTATATTAATTTTCTCTGAGGCACAGTGTCATCGACCCTATATCTTCATGGCAGGAATCGCCATGGTAGGTTGAATCCACAGCCACGATTAGCCATTTGGTTCAAACCTTTAAAGCTCTTTAAAACTAATAATTAGTCGAGGGACATAACTAAGGCTACTCACAATAGCCGGGTAATTGATCTTGGTTGTGCGTGAATAAGCTTGTATACCCCATTGAGGTCAATGGTCATCGACTTTTATACTGCCTACAGTGAGTGCAGCTGTAATACACGCTGTAGTCCATACACATGATACAGGACCAACGCAATATAAAACCAGATTTTGAGTTTAAAGCGCACGGCCAATTTTCAAAGCGCATTCTTGCGACTATCATATCTGTTCAACACGTATTTTCAACTGTATGAGACCACATCTGGTTTCTTGAGAAAAATTCATTTGCGGGAGATATTCATCAATTTCTAACCCAGTATTCGAAGATTTTCGTCTGATATCAAAATCGTGCATAGCAATTCACGTGTATCGATCCCGTGTATTCATCTGAGTGTCTCTGCTCCACCAAATAATTATTAGCCAGGCGGTGTCGGTGTGTGAGGGTTTGCAGCAAAATTGATATTTTATTTTCCTTGGTATGGGTTTCAGTTGTGGCTAGTAGTCAGGTAATGATGATGGTGCTGATGATGATGATATGATGATGATGATGACGACGACGACGATGATGATGATGATAATGATGACGATGATGATGATGATGATGATGATGATGATGATGATGATGATGATGATGATGATGATGATGATGATGATGATGATGATGATGATGATGATGATAATTAATACACAAACGACAAAGAGGAACAAACATGCCTAGCATGTAATTCTATTTTTAACATGGAAACGTTTGACCTCTTATCTTCTCGCAAACTAAGATTATGCATATCTTATCTCTTCAATAAACATTGTAAAAGTCGATTTGGCCTTGACACGTGGGGCTTGCCGAAAATGTGAGCATGTCTACTATTTCCATGCTGTGAGTGATACCATAGAAACGTGCTCTTTGTTTAAACATTACAAGTAACATGAGTGGCAAACATGAATGTTTCATATTGCTTGCCCCCCCCCCCCCCCCAAAGCAATGTTGGAGCCAATACTAGACCAATTGTCCATTCCTGTCTCAGTATCAAAACAACATTGACTGGTGGGTGCGGGAGGGGTTGAGAATTTCATACTAAATTAAATCCTCATCACTGCCATCATCGTCACCATCACGACTCTAATAATCATCTGACATCAGTTGTATTATCCATCATCATCATCATCATCATCATCATCATCATCATATCATCATCAACAACAACAACAAAAACAACATCATCATCATCATCATCATCTAAACCATCATCATTATCACCATGATTATGATTATAAAATATGTACTGCTGTGCTCTCAAATCGTGTCCAAAATATTCTTAAAAAGATTATAAGTGAAGAACAATGTGGATATGTTAAGGGTCGTTTTATTGGACAAAACATAAGAATTATTGAGGATGTTATTGAATATTGTAATGGTAAGAATAATGAATGCGCTATATTATTTATTGATTTCCAAAAGGCTTTCGATTCGTTGGAAATAAATTTTCTGTTGAAGTGTCTAAAAGATTTGGTTTTGGCTCGCAATTTTTAAAATGGATAAAAACCATTTATGCTAATATAAATAGCTGCATTTCAATGAATGGATGGTTATCAAGATCATTTGAATTAAAAAGAGGTATTCGTCAAGGCTGTCCATTATCGGCCTTATTATTTATTATGGCGGCGGAATTTATGTCAATAAATATTAAAGATAATGTAAATATTAAGGGTGTCTCTTTCTTTTTTTTGTATTTCATGCCCGAAATCGGGCTTTTATTTAAATCATTTCATGCGTTGCAAATAAAAACAGTACAATAATAATACAAGCACAAAAAGAATATACAAAAAGAATATACAATACAGATAAGTTCCAGGGGGATAATATAAAACAATACAATATTCTATTCCAGTACACTTTTATGGAGTTAAGGAGTTAAGTCGGCACCACACCCCCTTCCAAACCCGTGACCATCCTTGCATTCCTCTCAACAAATTTGGAGAAAAAATGCAAAAATAGGCACAAAATTAGCCAGGGTGCAGCACCACCTTAACGGTATACATAATATACAATACAATAAAGGCTACTAAAATATCCAAGATATAATGCATCACAACAAGTTCCAGACAAGCATATAAATGGGGTCATGAAATTAATATGAATTTTCAACAAACAGATTCTAGTACACTTTTATGGAATAAAGGATTTAAGGCGGTACCACACCTACCGACAAAACCGTGACCATCCTTGCATTCCTCTCAAACAAATTTGTAGAAAAATGCAAAAATAGGCATCAAATTGGCCAGGGGTGCAGTACCACCTCAACCGTATACATAAAATGCAATGAGGGCAAACTGAGATATCCCAGATATCATGCACTACAACAAGCTGAGAAAGGGATCCCACTTTTTAAAATGTAAATCCAACTTCAATTTTCTTTGTGCACAAAAATGTTCAAGCTTCAAGGTATCAACAACAATATTTTTGAAACCATTAAAAGATAGCTTAGACTGCTCACATCTACACTTGTAAATATATCTTCTAGCAATGAGCATAATTTGATTAATACCTGCCCAGTAATTAACATTTGTATCCAGTAAACCAAATACTTTACTAAATTCATCGAACTCAGGTATGAAATCAAAATAAGTCTGAATACTTTGCCACAATATTACAACTACCAAAAAGATGTACAATGGTTTCCTTCTCTGTTTTACAAAAGACACATTTATCATTGTCAACCAAACCAACTTTGCACAGCCAGTCATTAGTTGGCAAAATGTTATGAGTAATTCTGTGCTGGAGCCATCTTAATTTCACATCTAGCGTAGCTCTGAAAGGCATTAAATACAACTCGCAACATTCGGCTTCGGTCATATTATAAACTCTTTTTAATGAAAATTGGCTAACAGGATCAGTTTTAATGCTATCAATATATGACTTATAAACATCCCTGGACTTCAGTTTCAGAAGTGGAACACTTCCTCTCGATAAGTTGATCACTATGCCTAAGTCCTCTGGAAGGGTCGTCCCTCCTTACGAATCATGTCACGCCAACTTTTTGGAATTGCATTAATCAGTCCAAACCATTTAAGCACATCAATTCTATTATAGTTATCACCCATCCTGTTAGCAAAATTCTTAAAATTGCCTTTGTCATCAATGAAATCGTAAATTGTATGGAAGCCTGCTTCCTCAAACTTAGAGTAGTACACCGACTTTTTACCAATCAGAATACGCTTATTATTCCAAATCACTTGTTTGCAAACCTCGATAGCATTTTTGGCTCACCTGAATTAAACTTTGACCATAATTTGAATGCATTCAAATAGAATGGGGGAATAATTCCTGATAGTGTTCGAAAATCAAAATGACACTCCAGAATACCTGTGCCACCCAGGTTTCTTAGATAAAAAATTAAGATACTTTTCCAACCAGATTTGTTTGGCATAATTAGTCTCTTAAGCCACATAACAGATTGTGTTTTGATTTTTGCTTGTAAGTCAACCATTTTCAAACCACCTTCATCTAATTCTCTACACAAAACAGACCGTTTTATTTTATCTGGGCCATTCCAGATGAACTTGTAAATAATATCATTAACCTTCTTTTGAATACTTAATGGCATACCAATCATTGCTGAAGTATAGAGAAGTTTTGATAAACCAAATGTTTTAATCACCAAGATTTTGCCAATTGCTGTTAAATCTCTCTGTTTCCATAAATTTAATGTACATTCCAGAGATCTTATTCTATCATTGTAGTTCAGATTTATCACCTCTTTTTCCTCATATGCAAAGTAAATTCCTAAGATTTTTACAGTCTTAGTCCACTGTACATCCAGCGGTTTGTTTTTATTATCCCTGACACTTCCGATCCACATTGCTTCGGTCTTATTATTATTTACTTTTAAACCAGAACATGACTGAAACTCCCTTAACACTTTCATAGTACATTTAACTGAATCAATATCCTTAACAAATAGACACATATCATCTGCATAACAAGACATTTTCACCTGTGTACCTCGATCGCTAGGATCGATTTGAATGCCCACAATGTCCTCATTATTATTCATCTGAATACAAAGGACTTCAATGGCCAAATTAAAGAGCTGATAGCTCAGGGGATCACCCTGTCTAAGACCACGATTAATGGGGAAATACCCGGTCGACACACCATTATTCATAACACAACTTGTGATATTATTATAAAAAGTATCAATCCATTTCTGAATAGAACTTCCAAAATTAAACTTTTTCATTACATGTTGCATAAATTTATGATCTATTGAATCATATGCCTTTTCAAAATCTATACACAGTAAAATTCCAGGGATGTCTCTTTCTTTAGTAAAATATAAAATATCAGCCACAGTTCTTACAGCATCCCCAATATATCTACCAGGGACAAAAGCAGATTGGTTACAGCCGATTAATTTTGGAGAAACCTTAGCAATCCTTTCGGCAATGACTTTTGACCCAATTTTCAAATCCACATTAAGCAAAGTAATGGGTCTATAATTCTCCACCTTACGTTTGTCTTTATTTTTTTTCAAAATTAATGTTATGACACCTTGTTTTTGAGAATTTGTTAATTCACCCAAATTATAACTTGCATTCAAGCAGTCAACTAGGAAACATCCAAATTCAACCCAAAAAGTTTTATAAAATAGAACTGTGAGACCATCATTACCAGGTGACTTGCCATTTTTCATACTGCTAAGTATTTTATAACATTCCTCGATCGTGAGCTCACCTTCACAGCTCTTTTGGTCATCATTTGACAATTTGGGAATTGAATCATTAAAAAAACGTTGAGATGATGGCGAGTCAAGATCAACTTCTTAGATGAGTATAAAGTAGAGTAAAAATGTTTAATCTCATTCAAAATATTCTTTTCATCAACACATTCTGTACCGTCTTCACTTAGCACGCATCTGATGGTGCTTTTGCTTTTATTTGACTTTTCCAGATTGAGAAAGAACTTACTATTTTTCTCCCCTTTTTCCAACCAGTCTGCTCTAGATCTTACAACTACTCCTTGGGTTACATACTCATAATGATCTTTTATCTCTTAACTCACCAATAAACTTAACATCATCACATAAAGAATCATTAAATTTCCAGTACGAAGGGCCATGATTATTATTATCATTAGGTTCCAAATTAAGATGAATTGAAGAATGATCAGTATTAATTGCAGGGCAAATATCACACCTTTTAACCCAATCTTGTAAGTTCTCGGAAATAAACCAGTAATCAAGTCTAATCTGAATTAAGGGATTTCGTTGGCGCCAAGTATATTTTCTAAGATTTGGGTTTCGAACCCGCCAGATATCAATAAGGTTTAACTGATCCATTAAATTCAAAACGGCATCAACAACACAGGCTTTTTGGTGCAGGTTACCCCCGCTTCTGTCAAGATGATAATTCAACATCACATTAAAATCCCCGCCACAGATAATACATTTATCAACACTGTACAAATCAGAGAGAATGTCTTTTAATTTATTATAAAATGGCATTTGCTCCTGAGAATTTCTACACGGTGCATACACATTAACCAAAAGTATGGGGTTATTGTTCACCTTCATGTCTAAAATAATGTATCTTCCTTCGGTGTCAGTATAATTCGAAATAATTTCAAACTCCACATTGTTCTTTATCAAAATTGCAACGCCTTTGCTATGATTTGTCCCATGTGATAGAAACACATCACCATTCCAATTGTTTTTAAAGTATTTTTCCAACTCTCTTGTACTATAAGTTTCTTGGGTGTCTCTTTCAAAGAGGAACCAGACCTACAAATTAAAATTGTTCAACTAGCAGATGACACCACTGTATTTGTAAATGATATGGATTCTGTTAAAAATGTTATGGAAGAAATTGAGAAGTTCAGTTTTCTTTCAGGAATAAGTATTAACAAACAAAAAACTGAGGGAATGTGGCTGGGAATAAATAAACCCTCGAATTTAATTCAAGATTTTAAATGGACCGAAGGTCCAGTGAAATGTCTTGGTTTATATTTTGGGAAGGATAAGAAGATTACTGAGGACCTTAACTGGAAACCGAAATTGACCAAATTGCAAAAAACCTTAATTAGCTGGAAAGCGAGAAAACTAACATATTATGGTAAAATAACGATTATCAAAACGTTGGGTATCTCACAAATACTTTATAATGCCAGTAATCTAAATGTACCAGAGTATGTTGTTAAGAACGTAAACAAACAAATTTTTAATTTCCTTTGGGGTTCAGAAAGAGAAAAGGTTAAAAGAAAAACAATAACAGGTTATATGGAATATGGTGGTTTGAAGATGATAAACTTAGAGCATCAAATAGCTGCTTTAAAAATAAAATGGATTGCTAGAATTTTAGATGGAAATAACAATAACGCTACATGGAAGAAAATATCACAACATTGGTTCAAACAGCTTGGTGGCTTGTCTTTAATACTCGAGTTTAATTGTAATGCGAAAGACATAAAAGAAATCGTGTATGACAACATGCCTCTATTCTATAAAGAGGTTTTAAAAGCTTGGTATACACTGCAAAACAGACAAAGGAAAAACATTTCTGTAAACAATAATACTGTATTATGGGGCAATACAAATATAAGACATAAAAATAAAGTTCTTTTCTTTAAGGAATGGATTGATGCAGGTGTAATACGCATGAAAGACATTGTTATAAATAATAGGTTTTTAAATTTAAATGAACTATCTCAAGTTATCAAAAATCCACTGAACATGTTCTTATTTCACAAATTAATTCATGCGATTCCGGAAAACTGGAAAAAAGAGGTCAGGAGTAATTCTATGCCCTCCTGTAAAGAAAAATCGTTCACTATTTTTGAATTTCGGAATAAGCAATTTAAACATATATCCATTCTTGAAACGAAAGAAATTTATAGTATGTTAAATACTGATCTGGAGAAGCCTGTGTGTATTCAGTATTGGGAAAAACATGGTGTGTATGCAAGAGTGTGGGAAAAGGTATTTCAATTTAAAATTCGAAACAGAATTGAAAATAGATTGGGGCAATTCCAATTTAATGTGTTATACAATCTTATTCCATGTAAAAGGAATTTGTATTTATGGAAACTTAGTAATTCAGATACATGTGACTTTTGTAATAGTATCGATAATTTGGAACATTTCTTTATGTGTTCAAATAACAACGTATTCTGGATTAAATTTTCAAACTTTATTTATCAAATGGAAAATTGCAACTTGTTTAAAATAAACCTGGAAAACATTTTATGTGGGTGGGATATTGAAAATAATGAAAAACATTTAGCTAATATTTTAATTGTTTTGGGGTGTTTTGCTATTTACAAATCTAGAATAATATACAATGATACTGGAAAATCTGTACCTATATTGATGTTATTTATTCAGGAAATAAAAAGAATTGATCAAATAATGTTGAATACAAAACGAAAACTGAGGATAAATATAGATAAAGAAAAATGGAATTATAGTAAAATATATTGGAATATTAAGTAATGATACTACATTTATAATAATGGTAAGAAGAAAGAAAAAGAGAAAGAAAGAATATAGAAAATTTCATAAATAAAGGCGTAAGCTAGACAATTTATTTGTCAAAGATAAAAAAAATCATTATCACCATCATCATCACCATCATCATCATCATCATCGTCGTCGTCATCATTTACACTATAGCCACACAAATAGAAATCTTACATTAACTGCAAGTCATCAGAAAAACAAAATATTTAAAACAAATTATTGTTTTATTACTGTGCGCACAGTTTGCAACAATAACATCAACTGCTAGATTATGCTCAAATGAAAAATAAAATAGACTTTCAAAAATCTATAATGAAAAAATATTTTGTTACTAATGAAATCATACCCAAGTATCAAACTTTCCAGAACATAATTTGGCATCCTTTTCACTATTTCAATTAGAAAATTTATATTTTCAGTTGTTCTTCCAGTTGTTTAGGAACAGGATCATATTTGTGCCACTCGCCCTTCTCATAATACACCTCTACTGCTATCCGTTAGTTCGGCAGTGACGTCAATGCTTTTTCGCTTTATGTAAGGTGATTTGATACCCGGGGGGGCACTCAACTTTGGAGGTGACGCGTATGTAGGGCTGTTAAGACCCCTTTTAAGCGTCGCTGTCACCCAAAGACCCCATATTTTTTTACGAACACATGCTCTGTCACCCAAAGACTCCTTATTTTTTCATTTGATCTGTCACCCAAAGACCCTTACTTGTTCACTTTTAACAGCAACTTTCATTTATCACTGATTTTGTCACTTATTTTGAAAAAACAAAGAAATTTGAAGCCATTTAGAACGAGAAATTCGATTTTCGAGGTTTCTGTCGCGCTGTTTCGGCTCTCACCCAAAGATTCTGTTTAAAAAAAGGTCATGTTCTCACCCAATGACCCCATATTTTTTACATTTTGCTCTCACCGAATGCCAAAAATCATGCTGTCACCCAATGACCCCATATTTTTTACATTTTGCTCTCACCGAATGCCCCTGGGTGCGAAAGTGCCAGCCCTACACCTATATCCATTTCAAATCGAAGTGCCCCCCCCCCGGGATTTGATACTGCGACCAGCGAAAAATAGGCACCTACGTCACTACCGAACTTGAGGTGAAACAATGTATAATAAGTAACTGAATGTTGTCATTTATTTCTCACCCTCTTGGCCTCTTATAATTCAAAGGATCAAGGTAAGACATACATGAAAGAGGGTGGTGGGGGTGTTTGTATGTATGTAATTGTTTTTTATTAGATAAATTATGAAACTTAGGCTATTAGGTTAAGGGGGTGTTTGTTCAGGCCTTTTTGGCCTTCTGAGCATCTCCTCATTCAAATGTGTATGTTTTGCTGTTATTGTATTGTTGTATTTTGAATGAAATAAAGATTGATTGATTGATTGATTGATTGATTGATTGATACATAGTTTCGTATACACACTGTTGCTATGTGTATTTTCGTCTATGTTTTAGTTCGGTTATGACTAACACGTCAGTAGATCAAACTAGAGGTATGTCAAATAGTATTAATTTTAATTTTTTCCATCAAAATTGAACTTTTGACATCGGAAACTTATTATTGATATAACCCTGTAGGCAATCCCAGCAAACAAACAACGTTTTGCAGAAAAAGTTCAAATTTCAAGTTATATAATGGGTATAATTTTGCATTTTAATCACATTCATAAAACATTTTTGAAAATGTCATGCACCACATTGGCACATTCTAACAGAATGTTATTTAACTGTGCCAAAATGTCTACAAACTTCCCCAACATATGTTACAATAACCATGATAACGTTTTAAAACGTGAATGATCTTTATATAATCCCGACATTTAAATGTTGTTAAAGATGTTTTAAAAATGTTTGAAGAACATTTTTGTGTTTGCAAGGAAGGTGAGACAAGACAAAATTGGTAAAAAACCCTTCCGGCGGCCAGTATACCACAGTGAGTGGGAGAGGGGGCAAGATGTAGGGGGGATGTCGTCCATGAAAGAGGAATCTAGGCAGCTCTCCTTATCACCGTCCCGGATCACCATCCACTAGAACTTAACGGTCACTGAATGATAAATAGACTATGATAATGGCATTAACAATTTCAGTTTGTATAATATGATCTTGGTTGACTTCGCGCCACTTACTTGAGCTTATTTGCTTTTCTATTTGTAATTTTATTGAAATTGTTCTAGTGTGTTAGTTGCCATGTTAGTTGCAATTTGTTTAAATATGTAAAGAGAGAATTTATTCATACAATAATAAATATTTAAATTTGCCCATGTCAAAGCACTTAAACTGGTTGTAAATATTCATTGTGATTAAGTACTAAAATGATTAATATGATCATTTTAGTAGTGATACTGTACGGAAGGCAGCTCTGGTCTTGTTCAGGCTTACCTAAATTAATCCAAAAGATAGTACAATGCCTAAATACTTTGCATCATTGGAAGAGCAGAAAAGTAAAAACTCGGATAATATGTATTTTGGATTTTAGTTTATTAATGAATAAGTAAAGGGTTCCTCCTCTTTAACCCCAAAATCAGTCTAAAGAATTTATCTTTCCATTTTTTTGAAAAAAAAGTATGTAGTAATAATTAGAGGTTAATAACTGCACATCGGTTATTTGGAGGGCATTGTGAAAAATCTAAACATTTTGCCTTTGGAACCGAGGAATATCCCGAGGGGCGTAGCCCCGAGGGATATTCCGAGGTCCAAAGCAAAATGTTTAGATTTTTCACAATGCCCGACATATTACCGATGCAAAGTTATTAACCTCATTCATAACCGTCACTTTAATCTCTTCACCTTACAAAATAACACAAAATTTTGCTCAAAAGTTTATAAAAATAGATGATTGTTACATCTTCCCTTGCCAAAAATCGATCAGGCTAAAACAGAACGACCAATAACAAAAGTGCGTATCACAATCTGTGCAAATATGGTAGCGCGCAATCCAAATACGGCAGCCAGCGCGCGCGCAGTTTGTTGGACGCACAATACCGCGCACGCAGAAGTCAATTGTGTGCGACATTGGAACAATTACGCATTTTGCGGTCAATTGTGAGATATTAATGACCTCGATTTGCGTTCGCGTTTTCGCAAATAATAAAATATGATTGGATCGCTCGCATCGCGTTTATTAATGAGGTTATGAATGTTTATTGTGGCTCAGATAATGTTTCGGGGAATGTGAAAGTCCTCATATAAATCAAAACCGTTTAAGGTGAGATTTAAAACACATGATTATCCAAAGTTTCGAATACCGATCGTACCATTTGCCATTGAAAAAAATGGCATAAGGCCTTTCACATTAAATTCTTAGTTTACTGTTAACCGCCCGCGTCCAAAATTGAAAATTGCAAAATATTTAATTATTTTATTTTTATTTTGGATTTTCTCCTTTAAAATAACTTTTAATGACTTTTACTTGCTACTTTCTAACATGAATCATATCAACAATAATGAGGAAAAAACAAACGGCATAACTGCACCTTATACTATGTGTAAAAGTAAGCATATTAATAAAATAATTAAATGCCGACTCCCGTCAAAACGGGTTGATATTATTGGTTGTGATAACTAATACTAAATAAAGAAAATAATAGATAATTAATAATTAATAATTAAAAGTCACCTCGTCCTATTTTTAAAATCATGAACAGTAAACTCAGAATCAATTGTGAAGGGCCTAAACTAAGTGTCCATCAAAAAATTTGCTTGTCAACATCCTTAGAACTTAAACTGAATAACCCAATAATAATAAAACGTTTACAATTTCTCATAAAAGCATTTTGTTTTACACATTCCTTGCCTTACCTTGCCACCAATGTGTGACGACCGCCGCTCCACCAGCAACAACAACTCCACCACCAGGTGTGACGACCGCCGCTCCACCAGCAACAACCACTCTACCACCAGGTGTGACGACCGCCGCTCCACCAGCACTAACCACTCTACCATCAGAAGTGACAACAGGTACAATGGGCGCTTCCAGATATGTTGGCCCTACCCTTAAAGAAGACAAATATGACACCTCGTAAATCATAAGACAAATAAAATGAGAAACTAGAAGTGATGTGGTCCTGCACCCACATAGACAGCCGTTTTGACCTTTGACTCTAGAGATACATACGCAAATTTGTGACCAACTCATAAGGCACTAGCTAATATATATAAGTGGCATCAATCTGCTATCTTGCTTGATGCAGAATAGACATTTTAAAGGTATTTCGTCTCTGGCCGGAAGTGAACCTTTAATAACCTTTGACCCAAATCTGAAAACACCTTATAGACATCACTGGCTAATGTCAATGCATGTGTGCGAGTGGTATGACTGGTGTCATTCTGCTATGTTATTTGTGGCAGAAGCAGTATTTTCATTTTGAATGTATTTCGTCTTGGATCGGAACTGACCTCTTAATGGCATTTGACCCCCAAATCTGTTAACACCCTAAACGCACTAGCTAATGCCAATGCATGTGTGCAAATGCTGTGACCCTGCTATTTTGTTTGTGGCAGAAAAGGCATTTTGAAGGTATTTCGTCTCGGGCCTGAAGTGATCCCTTAATTCTCTTAATGACATTTGACCCCGAATCTGTGAACTCCCTACAGACACTGGCTAATACCAATGCATGTGTGCAAGTGGCGTCACCCTGCTATGTTGTTTGTGGCAGAAGAAGCATTTTGGAAGGTATTTCGTCTCGGGCCGGAAGTGACCCCTTCATGACCGTTGACCCCAAATCTTGGAACACCCTAGAAACACTGGCTAAATGTCCATCATGTGTGCAAATGGTGTCACCCTGCTATGTTTTTGTGGTAGAAGACGCATTTTGAATGTATTTGGTGTTGGACCGGAAGTGACCCCTTCATGCCTTGTGACCCCAAATCTGTGAACACTCTATTGACACTGGCTAATGTCAATGTATGCGTGCAAGTGGCGTCACCCTGTTGTTTGTTACAGGAAAGCATTTTAAAGGTATTTTGTGTCAATCCATAAGTGAACCCTTAATGACTTTAGACCCCAAATCTTTGAAAACCCTAGAGAAACTGGCTAATGTCATTACATGTTTTGTGTACGTTTCTGCAGTCAAAATTCTTGATATCGATGTTCCAGATATTGCACTTAGGGGTTGTGCAATAATTATGTGTACCCCGGGGTGGTGAATTCTCAAAGTGGTCTGCCAAAATTGCTTCTCCCCTTTGGCCGTGTCAAAAAAATTTTTACCCCCCCCCCCTTTGCCCCCCCCCCTCCCCCTCACACACTAAGATTTTGGGGAAGCCATATTTGAACGTGTTCCTAATGTTTTCCTACACCTTTTAGGGCGTTATATAGAAATGGTGCCCAAAATATCAGTGCCCAAAATTGCATGCCCCCCTTTTTCGACCTGCCAAAAATGCTTGCCCCCCTTTTGGCCTGCCAAAAATCTTTGCCCCCCCATAATTCACCACCCTGGGGGTACACATAATTATTGCACCAGTTTTTACTTTGTGTGCGTTTCAGCAGTTGCTGAAACGTACACAAAGTAAGTGCAATTTCTGGTCAGATATCAAGAACTTTGGTTACTAAATGTCAATACTTGTCTGTCTGCTATATATGTTGTTTGTTGCAGAAGAAGCATGTGGATTTCTATGCGGACTTAATGTTTGAATACGATATTATGTAAATATTGCTCTGCTGACTTGACAAACACCACAACATATTTGGTTGATTAGGTGTAAGTGTAAAGATGCCAAAACGTCAGGTTTGAAAAAAAAACCCAAATCAGATTAGGCGATTGTACATTTGTGAGCTGACACACAAAACCACACCCCACCCGAAGGGCGTCGATCATTGGGACGGGGACACGTCCCCTACATGGGTTGGGGACACAATATCAAATGACCCCGACCCAGGTTTTGTGACTGACAAGTCGGACGGTAGGCTATTTCATAATAGTTTGTGTATTTTTTTTTATAGAGGGAGCTCAAATTGCCAAACATTGTGTGCTAATTACTATTTTTTATTCTCATCTTAAACGCAAACACCTGGCGACGAAACGCAAACACCGGGCATTCCAACAACACCTGAAACGCAAACATCGGGCATTCCAACAACACCTGGCGATGAAACGCAAACATCGGGCATTCCAACAACACCTGGCGATGACACGCAAACACCAAACATTCCAACTACACCTGGTACAACAGTTACGCCTTTGCCAATAAGCACAACGGTATCTAATCCTAGCAACTGGCCTTTCATCAACAGCTGTGAGCCAAAAGGTAAGATATCTGATTTTGTGATATTATTGTGTTACAACTTACAACTATTTAGTTTTTAGTATTTTGTAGTTTAGGGGCTGTGCAATAATTTTGAGCCCTGTGGGAGGTAAACTTGGGGGTGCAAGAACTTTTTTGGCCAGCCAAGGGGGGATGGGGAAAGCAATATTTGGCAAGCCGAGAGGATGGTGCTACATCAGAATCTTGGAATTGTCGAAATTCTGGAATTTTGACAGTTCCAAGTTTTTGCCAGGCTGCATCAAAAACCTGGAACTGTCGTAATTCTGGAATTGTGACAGAGGGCGTTGTCAAAATCTTGGAATAATGACTATTCGTGTCAATTGATACGAAACAGATACGAAACGATCTCCGTTCGATTTAATTAGAAGGACGCTGATTGGTCCATGCTGTCAGACTGTCAATATATAAAAATGATGTAGGATAAGTTCTTCTAATTATAAAAAGTACACAAATAAAACCTTCTTTCTCAAGTTTTTTTTATATCCTAAAAAGACTCAGAAGTAACGTTTTGCCCAAATCATGTGCATGTAATCGAAAGCAGGAGGTTTGCCTTGACAATTTTTTTTTTCAGCATCAACTGTTTACTCAAGTTGTAGCGATGCAAAAACAAACGCACACACGGAAAACGGGGTTTACTACCTTACTGTTGGATCAAACGTTGTTCCTGCTTATTGCCGATTGGCTGACACAAATGCACAGCTGGTATGTTTTAAGGCTATTATATACATTAAGTACAATTGTTTTGGGATTTGCCGTTACAGGATCTATCAAAATGATTGGTACCCATCAGTGTTCAGTGAGTATGGTGACAAGAATGCCACGTCAAAATGCAGTTTACTATCCACCTTATTTATAGATTTCTGTAATAAAAGTTATAAGGCTACAAATTGTTGTTATTTCAAGAGGATCTATTTCGGAGAAGCAGATATTTCATTAGACGACAAAACTGATGGGTCTCAATCATTGTGATACACCCTATACGATATACGCAGTGAACATTATTTGCCGTTGCATTTGAGAATGTAATCATTGAGCGAGAACGGACAGATCGCAACGAGGCGTGCGGAAAACGGTCACATTTATTTATTTATTTATTTATTCACGGTATTCGTTTGTCGACGGAACTCACGGAAAAACACACGCAAAACAATGTTAAACGACTATATATAACGTAGTAGCAAACCATTGGATGTCAAGTCAATGAACATTGTAAAGGCTACCAATGAGATTTGATGGATAATCGTTCCCTAAAAAGTAGATCGAAAACTACAAAATACATTATAAAGCACAGACATGGGGAACATAACAACAAACGATGTGTTTGAGCGGTTATAGACTAATCATATTGGATAAAAATATTTGTATCATTGGTTATATCATAACGTTTGCATCGAATTCAATTGAATCACCTATAGTGGGTAGGAGAACATGAAAACTAATATGAGATACTGTATTAGGATCACATATTAAGTATCATGTGAGAGTATACCCCTGTACTCTGGGTAGTGAATGAGAAAAAGCGCCCTCTGTTGTTATTAATCGTATTTAATGCGTATTTACAACGTTGTGAATATAACTTGACTTGATTTGAATTTCTTTCGATAGGTGATTCAAAAACGCATCGATGGACAGCAAAGTTTCTATCAAAACTGGACGGCGTATGAATATGGCTTTGGTGATCTATGCGGTAGTTTTTGGTGGGGCAATGTAAACATCAAGATAGTGACATCTACCTACGCGAATCTAATGGTAACATTAAAGAAGTTTACAGGAGAAAAGGCTTCTTATATATACCCAACGTTTCGGGTGACAGATCCTGATTATACGTTAGATCTGGGATCACAAGGCGGGAGTGGTGATTTAGGTGAGACATGTTACCACATAGAGCGTGTTTATAGTGGTGCACGGTATTTTTACGATATCCTTATAGGCTACGCATAAGGTGTTAGGCTGGAATGTCAACTATCCGTTATCTCGGCTGTTTATAGTGGCCAATAGCGCTATTCTGAATCCAATTCCCCCGGGGGGCACTCAACTTAGAAGTGACGGGTATGTGCCTACCGGCGTCGCGAAGTAGGGGCCTATCGGTAACAAAGCATTATTTAAAAAAAGGGGGTCATTGGGTACAAACAAAATAAAAAAGGGGGTCATTGGGTATAATATTTTGAAAAAAGGGGTCATTGAGTATAAGATTTCAAAAAAAGGGTCATCGGGTAGAAAATTTTGAAAAAATGGAGCAAAATTTTGAAAGTTTCGGAATAATTTTGAAAAAATGGAGCAAAATTTGAAAGTTTCGGCATTATTTTGTTGCATTTTGATGATGCTATTCTAGGAAATCTAGAAAAAAGGGGGTCATTGGGTAGCAGCAACTAAAAAAGGGGGGGGTCATCAGGTATGACTTTAAAAAAAGGGGTCATCGGGTAGAGTCGACTTCAAAAGAGGGGGCCTATTGACAGGCACATACCGTCACTTCCAAAGTTGAGTGCCCCCCGGGCCAATTCCGAAACAGATGGTTGGCCCTACTCCGCGTATTCGCGGTCACCGCAATGCAATATGGGAGACACAAATGGCGCCAGTTTCAAATAGTTCGCCGTCGAAAAGATACCGGCTTCATCGCTAACATTATTGCTACAGTACTGTAACAACTTTGTAGTGATGTGTTATTACAGTGACAAACTTGAGCTCGGATAGCCCTCAATCTTGTGCGAAAATCGTTGGGACAGATGATGTTTTATAGATCAAATTCCTGTGAATTGAACATAAGGCTGAAAAGCTCTGAAAATACATGATACGTTTCATAGCTCACGTTATGTACTTGCTTGCTCCCCCTCCCCTCTCCCCGGAAACAATGTTGGAGCATACATTGAGCGCAACCACTTTTTACTATTTTTCAGCATTCAACATTGAATAAGGGGAGCGGGGATGCGTAAAATAAACAAACTGTCCCAAGCATTTCGCGTGGGATTGCTGCTCTACTTCATGATGACGGTATGGTGTATTTTAAGAAGTCTGACGTTGTCACACCTGACGAAAGCTCGACAACTAACAACCTTTAAAGCTTTACAATCCGACGCTGCACCCATTAAAACATTGTTATACAGTAACATTTCATGACCCACGTGACAATATATTTTAATAATTTAAAAATTCTTGTGAAACCATCACACTAGCCTATTTGTAAACTAAATTGCTATTATAATTGCATTTCTGCCATGAACATTGATGTTACTTCTCCCGATGGGTCATCAAATATTCCTTCTTTTTTCTGTTTTCCTTCATTCATAGGTGATAGTCTGGCGCAGAGTAATCCAGGTACCTTCATTACTCATGATCATGGCAGTCGTCCAGAGTGCGCTAACGCAGCCAATCTGCATACAGGATGGTGGTTCAGTAATGATAGGAATGGAAAAAACTGCTATGAATTACTCGAGTCTAATCTTAATGGGGACTACAAGGCTGAATGCTGTGCAAACGCGGGCACAGAGCAAGACATGTATGATGGGGTTGTTTGGAAGGGTTGGAGCGACGAATATACATCTATGAAGCAAACTGAAATGGGCATTTATTAATAACAGCATACAAATTGTTTGGTAAAAAAATGTGATTTTTGGACAAAAACTGTGATTTTTGGTCAAAATGTGATTTTAGTCAAAAAATATTTGCTATGAGTTTGAGTCAAAAATGAGTGTTGGTCAAAAAAAGTCCAAGTCCAAGTGTTGATTATATTGGACTCTTCAACAAGGAAGAAAGATTCTGAAAACATTATAATGTGCAAACGCGGGCACAGTGCAAAACACGTATGATGGGGCTGTATGGAAGAGTTTGGGATATACATCTATGAAGATAACTGACATGAGCATATATTTATAAGAGCATAAGCATATTTGACAGTCGGAGAAATAACTTTAACCTTATCCGTCGTCCATTATGCCTTGGGGTCATTTTTGAGGGGGATTTTTTCACTGTAAATTTGATCTTGATGGGGTCTTATTTTGAGGGGGATTTTCCCCCTGTAATTTTGATCTCTTTGTGATAGGGTTTATAGGGGGTTTACAGGGTACACTATAGCAAGTTTTTTGAGGGGGGGGGGGTAGGTCAAACTATACATTTTCTGGATCCTTATAACTAAAGGAATACGTTGGTATAATTTTTAACAGGATTAAAGCAAGTTTGTTGCTTGACCTCTGTACAAAGTTCATTGACCTCTAGCAGAGTTATTGCCGGGTTACGCAAAGTCTAACCTCACTTTTTGGTAAGATCTCATTGGCTACTCAACAACTGTGAAGAGTAACTTTGGGGACATTTCATGCACACGAGCCTCAGGGAATAGATCATGTGACATACAACTTCAAATTACATAACACTGATATTTTGCCATACACATTTCATTTAATAATAATAATAATAATAATAATAATAATAATAATAATAATAATAATAATAATAATAATAATAATAATAATAATAATAATACAATAAAATACAAATATACTGTTTTATAAAGTTGCAACTTTTTATGTTTGAGTGGTCTGATGAAATTTATTTAGATTAATATTGGTGAATCTATGGTCGATTTACATCTTCAAATAAAACACACGTTTCTCGAAGGTCGAAATAAAATGTAGGGCACGCGTACTCCGTGTATTCAACTTTTGAATATTTTAAACACCACATTCAGGTCTTATGAGGACAATTTTGGGAGCTTTGAAAACATGAGTTTACAGATGACTCCCAATATGGAATCATTTAGATATAGAGTCGCAGAGTGGATGGACTCTGCTTTTAGAGTCCCACACACTCAATTTTGGCTTTCAGTGTATGTAATACACCTAAGATATCAATATTAAAATAAAACATGTCAGTCATACCCAACTTTACACTCATAAGCAAGTTATATCCGACTATCCACATTGTGGCCATGAGTTGAGTACCACAATAGGTTGGAGTTGTGACATTTTACTTCAAAAAAATTAAATGTTCTGTTTTATTTGATTAATAAATGAACGGCTACGGTGTCATGCTCAGATTTGAAAATGATACAGAATGTGGAGCTGGGTGAGACAAACTCACCTGCCAAATTTTAATTTTTTCCAAAAGAGCGTTTTTGACTTTTTTTGTGATTGGAAAACCCCATAGACTTTGCACACGGCATGTTTTTGGCATGTTGCCAAGTTCTTCAAATCAGCTTAATATTTGAAAACAAGTAATTTGTTTAAATGTGATTTTCTCTCCTTTATACCCACTGTATAAATCTGGTTTTTAATTTATTTTATTGCAAAAATGCTACTTAATAAAGGACAGCAATTTTTTCCAAGATATTGGCCTTGACAAAGGAGATATAAAATGGTATGTTAGTACTTTTTTCAATTTTCTTGACTTTTTCTAGAAACACTAAATTACCTAAATTCTAGAATTTTTTTGGAGCTAACTATAGGTCCAATTTCAACAAACAAGAGGTCATATGAAAGGTAATCAAATTTAGAAAATTCTCTCGCCAGCTTTTTTTAATTAAGTGTTTCTATTTTCAGTTATAAGTGTTTCTAAATTTCCCTAAAATCAAAAATTTAAAAATTAATTTTCTAAAAAATTAAACACTTTATCCAAAAAAGCTGGCGAGAGAATTTAGATATTAAGCTTATACACCATCCCTGAAAGTTTGGAAACCATAGCACACTCCATGTAGGCAAAACAAATTATAATGTGGAAAAATTTAGGTAATTTTCAAAAAATAAAGAAATACATAAGAAATGGTAAAGTTTTTATGAAACTCTAAAAATAGGTGGAGTGAAGAGTTACCTCTAGTTTGGTCAAAGTTTTAAATTAATACACAATTACAATTTGCTATTGTGGCTATTTTGCTGCAAGCTTGATTAGCCGTTCATACTACCTTAAGAAGGTGACTAGGTTTTCAACTTATTATTGCTGCTAATATCGTTTATGATATGGTTGGAGCAGAGTTTTCCCTTACAATTACGTGCATAACTGTGACTTCATAAGCCAAAATACCAAAATGGCGGCCATTTCAGTAATTCAGTATGGCTGTCAAATCGATCCTTCTGAATACCACAATATTTACGGGATGATACGTCACATGCAAGGCCTCTATGGGTAGTTTTCCCGGTTTCGGTGGCCATTTTGATGACCCCCAGTTGGACTCCTCGCGCAAGTTCAATTATTGTAAACTTTTCATATGTTCTTTATTGGACCTTATACTGCAAGAGAATAGCAAAAAACCTTATGTTGCAATTTTTGGTCATGTGGTAACTTTACTTTTTATAGTGGCGCAATACCATGATACAGAAGCATTATACTCCACTATCCGTCGATTTCGAAGGATTTGATTCTGTTCATTCTGTGCAGCAATAAGCGTTATTGGTCTGTTTATAGTGCCATAAAGCTAGCTCACTTTAAACACTCTCATCTCCGTTTCCCTGTTTGAACTATAGACCTTTGTTTGCCGCCCTCTGCCTTTCCTTTTGACGGTTGGACTCCTCGCGCAAGTATTTGATTCTGTTCATTCTGTGCAGCAATAAGCGTTATTGGTCTGTTTATAGTGCCATAAAGCTAGCTCACTTTAAACACTCTCATCTCCGTTTCCCTGTTTCAACTATAGACCTTTGTTTGCCGCCCTCTGCCTTTCCTTTTGACGGGTATCCGTCAAGAACGCCTTTTCGTCGTGGTCCAGGCTGGTTAATATCAACGTTCAAAGGATGAAATCCATTTGCTAATTCTTGTCTCCAGGGACTTCTACGGGCAATGTTTCTTATGACAGGTAGCTATGAAGAAGTCGATGAATTCCGCCACAGTTACCAGACTCGTTCCAGCCAATAGCCCCATTGAACCACCAATGTCACCTACAAATATAACATATTAACCAAAGCTCACAAACCAGCACAGAGTAAAATAATCTGTAAAAATTACACTTGTGTATAAAAGATAGAACAGCATAATCTGATAATGTTGCATTTTTATATTTTGCGCAACAGCTAAGTTCATAACTGGAGAAGGGAATGAGGTATGACGTTCTTTTGTGTGCGAATTCTCCTTAAAATAAACATATATAAACCTCCTAAGGGCAGCTTCATTGGAGCTCTAACACAGACGTTATAAATCTTTATTATTTTTATAAAGTTCTTCTTTTGTGTGATTTGTGCAATTTGCAACGGATAACGCAACAAACATTTTAATTTCTTGAGCGATTCCATTGCATGTGGGGACAGTGGGGTTTCAACCAAAACTTATGTAAAAAAACGACAACTTTAAAACCGATTTATGCATAATTTGCATAATTGTGTCGTCATCTCATTATAAAGCCCCATGCCCAATGCCCCACAATGCTCTCCGAGGAGGACATACACTACTATACGGACCTGCTGCTGTTTTGTAACTATAATTAACATGATTAATATTAACAGAGATTTGAAGCATGATTCATGGTCCGACATTCAAGGCTTTGCAATGATTTCCATGCGATCCTGTAGATTTCACTCCGCTGTAATAATTCTTTGGGTCGGGACAGGCCCGGGTCCGACGGAGTCATGGGTCTAGCCGTGATCACGGGGTTTTGACAGAATAGCGACGATATAATAGCTAAAATGTGTTGGCCTTGGAGGTTGGTGGGTGGGTAGTTCAGTTGGTATCGATTTTTGTTGCTATAATTTCAAACTGAAAAAAGGTACGAAAAATATGCGGGGGGGGTGAAATCATCATAAATTCTCGAAAAGTGACCAATCTTGATAAATTATCTTTTTCCGACCTACAGTATATTTTAAAAATGTAATGGAGGAGGCTTGGTCGGTAAGGGTCAAAAGTATTTTTTAAATAACTTACCTAGCAAACTTTCAAATGAGTATGCCAGAGCTTCTTTAACTTTTTCATAATGGAGTGTATCGAAAAAGATATTCACTTCAAGATAATTCTCTCTGAAGACAAAAAGAGCAGATGAAACGACGTTTTTATTATTATTTACATCTTTATAGAGGGTAGTCCAGATCAGTGAATAAAGCACTGCTTTCCACTGGGGCCCTCTTTGCATATTAAACATGTTAAAATACACAGAAATAGAAAGTTATGAAAATACAAATATTGAAAAATAAAACTTAACGGATTAATTAGTGATACAATGTACACCTTGTCATGGGATTACCCTTTGAAGATACCGGACAATTAACCCAGCAACGGTACGATAGAAACAGACATCGGTATCAGCGGGCCTTTGATAGCGTTACAGGATCAAATCATATGTCATCACTTGGACCGCATATGAATTGTTAGGTAGAAGAAAAAATGAAATCCGACTTAATAGCTTAAAAATATGATTTCAATCGGCGCAATTAGTCTACCTGAAATTTTCTTTTGACGAATTTAATTGTGTCATGAATTCGTCTAAAATATGCCCGCCAGGTATGTATGCCATGGATATTTTCTCGTCGTAAAATCTTGCCTTACATGGAGACGGGCAATCACAGTCATGTCTTAGATGTTGTTCTTCAAATGTTTCTGCAGAAAAAAAAAATAAATTTACGTAAATATAAATGACAATGATATGTTGTCTGTACTCAGTCGATAAAATACGCAAGTGGGACCCCATAAACACAGGAAAGTGTTGTATGATCCATTTTGTTTGTAAGAAATCATTATATTTAATAAAGCTACAGAGAGGTGTGAAAATTTGACTTAATTCAAACGCGAGGGTCATACGTCCATTGAAATGTGTGTGTGATACTTTCCGTATAAAAAATGACATTGCGATTTCACATTTTGGACACCAACGTCATATAAAACGCACGAGTAACGTTGAAACATGCTGATATTTACGACATATCGATTTTCACCACGAAAAAGTCTCATTTTGAAAGTAATGTCATGAGACATGGATGTAGTGGTCCTTAATCTACCAAAATATATGGCAACTATAATATTTGGAAAACACAAAAATACAATATAATTTTTAGCAGCATGTTAATCTTGCTTTGTAGTCAAAATCAAAAGCATGCTGTATTGAATTAGGCAGAGGATTACATTTTCAATCGCGTCGCCCTCTAGTGACCAGATCAGATGTTAGTCTTTGTTAATTTGCATCATTTTGACCCTTTGATGTCAGACAGAGCATGTTGAGCATCCATTGTCATAATAATCTTTATCATTTGGTATGGTCTGCATAACATAAAGAGATTTGAATTGACACATTTAGGAAGACCATTTATGAAAATAACGAACAGCAAGAAGTGAAGGACCCATATATTGATCCTTGGGGAACTCCAAAGGACTCCCATATATTGATCCTTGGGGAACTCCAAAGGACTCACGAAGTCAGCTGGAGTAAGCATCACTGATTACAACTCTTTGCAGTCTGCCATGTAATCATTAAAACACTGCAAAAGGGGCCACTTAAGCCTGTACTCGAGCTTGAAATGATCTACAGAATCAAAAGCTTTTGACAAATTATAAGTACACAACATCAGTGTCCGCTCCTGTCATAGTTGCTACCGAAATGATGAATAAAATTGACAAGTTGTGTTGTGCAAGAGTGAGGAGGTATAAAACCAATGGAATTTATAGGCAAGTAAAAGGAAGGATTTTGTTATGACTATAACGCTCGATTTCTTAAGACAACTGAGGCCGAGGAGTGAGATGTCCCCACCCCTGGATTGACGCCCCACCCCTGGATTGACGCCCATGTTGAGCCATGCTGGGTGCAGAGAAACCAACATATGTTCCTTCGACACTTCTTTGCAGCAGAAAATTAGTTCTAGGATCTAATCGGGTTGTATTCCAAACTGTGATAAGGAAAGGAAAATAACCGGGAAAATAACAAAAAGGCAAAAGCATATAGCTCACCCAAAATTGGAAATACGTTACTACACTACTCATTGAATAGAGGTTGTGCATGAAATTATTGAGTGGCTCCAAACAAATAATTTGAACCGGTGTCCTTCACCGTAATCATGGCACAGTGCAGTCCATTCAATCAAATCAGCCTATTTGATCGTAGTGCAGTTGTTATGTGTGTGAGACGAACTGTCGCGTTAGATTGCAATCATACTTTTGTACGGTATGATCAAGGGGGTGACACTAAATTCACGGTTGTTCTATTAGCAACGCAAAACCTATGAAAAATTCCGCTGGTTTACTAGCTAGAAAGTGAGGCCAGCTATCGATCCGTTATGCTAGTTATGAATAATTCATGTTCGACCCCTTGGATCATGTTAATTGATATTGGCAAATAACAACGTTGTTAGTTTTGCGAACTTTGCCTGTTCAATGAGAGTATAGCGCGCCCCCAATACATCTGGGCACAAACCAGGTGAAAACGATCCAGTTTAATGAAATGGCGGGCGGATATTCCCATCAGGCACCAGTGATATGTTTTTTCAAAGAAAGTCTACTAATTTGATATGAAATGACATTTTGCAATAGCAAAGTCAAAATTAGGACTTGAGGTCAATAATATGAAGGAAATACGTGACAGAGGCAAGGTGTGAAACACAAGTAGTATTTGAAGTTAAAATAACCTTTGATACCCGACCTGACCTTCCATAGCTTTCCATCATGGCGCCTTATTCGTCTTTATGTATTTCTATATGCTCTCAAGTAAAATAAAATACCAAACTGCACTAAGCAGACAGAATGTTACTTGGCTCCCAGCATGTATTATTGATTTTATACGGAGGTAAAGAAATACACAGTTGCCTGCAAGCCGTGCACCATACTCCAAATACTTCGGTAAATTTGAATAATGGTCACATGTTAACATATCATGTGTTCGGGAAATCACGTGGCAACATTTTAAGATTTCAGACTTGTTTACTAGTTAAATTGTCATTTGTACTATTGATTATTTATCTTTGTTAATTAATATATCTTTTAAATGCTGATAAATCGTGGTTGGCTGCCCATATTATATGTTAAATTCAATGTTTTATGAATATAATTCTACCACGCAGAGGGGGTCACACAGCATAATTTCACACTACATGATTTAGCTAAATTTGGAGCTCTGCACTTCAAATTCACGTCAATTTCAAAGTTTATACACTTAATATATTTAATATAATACATATTTTTTTTGTTATAACAAACTGGAACACGAAATATACTAGCTTATTACCTATACAGAAAGGGGATTTATACACATTCACTCAGCAATTTGACATGCCTGGCGCATCGAGACATTCTCTGTCTGGATAACATGACTGTCGCCCTCAATACGTCTGGGCGCAAATTTAAATAACAATACGCTATTTACATATGAATGCGGCTTCATGCTCATTTCTAGCGCCGCTTCCAGGCCTATTCCGTGGTATGATACGTTATAAGCACAAGCTCTATTCAGAGATCACCAATAATTCTATGAATACTAACCTTCTGCAGGGTATAGACACGTTCGTATTTCTCGACTAGAGCAGAGTGTATCATTGCCTATAAGAAATAATTATGTTATTTTTGATCAATTGTCAAAATATTAGTTGATTAAAAACAAAAGGAATAAAACTCCTGTTCATTATTATACACGGGCAATTTTTCTGGTAATCATAAGAAGTGATAAATGAATTTGTGATGAAGAATGGCCAATTCCAGATAAATATCCAAATTGTCCGGAAGACACGAAAATAGTAACAGTTTCCTCAAATTTTTGAATTTGTTCTTGGTTTTAGATAAAGCTTAAAATGTCCAAAATTTTGGTCGATTTAAATTTTTTTTTTAATGTTGATCCTTTTTACCCATATTTTTAAAAAGAAGAAAACTTCTAAAAGTTGAGAAAACAGTTACAAGTTTTGTATCTGTAGAACACATACGAGGCTCATTCAAAACGTTCTACCTCCACCCTTATATCTCAGATTATGTAAATAACAACCCTCTCATACTTTCCATGATGATAAGCTATGATCTGAATGAGAAAATCTTGTTTTAATATCATCCCCCCTTGGTTTTACGCGAAGTAAAAATGAACCCGCGGAAACAGAAACAATATTATGACACATATCCACAAAGAACACATAAATGGACAAGATTGAAGTTACCATAAAATACAGGGTGAGTCAAAAAAGTGCAATAGAGCAAAGAATCGATATTTATGTAAGAACCACGTTAAACTTTCCAATTATTGAAAGTTTCTATAAATGCCACACTCAATAGTCACCTGTTGTGAAAAAATGAAGTCAATCACATCTACCGTTTACTTTTTATGAGACCTTTTGCTACGATACCCAATTTCACACAATGCACGATAAAGGCACCAGCTCTGAAACTGACTTTAACTTAAATAAGGTTGATTTTTGCGTTATTTTAATTTCTTTTTTCTGTTCAAACCAACTTCCTAACTTTACTTTAAGTCTTTCATACCTCACTCGACTCCAACTCCATTTTTTTAAATCCCAATATGTCCAACTTACTGGATATTTCAAAATTCACTCCACTTCAATTTGCGCGCATTTCATTTCGACATTTGAAAAAATCCGCCTACAAAACGGTAAATGCTAATTCCTTGGTTTTTACACACAAGGTCACTAATGGATATATCATTTATAAAATGTTTTAAAATCTAAAAGGTTCAAATCGGTTCTTAAATAAAAATGGATTCTTATCTCTATTGCACTTTTTTTTACTCACCCTATTGGTCCCTTCAGATTGCTTAAATTGAAGCTGGCATAAGGGAAAAAAAAGATTATGTAAAATGATAATAAAATCAGCACTACTCCAACAAAAACTATTGTTTTCTAATTGAATCAAAAATTTCCCACTTTGAGTGATCCTGGGTGCAAGGTCATATCTTCCATAGGGGTGCATGGATTTAAATTGAATCCCCAAACGTATGCTGCAAACAGCAGCTCAAAACGTGACGAAAGGCGTAAAATGTCGCCCATTACACGATTTCGCCATGGGAGCCTTGAACTGAAAATAAGCATCAAAAGAAGAATTACGTATTATTTATTACGTTCAATTTCCATATCATGTATATGGCGGAACCATGCAATGGGCGAATACAAGATGAAAAGAAAAGAAAAGAAAAGAAAAGAAAAGAAAAGAAAAGAAAAGAAAAGAAAAGAAAAGAAAAGAAAAGAAAAGAAAAGAAAAGAAAAGAAAAGAAAAGAAAAGAAAAGAAAAGAAAAGAAAAGAAAAGAAAAAAGAAAAGAAAAGAAAAGAAAAGAAAAGAAAGAAAAGAAAAGAAAAGAAAAGAAAAGAAAAGAAAAGAAAAGAAAAGAAAAGAAAAGAAAAGAAAAGAAAAGAAAAGAAAAGAAAAGAAAAGAAAAGAAAAGAAAAGAAAAGAAAAGAAAAGAAAAGAAAAGAAAAGAAAAGAAAAGAAAAGAAAAGAAAAGAAAAGAAAAGAAAAGAAAAGAAAAGAAAAGAAAAGAAAAATTAATTTGCATAATTAATAGATAAATACCATGGTTACCTTACCTGGATATCGATAATCACGACACTTGCATCTGTTAACCACATACTTCATTTTGCACTCGTAATAACAAATTGGCACGGTGTAAAACTTGGAGTACATTGTACCATCTTTTGGTGACTTACAACCCTTCACATTTGTGTGCTGAAATGTAACAATAATTTGTTTCTCCTAATTGCTATCGTCTTCATTTTTAATTCTAAACTCATTTGAGAATGTGGTTATCTTTAGTTCCTTTCCAAATATTAAATTTTGATATATATATTGCCCATTACATAGCCCATTATAATTTTGTATAATGTGGATCTTGGTACAGTCCTTATGTGAATGTTAGACAGTGTACTTCGGTTATATTGATAAATTCGCTTTTATAAATACGCACGTGACTCGTGGGCACGGCATACCAAGACCAGAAAGCGTGACCAAAACCTCATGCATTGACCACTATACTATACAGAAAAAGATAGGAACTCTGCAGATAAATATCATCAAATTTTAGTATTGATTGAATAGTTGAATTGTTTGCAATTAACAAAGAACTTTAATTGCAATTATTTTTTATCTTTTAACATTTTTGTATTAGAAATTGGTAAGAGTTATATATTGTTGGTGTTTTCTTTCTGTTATGTCTGTTAATATTAAGGATGTATGTGTTAAGTGCTCAAAATTGTAAAACAATGTCACAAGGATATATCATGTAAAATTTGTAACGGTTACGTTCATAAAAAATGTACCTTATTAAAGCCTAAACAATTAAAATGTCTAAATCCAAAGGATTGGATCTGCTCGAAATGCATTGAACCCATTGATAATAGCGATAATTCTGATATCGAAGCAGAAGCTGACAACTTAAACCAAGCATACCACGTTAATTTAACAGATACAGACCTAGAAAAATATAATGACATGGTATTTAATCCATTAACATTTGATTGTAATTCGAGCAAGATCTATAGTGATGTAGTAAATACTGTAAACGACGATATACACGATTGTTCATATCTTACCCCTACACAGTTCTGTTCAGATCCGAAAGCAAGTAGTGGAAACTTTAACATGTTAAATGTTAATATTCGAAGCTTATCCAAAAATTTCGCTAAATTTAAACAATGTATTAATACGCTAGATCAAGATTTCGATGTTATTGGTATTTCCGAAACACATTTGAAAGACACACCTCCGAATATGTATAATCTTCCTGGCTACAATTTAGAATATATGAACAGGATTGGACGAGGTAAAGGAGGCGTGTGCCTTTATATCTCTGATAAAGTTAAGTATAAACTTAGGCCAGACCTTTGTCATGCCCACTCTAATTATGAGTCGTGTTTTATAGAAATTGAATGTAATTCTTCTAAAAATGCTGTAGTCGGTGTGTTATACAGGGCTCACAATTCAATAAATGACTTTATGACGGATTTTGACCCTCTTTTAAAAAAATTAACATCAGACAGAAAACAGATATATATAATGGGTGATTTCAACATTGATTTACTAAAGGTAGATAGTCACAGACCCACTCATGATTATCTTGAACTTCTTTACTCATGTTCATTGACGCCTACAATTTATAAACCAACTAGAATTACGCCAACATCAGCTACAATTATTGACAATATTCTGACAACCAATGAAAATATAATCAAATCGACAATTTTGATTACAGACATAAGTGACCATTTTCCAACTACTTTGTCAACCAATCTTGAAATACATAAACGAAATGAAAAAACGAATAAGGCAACTTACAAAAGAATTCATAGTGATGTTAATGTATCTAAGTTTAAAAAACGACTGTCAGAGGTTAAATGGGACGAAACTCTTGACAATAATAATGCAAATGATGATTATAATACATTTATTGATACTTTTAATACTTTATATGATGATTGTATCCCATTAAAAAATGCACGGGTAATAGAAGAAAAGAACCAATAGCACCATGGATCACCAAAGGTTTACTTAAGAGTATTAATAAAAAGAATTTATTGTATAAACAATATATTAAATCACCTAATGCTAGAAATTGTCAATTATTTAAGACATATAAAAAATAAGTTACAAATGCTTCTTCGAAAATCGAAACGAAAATATTTTTTCTCTAAGTTTGAGCATGCTAAATGCAATATGAAACAAACATGGAAAACAATCAATGATGTTATTGGACGAAGCAAAAAACAATCGACTCAAAGTAAATTTAAAGATGAAGGTGGCAATACTATCAACAATCCTCAAGATATCTCAAATAAATTTAATGATTTTTTTGTAAATATAGGTCCTAATCTTGCTTCAACCATTCAACACAAAGGGAAACATTATTTTGATTATCTAAACGATACCATATCTGGGAGTATGTACCTGAAACCAATTGTTGAACTTGATATAATCAAAATTATAGATAAGTTAAAGTTAAATAAGAGTGGTGGTCACGACAATATTGGCAATCTAATCATAAAAAAAGTAAGTCGAGAAATTGCCAAACCTCTTAATATGATATTTAATTTATCTATTTCTACCGGAATTGTTCCAGATAAAATGAAAGTAGCTAAGGTCATACCACTTTTCAAAAAACAAGATGTTGAAGTTTTCTCAAATTATCGTCCCGTTTCTCTCCTACCATGTTTTTCCAAAATTCTTGAAAGATTAGTTTTTAACAGATGTATGGATTATATTGATACTCAAGGAATCCTTAACACTAAACAATTTGGTTTTAGACCAAAGCACTCAACCTCTATGGCTATTGAACAAATGGTAGATAAAATAAATTTCGCGGTTGAGAGAAACGAGACGACTGTTGGAATATTTTTGGACTTGTCTAAGGCATTTGATACAATTGATCACAATATTCTCCTTCACAAACTAGAACACTATGGCCTTCGTGGCATTGTCTTAGACTGGTTCAGAAGTTATTTAAGTAACAGGAAACAATATGTATCTTATAATTGCCATTCATCAGAATTGAAAAATGTAATTTGCGGAGTTCCGCAAGGATCTATTCTCGGCCCTCTTTTATTTATACTATATATAAATGATATAACTAATACATCTAATATACTTGATTTCATCCTCTTTGCAGATGATACAACAATTTTATATTCACATGAAAACATAGAAAAGCAAGTCAATCTTATAAACAAAGAACTAGAGGAAGTGAGCAATTGGTTCAGAGCAAATAAATTGTCTGTTAATGCCAGTAAAACAAATTACATGATACTAGGAACGCCAAATATGACACAAATTAATGATCTGAGAATCATACTTAACTACACTACCTTAGAAAGAGTACAACAAACCAAGTTTCTTGGTGTGTTAATAGATGAATATCTCACTTGGAAAAGCCACATAGATTGTATTTCAAAAACAGTGTCAAGAAATGTTGGTGTCATGACCAAACTAAAACATTATGTACCAGAACGTATTTTACATACCCTTTATTGTACTTTGATAATGCCCTATCTTAATTATGGAATACTTGTATGGGGGATACCTGTAAAACTTACTTAAGTAAATTAATGAAACTCCAAAAGTGGGCTATAAGAACGATAGCAAACAGTCACTACAGAGAACATACAGGACCGTTGTTTGCAAACTATAACATCTTAACTATCGAAGATATGTACACACTAGATTTGGGTACATTCATGTACAAGTATTCTATTAATGAACTCCCTCTTATATTTAATAATTATTTTTCCAAACGCTCTGATGTACATAACTACAAGACAAGACATGTAAACGACTTAAATTTGACTAAAACAAAAAAGTTTTTTCTGATCACGCAATTCGTACTAAAGGCCCCATCCTTTAGAATTCACTAGGTATTTATGTAAAAAACTCCAGATCTATTAAACATTTCCGTTATCAATTAAAAGAAATGTTAATCTCAAAATATACTTAATATATTATCTTTAAGCACCGTCCTTGTCTTGTCTTTTGGTTAGTGATTCCTTTTTATGTGATGTTTGATTGATTTTTTTGTATAAATGTTATTTGTAACTTTATAATTTCTAGGGGGAGGCGATATATCTGGCCTTATTGGCCTTCCAGCCTCTTCCTCCATAATGTGTTGTTTTCTGTAAATTTTTAATTTGATTGTTTTTTGTGAATGTCAGTTTTTATGGAAATAAAATGAATGAATGAATGAATGAATAGGAAAATTATTACACATGAGGGAATTCCGAATTTGTAAAGGTTATCAAAAACAATATTTTGAAAGTATTTGACGACGGAAAAAAATATTCAACGACGGAAATGTTTACAGTATAATCACAGAGTTGAACAAAATAGACTGCTGCACAGTAGTCTCATGTTGTTCCGCCTTTGCATTCAAACGTATTGGAAGACCACCCGCTATGTAGAAGGTCACTCCGAGACTTACGGTATACAAGCTATATGGCAGCGCGGGGGTGGTCACGTGCGTATTTATAAATCGCATTTACAAATATAACCGAAGTACACTGTTAGAAGGATTTAAGTTTCGACTAACCTCATTCAATTTTACACCGACAGAGGTTTCAAAGCCAGGAGATACTGAAAATCCATACTGTTTTACTAGCGGTCGAACACCTTGTGGATGGATGTGAATCTAATGAATAGAAAGACATGGATTGCGTCGAACCATTAACAATTTTCTGACCCATTTCGATATAAAATATAAAATGGGTTAATAAGAACGAGTTAAATGAGAAATGTCCTCATTAAAGTCTAAAACATGCTTCGCTTGAACAACCCATTTTATTCAGTTGCATTATTTTGGGTGGGTGGGTGGATGTGGGAGAGGGGGGGTATATGGATACTGGTTTCTTATATTTGGGACCCTATTCGTAACGCTGGTACACATAAAAACCTATAACTATAAGCATTCTTCGACACATGCCATTTATGCCCAGTGGCATTTCCAATCCGTTGCTATAAACTACGCTTTCAGAGGTTGCATCAGCACGCACGCTAACACTTCTAAGCGTTCCTGAAGTCGAGAACCCTAATTCCTTATGATTATTTTAAGAACCTCTCAAAAAACGAGAAGTTTCTTTCAAACCATTAAGTGCCCTTTGGCACCTCTTAGCCCATAACTATAGCCTAACTCTATTTTTGTTTAAGCTATTTGGGATGCGTACCTTAATACCAGCTGCGATATCGTCTCGATAAACATATTCATGTTGTTCAATATTCAACCGCAAACGCAGCCCGTTCTGGTTACCAACATGGTTTACAACCAGTGCATCTGAAAGATTTCCAGGATCATTAAACGTGTAACACACACCCCAATCGGTTATTACTTGTGTAAAATTGTCAACTCCACACGGCTTTGATATTCTCCATGAGCAGTTTACGAGCATGTCTTTTATTTGGTGAGCACCGGTCAAAACAGTGTCCACAACATCATACCCAGTTTCATTTATTATATTTTCTACGTAATCACCTGTACATATAACAAAAAAACATTTGAAAACAAAATATAAGAAATTATTACACATTTGTTATAATTTCGAAAGGAAGATTATACCAGTATGGTTGAAACTCACCAATTTTGTTATAAAGATACCGAAGAGGACGCCTCAAATAGCAAGTTTCCTTCATTTTATTCGTGAGTTTATTTCATTAGCGCGCCTCAAAATGAAAAGAGGACAATAACTGATTTGGTTTAAAAAAATATAAATTTGTCAGACATTTTACAATAAGAAATATTGCTTTAAGGCTCTCTATTACAAGGTCATTGATGTTTTAATAAAAGTGTGATAGCATGGTTAGCGCATTTTATTTTCAAGGTCAAGGGAAGTCTTCATTGCGAAGACTAATGTACACTTTGACAGACATCCTGTAGAATATGAAATGTGGTCAATATTTATGATATGAATCATGAGGTATTCCCCAGCATATTGATCATTGAAATACATGTGATGTGACAGCACTATAATAAGGCTTTAATGCAAAGCATTATCTAGGAAATACCTAAAAAGTTCTTTGTAGTTGCTACAACCTTCGGGGTTACTGTACTTTTTGTATTGATGCTTTAATGCAAGGGTCAAGATTTTGCTTTTCAATATTGCGTCCATTTAGAGTTGGGTAACTTGTGATGACATTGAAGTGAAATTATATTATTAAAAATCAGATGTGGTAGTTAATGCAACGCAGCGAAACGAGCTTGAGTCTGATGCATTGGAATTAATAAAATGGACAGAATACGAATCGTTTATATATAAGACATTCAAGATTCACAAAAGTTTGAAATAATTTTCTTCAACTGTTTCATTTCTGCACCCAACCCCTCCCCCACCAACAATTTGCATGATGCAGTCATGTCTACAGTAGAATTCATCTCGACCTTTGCAGGACTAAAACCCCATTATTAAACCAAGATAACACTCATTGAAACAGCTCAACTGATTAAATCGGATCTTCTCTGGTTGTGCACATGTGTCTGTTTTACATGTGCGATATCGCAATAAAGCTGGTATTATAGCTTCAGTTGGGTAACCGATTATAAAGGAAACGCAAGGAAACAATGGTATGTAGACCTTTGTTCACGAAATGAGACAATGGCCTGCTTTTTGTTAACCAGCATTCTTGAAAATGAGCAACATAATGATTGTTGACTTAACACGGTTTGGAAATAATTTCTTCATATTTTTGGTGTTATCTGTCGTTTACATATCCTTCCTAAAACACAAAAGTGCGACCCTCTCCAAACACCTAAATTAGCTAAAAATTATATTTTCTAGAATTTCATAGAATAGTTTAAATGTAGCTTGTACCGTTTTTTTGTGGCATCCTTCAGAACGGAGCGGTCCGTTACCAATATAGCTCAATATTTTCGGTCAAATCTCCATTCAATTAACACGGGGAGTTGGCTAGCTATGAGCTAGCTATATGCTTTGCCCTCACTCATATTCTACGAAAGTGCGACCCCTTCTGAACATCTAACCTAGCTGTAATGTTAGGTCATGTTAGAGAAATATATTTGCTAGAAGTTTGGAGAATAGTTTAAATATTGGCCGGTTATTTTTCACATAGTGATGTTAACTAGGCAAATGCAATATACTTCTAATATACACTATTGGTAAAGGTCGCGCGTCAATGGTGAGAGCACTGTGTATTGTGTATAGGAAAACGGACAGTAACTGTAGTATGGTTACCTGGGGCGCATATTATGGCGTAGATGGTTGGTCGACTGTTCGGGCAGCTTAATTCTTAATTTCTTTCTGGTTAGGGTAAGGGTTAAGGTTTAGGTTTGTGGGTTAGGGTTAGTGTTTGTGTTTATGGTTATGGTATGGTTATGGTTAGGTTTTCTGTATTGTGGTTGCATATAAAAAAAAGTGTCCAAGTAGACGGGCCACTGTCCGTGCGTTCGGGCGTAAGCACAATCATTAATCTACTCATGTTATTTGGATATTTATAAATATTAATGCGCTTATTTGCATGTTTTTGAAAGTGCCTGAAATTCAACTTCTAAATTGATAGTGTGATAGAGTAGGATCATAATCACAAGATGACTCGACTCATAATATGCAAGCAAAAGGTAAACATGTTTTCTTTCAATATTTCAACCAAACAAATCCCTTCCCTAATTTCATGTCTTTATATACCTTAATGAAAAGCTAACTGAAAAAGTCTTTAATTCTTTAAATGAGTACTGTGATTTTTTTACCTTGGTCCGGAGGTGTTGGACTGTAGAGTATACGGAGTGATTCTATAAATCTGTTTTCTACTGCTGACTTTCGGAACTGATTGTAGTTGCATATAGTCACCGCTGGAAATGTTAGGTTATCAGCATAGGACATCTTGACGTGACTCGTTACAGGGAAGCGAAAATATTTATCGACACCATTGAAGATATTGAACCATAGGAAGGAGTTAAGCCCAACTACGAGTAGTATCCAAATCAATCTGTGTGAGAAATATACATATACTCGTAAATATCCACTAGTAAATTTAGTAACGTTTTCATTATGGAATGTTCAGTGGCGGCGGCGGAAGCATTGAAAATTAGGGGATCGAACACGTTTTGTGCTATATAGTTCTGCTTGGACATTTGCCTGCGAATCGCACCAAAAGAAGTCAATTTTAGACTGTTTTAGCCCAAACATGAAGGTAAATTAGCTATTTGATGGACCAAAGTTGCAGTTTTACTCTATTTGGACAAAAAACAGCTCAAAACACTGTTTTTCGGCTAAACAGGAAGGGGACGGCCCCCATGAAAAAATAGGGGGCGTTGCCTCCCGGTTCCGCCGCCTATGGGAATATTTATTTATTTGTTAGAGAATTCAACTTACTGTAAGACTGAGAAACTGTTATCATCCATAAATTTCTCGCGTAAATTTGTTTTTATGCCGCTCTAATTAAGCTCAAACTTTAATAAAATTCCCTTTAAAAGGAAAGCCAGCCTCAATGTAGAAGAGGTCTTGTAATTAGTTTTGGTCAATGTGAAAGGCATTTTAGGATCACGCTTACATCTACATGACAGTCCACCAAACCATCAACGATAAGACATGCACACTGAAACAGCAGAAAACATTAATTCCTAATCTCATGTCAACTCTTTTAATTCATTACATGTACTCCAAATTGTTCTGGTCTGTTTGTTTTGTTGTTGTTGTTGTTGTTGTTGTTGTCGTTGGGTTTTTTGTCTTTTCAGCTTTTTACCCACGATATCTCAATTTCCAATTTTGTAATACCAGAACTTACGAACTCAATATCTTCGCTTAGGAATGTCCGATTTCACTGCTTTCGATATATACACTGCCGGTTTGAGTTAACTTACATGTACATTTTATTTTAAAATAACTTAATTAATTCGCAATGTATAGTTTAAGCCTACTATATTATAATAGATAGTGGCCAGCACATTTATAAAGGACTGGTTACTCACTACAATCTTCACTCTTAAACTGTGTTTTTCTGAATGTGCTGATCATGTTGATTGCTAGTCGGAAACTCCTGCGAAGCTATGGACATGGCATCTTACATACTCCATTCTATAACAGTCTGCCTAGTGTCTTGTGTGTTTTCTCTTCAATCATTTTGTTGAATGTAATTTTATGAATCAAATAGTTATGTGTCATTTTATTTATAATAAAGAAGTTATTAAATTAATAAAGTAAGACAATTTATTTATCTATAAGTGCATGTCAAATGGGGTACATTGTTCAATACTATATGCATAAATTATGCCCATATTATAGCTAGGCCCTAAAAACTTTATTTTGCATCGGATTTTTCCCGTTGAAAAGACAAAACTGATGTTTATGATAGCAACCATTTCATCAATAACATTTTGAGTCATTTTTATCCATAAAACGACACAGGATATGATAGATAACTACTTTCACATCAATATGGTCCATATGATCACAGATTGTTGAGAATCTGTGATATGATCCGGGGATATGATGAAGATTTTGATTCTATAGATCTGTTATCAACATGATATCACGCTGTTCAGTGGTCAAGGAGTAAGGACCCCGGTCAAGGACACTGATATGACATCATAGGTGATGTCAGATTTTCTTCTGCTGACCATATGATGCTATATATATTAACTATTATTGTTACATTTAGGCCTTTAAACTTTTAAAGTCATAATTAATTAGTTCAAACATAACTTTGGTAATACTCACTCGTTTTCGTTCGTTGAAACGGCAAAACATACTTACTTTTCCTAACAAATCGAATTAAAATATTTAAAAAAATTTAACCACAAAAAGTAAAAAAAAATCATTCCAATACCACTAAAATATAATCTCTTGAGTAAACTGACCCCAAACCTGAAACAGGTACCAGCCCCGAATGGGCTGGCGAAAAGGCAACTAAGTTCCACCTGCTAAGTGCCCTCATTTGTCAATGCTGCTTGTCAATTAGCAGTTAGTTGCTTCATAATTCTTTTCTTGACTCTAGTTCCTGATTCATGTGCAGAAATACCACCACAAAAGGGTTTGAAATTGAATCATTTTTTGAATAAGCGCGTCAACTTACCTTCTTTTCCAGTTGTGGTTCGAATTCGTTACATATCGTGCACCATGAAATGTCGTAGTTTCACCGAACTGTTCAAGACGGAGCTTGAAAGATTTGTTTTCCACGATTCTCGCAGTTTTGTTTCTATTCCCATCAGACGCCACGGGTTCCATATTCAGTTCATGATTTGAATTTGCCCGTGATTCGCTTTTCCACAGAGCCATTATTTAAATGCAGCACGACCGCCGACACCCGTGCTTATTGTTCGTGGTAATATAACGAAATAAACGGGAAAACACATCACCCTCAGGAATATTAAGCAGCAATGAAAATAATATTACATTTGTAATACAAAAAGATACAAAAACATTCGGCCTTGTTCATTAACTTGCAATGTGCAATGATTGCACAATGTAGCAGAACTGTCTCACAACTTTACGGAATTTTATCAATAAAATAACTGATTTTATTTATCTTCATGGGTTAAGTGCTCAGATAGAGACATTTTCACGTATTTTTTGTGGGCGGATTCGCCTTAGAAGTGATATAATAATCGGATTAACTACCATAGCATTAGATGAATGCAATTTTTTAATATATTGCCCTGCACTACAAAAGGCCGGTCGAGTGCAGATCCGTCGGAACACGCTTTTCAAAACGGAATAAATACTAACCTCATCGTGACAGACACGCACTCATCACCTGTGTCTGTCTGCAATCATAGATTGAATCAAAGAGCTTTTATAAACATAGAGTGACAATAGATTACGTAATGCTTTGTTCCTTTGATGCCGATTAGATTTTCCGACAGGCTATTCATAAAAGTGGTACCATTGTCTCGAACAATGGTACCATTGTTTCGAACAAAGGGGTTCCGCCATTAAATTGGTCACTGATCCGACAGCATATTAACGCTTTACACAACAGGCGAGTATCAATAAGTAACCACGCAACAGTCATGTGTGAGGTCAGTTATGTGTAAAGTGGTACCATTGTTCTCACGTATCCCAATGTGTGCTTATGCGGGTCTCTAGAGGAGGCTTTATCTGTCGATGTACACTTCTTTATCACCTACCTGACTCTAGACGCTTCATTTAAATTAATTGAATGGTCTTTGTTGCCGTTGATCGAATGATCAGAATGTATAAAGGATTCAATGCACACCATCAAAAATGAACAAACTTCACTCACAATAAATATCTAATGACAACATATACTCGTCTTATCAATGCCATGCATTTTAAATAAATATCAATGTACGTGTACCAATGTACCTTAAAACACTGAATCTATTTCACAAAATATCATAACATATCACAAATATCGGAGTAATTTTTCATAAACCTCTATATACTCCATCTAAATGATCAAATTACTACATATGTATACAATGCAATATCAATACTGATTCAATACAATTCATGCATTTTGTCAACAACCGTGTCAGGTTTTAACCATATTTGCAATAAACATTGCAACTGCACTTAATTATATGACAAAATATCACATTCGATGTATCACATGCAAACAATACTTCCAAAACGTGTCACATCAACAATGTATCACATTAAATACATGACAAAGCCCTTAAAACTGTATCACAAAGATGTATCACATTAAGCTCTACCTGTTATACAATTTGTTTATATGTTTGCACTCATGACAGTATCATTTTGATATCACATAAAACATGTCGTATGTACAATGTATCTTGTTCATATCACAGGAATGTTATGCCTTTTTTGACTAATTTTGCATTTTGCATTTTTCTCAAAAAATATGTACACACTGGTAACAAAAAATGTATATTATAGGGGCAAGGGATCCAATTACTTCACTGAAATTTCAGTGATTCAAGACAAGTGGTTCATTATATGTGTTAAGAAATGAGGTACATTCTAGCGGTCCCTCTTTTCTTATCATAAATAACGTACCGCTTGTCTTGAGTCAATGAAATTCCAGTGTAGTAACTGGATTCCTTGCCCATATAATATACATAACTTTTGTTACCAGTGTGTTTAGTTATTATTTTGTGAGAAAATGCAAAAATAGTCACAAATTTATCAAGGGGTGTAGTACCACCTTAAATATCAATCCATGTATCGTAAACACCTTGCATCTGTATAAAAACACTGCATAATAATGATAATTATCAGAATGTGGCGTACATTTCATAAAAGTTTTTTGGCACATTTTATAAACATATTTTGTATAAAAATCAGACTTTCATCAGCGACGATTGAAATAAGATGGCATGAACATGTAAATAAATTTCGCGAGACGTTTTAATAATGCCAAATGCGATTGCCGAAATTTACGTATTGAATTTTGAATCAAGAAATATTGTTTTGGTTTACGTATTATTAAAACCTTTTCTGCTTTTCGTAAATTTTCTTTCTTCGATTCAGCTTCCAATGAGATCTTATTTCTTCTCAGCTGTTGATTCCGCTCAGTTCAGCTGAGCGAGTTGAACATAAAACACGAACCCAAAATGCCAATGACCCAAAAAGTCCACTTTTTGGACCCAAAAAGTCTTATTTGCGAGCGTAGCGAACGAAAAAATAGAGGTTTTTTATGCCTTTTTGGTCCAAAAATGTCCAAATCCGCCCCCACCAGTCCAACAAGGTCCAAATTTTGAAAAAAGGTCCACTTTTTTCAAAATCAGCACCCCCCCCCAAATAAATCCTGGCTACGGGCCTGCATTCACTGGCCATCTGACTTCCTCATATGCTCACATCATCAAACCAACCAAAGGCAAATTCTATGAAGCAGCAAATTCGCCTAGACTGGTAAACTTTTATCGCATATAGAATGGTGGACTACCATGGTGCCATGTGGTACTGCGGTGCTAACAGGCAGTGTAATGCACAAGGTATCTTACCAAAGATAAGCTCAGGATTCTACCATGCTACTATCGCTACTTTGTTCGGTGTGAAGAACACCACTGCATACCACCACTATAACACGTTGTGGTCTCTGGCGCTTTTCGAGTTCTACCACCGCTGCCACCATTGTAAAATGTGGCGAGTTTGGTAGCGGTACTGGAAAATAATAAAAGAAGTTCAGACTTCCCTTTTGGATTAGTAGCGATAATATTTATTTATTTTTTCTTCTCCATAATCTGGCGAAGTTATGTAATAATTGCATTAACTACCATAGCAATAGGAGAAAACATTTTTTTAATATAGCTCGCTGTACTGGTACGTTCACGCGGTACCTCTGCATTGAACCATATAATGCTGATCACTCGCACCTGTACGATTAGTATCTTTGAAAAGACCGGTATAATTTTATTCAATCTATGATTGCAGACATACACAGGTGATGAGTGCAACCTGCTTGTAGTGCAGCGCGATATATTCAAAATTGTTTTCACCTATTGCTATGGTAGTTATTCCGATTTATTGCGTCACTTCGCCAGCGTATACAAACAGCGCACTGCATGTTTCATTGTTCTATTATGTCCGATTTGAGCGCTGACATATTGTAAAATGTTGCCAATCAATATTCATGAGAGTCCAGTTTTCAAAATTGGGTGACTTGTGTTTGGCAGGTGTGAAATACATCTGACTGGGCGTATCAATTACATAACGCATAAAGGCATTGACAACATCGAATGGCTGCCTAGTGCTGTTATGTGTTTAGTCTCACTACAAAAACAGTATTTAGAAAGTGAAGGCAAGAATGTGTTTAGAAACGTTATGTTTAGAATATGGATGTCAGATGTTTAGAAATTGAACACCATCACTGACCAATGTTCAGAAATTTGACACATGATGTTTAGCTTCTAAACGTGTTTACAAAGTGAAGGCAAAATTGTGTTTAGAAAAATGTTGAATTTCTAAACACTGTTTTTGCAGTCTATAATGATTATTACATTTATTTATCATTCTTTTCCTTTCTCTGTATATCCTTATTAAATCTTGCTAAAAACCATACTTATGTATTGCTCTCGTCATAGGGATTCAGCAAAAGTATAGTTTGACATATCTCCGATGTACATTTCTTAAGTTATAGGGGGAAAGGTCATATATCAAAATTTGGACTCCACAGGGGGTCCAAAAATGAAAATTTCTCTGATTTTGATCAAAATGGTCTCATATTGTTCCGCTCCGCTTGCAAAAGCATTTAATTAAAGGAATAGTATACAAATGTTTACTGCTCGTGAGGGATCTGGTGTGATCTATTGGTCCCCTAGGTGAACTGGAGACCGTGAGCCTACTATTTTCCCGAGACAGTCATGTCGAGGGGACCAATAGATTCCACTAGATCCCGAAAATAGAACAGTAAATATTTGTTTTATATCTTTTATTAATGTAACGGGCATCAGAATGGTTGGTTTTAATAATAAGGGTAGGGTTAGAAATGTTAGGACTTAAGGTAATATCATTATTTACCATGTTTATTATTTTGTTTATTTTGATTGTGTCATTCTTAATTAATATAGGTTTTTGGTTTCATATCAAATTATATTTCTATCTGTTGTGTAATTAATCGATCATAATCATCATAAAGTTAAGTTATTTTCCATCATAATCATTATTGTCTTTAAAACTGTTTTTAATAGATCATGGTTTATCTTTAATTTGAAAAGGTCATTTACCTCATTGATACCTGCATCCTTTGATTCTCAATTTTATGAGTACTTCAAATGTTTAACGTGTTATGTATTGTTAAGATTTGTATTAAGTAAATGCTTAGTTAGGGTTATTATTTATGCTGTTGTAGAAATGGTACTTACGTTGGTTTTCAAGTGCTTTCCCATATGAACTTGTTTCTTAGATTATTTTCACTTCACTTCCATCCGAGCATTCAACTGATTAACATCAAATCTTCCATCTTAGCTTCCAACTGGTCAACATCAACAACTCAATCTTCATCATAATTTACCATCTTAATATTGTTTCTACAGAGTATTATTAAAGCCGGAGTATAACATTGTATATTTACAAGTCTTCCATCGTGTCTATTTATTTTGTGTAACGGGATTCTCCATTTGATATCGCCCGAGTAAGTCCCTGGATCCAAAGTTGAACAAAAAGAAAATTACCCTAAAAATCTTCACTGTTACATTAATATATTCTTTGTTCATTGATTGGTTAAAATATTAGAAACGCACGGCCTTTATCATAGACATTGGAGTAGGCATACACGTAGGCTAGGCCTAGTCAAGGCTAGGCCTAGTCAAGGCTAGGCTGGCATAGCTTTGCGTTGAATGAATTCACACGCTCGTACACAGTTGAGTGGTTAAAGCTTACAGTGAAAGCAACTCAAAATAAATGACTGTGATGTGAACGTTGAATCGTCCTAGAAAAGGTAGATACATGTAATACATATTTTCTTGGAGTATAATAGATGAAAATCCAACGTGGCCGTCTCATATACTGCGCCAATAAAGTATCCTTACACTTGGAAAAATAATCACAATTTCCTAACTAAACAATATTGGGGTAAATTTGCTTTTTGAATAGATGCACTATTTAATCTTGCACATTATGACACCACATTGAGTCCAATGTGACTTCAAGAAGCAAAGTTACAAGAATTTGATTAGGCGAAGGTCCAGTTTTAAAAGTGACAAACTGGCTTATTCAAAACTCCACAGACTAGACATCTGGTTTGAGAGTGGTGAATGGCTAATTTATGCGTTTGGCTTTAATTTAAAACAAAAGGAACAAAAGAAAACTGAAACAAAAGAATTGACAAATAAAATTAAAGTTATGAAAATTACAGAGAAGTAAAACTGAAATAAAAACTGCTTTAAATAACGCTTCATTGAAGAAGCTGCGTTGTCTCTTTGTTGCGCTTGTTGGAATCTTTTTGCGCCTTAATGTATAGCCAGTTTGTCACTTTTAAAACAAACTGAACTTTCGTCTATTCAATTGCTTGTAACTTTACTTCTTGTGGTCACATGGGATTCAATGTGGTGTCATAATGTGCAGAATTAGGTAGTGCATCTATTAAAAAACAAATTTACCCTAATATTGTTCAGTTTTGAGATTGTGATTATTTTTCCAAGTGTAAGGATACTTTATTGGCGCAGTATATTACTGTATAGCTAAAACGGTTTCAATATTAGTTTAATGAACAAGCTCAAATTATTAAGCCGTATCGGATTCTTTTATTTAACCTTATTTGAACTACGGAATTATTGCAAAACTTATTTGGATACAATTGTGCGACTTCACAAATGTGTGACTGGTAGTAGCTAACAGTCGTTATAGAAGTCATACCGCCCCCATACATTTGCAAAACATTTTAACAAATTTAGAACACTTTTTTGTTTACGTTTTTATATATACATTATTTATGAATTACCGAGCTTATTTAACTGTATCGTTTAGTTTACGCTACGTTCTGATATCTAAGAGTACCAAAGAAGAAAACACCTATCTTGAAAGAAAAAAAAGCATTCAAAATGGGGTCTTCGTTTTCGGGGGGGATCTTCGTTTTCGGGGTCTTCGTTTTCGAGGTCTTCGTTTTCGAGGTAGTCGGTTTACCGACACCCTTCATTTTCGGCAATTTTGATATACCAATGTCCTCTTTTTAGAGGTCTATTTTGGTATATATATGGAAGGGGCATATTAAAATTTATAAACAGTCCAAATTAGCCTCATTGTAGCTAACGTTTTCAAAATTAAAATCAACAAAATTCTGGTAATTTAGTACAACCTGAAAATTTACAGAAAATTAGGGCCAATTTAGGTTAACTTGTCTTGATAAATTGGTGTAGTGAAGGGCTTACTTCAATTCTCGGAGACACCTCCTACCAAAACAAAATTTGAGTACCGTACCCCCGGGGTCTGGGAGTCACTCAAGCTCAACGCTGGCTTGACATAGCACGTTCCTATATTAATATTACTATAAATTCTATGAAATAGGATTTCCCATTTTCAACGCGACGACTAAGAAACATAATTAATATGGAAAGTTTGGATGTACTGATCGTTAACAAATTCGAATGTGCAATTTGCAGTGATTGATTTCATTTAGGCTGTGTTATGCTGCTACGTGGGACTGCTTGAACTGAAAAGGTAGGGTTTTTGATCGAATATGGAACGTGGTATTGCTAGTGTGTTTAAAAACTATGTACATGTAACTTACACACAATGCCAATACTATTGTTACGAGTAAAATAATAAGTAAGGTTGGTTTACCTAGATTTGCCTTTGTTTGGTGAAGCATGTCGAGTTCAATGCCATACAGTAGTATCCGGGAGTAGTGTACTGCAAAGTGTACATGTATAAAGAATCACAATGAGCCCGTCATTTTGAAGTGTAATCAGGGTAATTCTTCTTCTTAATCTTTGTTTGTCATTATTTCCAGCTAGAATACTGCTAAAGAAGCGATGGGGAATGTCATAGCTAGAATACGAGGAATATCGTCTTCCAAGGTGTTAGCAGGAACAGGTATGGGTTAATATGTTAATAACGATTTTGATGACATAACGATCTTTTACCAGTAGCCAGTAGGGCATTATCAGTTTAAAGTGTTTTGGCAGGACTATACAGCCTGTCTCAAAATAAATTGTGCAAGTGAAAAGCGCCCTCTTTGGCAATTAGAAAATACCGTTGTGACATGATGCTTACATCAACGTCAAGGGCGTAGTCCCAGCTCTCAAATGCCGTTTGTTCTGTTCAATTTGCTTGCTTTAATTGATTAGTTAACGACGAAAGGGTAAAATCACAATTGTGCCACTTTTACTAGGGAAGAGGACTTTCAGTAAGTAATCAGTGAAAGTAAATCAGTGATAGCATCAAGTTTATCAAGAGTTACGTTCCTTCGTGAAATCAAAAGAATGCATCAATTACACAACAGTGCAATTTTTAAAACTGTTTTTACTGTTTTATCATGACACAGGAATAATGATTCTCTTTTCTCACTAAAGGTAAAACAGGTTAAAAGATAAATAAATATTTCACATTCTGCTGAAAAATTAAAAACATGTGCATGTCAATGATTTTATCATGGTAAATACTGATCTACTGTCACTCAAGAAATATTTCACACTTATAGGTTAATGAACGCGTATTTACTTTTTGGGAGAGAAATTAGAAAAAAAAATAATGCACGCTCGCTGATATTGATGCGTCTAATGCACGAGCCATGAAGGGGGAGTGCATTAGACGCATCAACATCAGCTATCATTGATTTACATGTACAGCTCCCTTGTAAAAGTGGCACAATTGTGATAAACATATCTCGAGATTGAAACAAGCAAATTGAACACAACACACGGTATTTGAGAGCAAAGACTGCGCCCTTAACACTGACAAATTGTCAAAGAGGGCGCTTTTCACTTGCACAATGTTTTTTGAGACAGGCTGTGGTGTGCAAAAGAATTTAGGTGCCAGTTATGGTCATCCCTGTATGTCCCAAACAAATACAGATATGGCATAATTGGAACAAGCAGCCAATAGCTGCATCTTTTAGCTTAAGTTCAAGACCCCATTCGTTGAAATGGTATACAAAGCGTTCTCAAACAAGAGAACTATATAGCGCCGTGCTTTCCATTGATCAGTTGAATAGCACATTAAAACTAGCATCATCACTAGAACATAAAAGTGCAACTTTTGTTTTCATTCCTTCCTTTGGTTTTAGATCACCGCTGCTTGTTTTAATTTTGACACACTTGTCTTTGTTTAGGATATACAGAGTAAACATAACTGGTACCATAATTATATTTCGCACTGTATATCGTTACCGCGTTAAGCTTTCCGTCTTCAGGTAATCCCTTTGCATGTTGAATATCGTTCCTTCCTTACTTTATTCTTTTTTCTTTCGTTGCTTTTACCTACCTACCTACCTACCTACCTACCTACCTACCTACCTACCTACCTACCTACCTACCTACCTACCTACCTACCTACCTACCTACCTACCTACTTACTTACTTACATACTTACGAAACTTACCTTGATTCTGTGTCCTGATTATTGTCATAGAAACAAGAGTGGGACTAGATGATAGTGAGTTACTGGCTATTGCTAAACAACTAAGTCCTGAGGACTGGATTCAGGTTGCTTTACAACTTGGCTTTACAATACCGGATATCGAACGCTACAAATTTGACAATAAGGACAGCATTCTTACGGCCATGGTGTGCTTGTTCAAGGATTGGGTCCAAGACCAATCGACAACGGAAGACTGCATCACAAAACTTGCAGAAGCGCTTAGAGAGACTGGTCTAGTAAGCATCTCCGAAAATTTACTGGCTCAAAAATTAAGTAAGTAGTTTTAATTGTTTTTGACTACAATTAAGTAGTAATTCTCAGTGAAATTAAGATAAGAGCGATAATATCTGCAGGTGGCAATGAATTTGAGTTTGGACATTTCCATTGATGTTATCGTTGGTATTTAATAATATTATTATTTGTTGTTTCGGACGTAATTATTGTGACTAGTGTTATTGCTGTTGATATTCGTTTTAGTGATAATGATGTTATCGTTTCTGTTGTTGCAGTGCGATAATGTTATCAAAGATGGTGTTGTTATTTTTGTGTTTACTATTGTTATATGTATTTGCGTATTATCTGACACCTTCAATTCGTAACTTTTTCCAGATATCACCGATTTTGACATTGGTAAATGCAGGAAGGAGCTGGAGCGGTCCTATAGCAAGTGGTTATTGAAAATTCCGCAATATCCTGGTGATATAAATGGTCTTCCCGTAAATCAGATATTTATGCCACTAGAAATCCATCGGAACCAAGATGAAGATCAGTGCCTTCAGCAATCAATTCCGTCTCATCATGAAATATTTACAACGAAAGACGATGAAAGCCACAAACGGATTTTAATAACAAGTCGCAAAGGTTGTGGCATGTCAACACTAGTGTCTAAATTAGCACATGAATGGAGCACACGAGATGAAATCTCCCCACTGAAAGACATTCCCTTACTTTTCATCTTAGACTTAAGTAAAATGGAGAGAATGACTCTCGAGGAAGCCATTGTAGACCAGCTTCTGCCGAATGATACCTTGACATCGTGTGAGCAGCTACGGGGTTTTATCAACACGCATCAATCAGATATTGCTATATTCCTCTGCGGATATAATCAATATAACCAACACCATCTCAGCCATGATATCGCAAATCTTATCAGCCATGACATACTCCAAGAAGCTCTTGTAATGGTTACCACATACATCTGGACACCGTTCGATTTCGACACCATACGGTCCTACAAATCCTTTGAAGTATGTGGGTTTTCGGAGGATATTGTGTTGAAATACATCGAGCAAAGATTCGACTGGCTTAGACAGAATGAAAAACAAACCCTGATCCATTTCCTAAAAGTGCATGATATGCTTCCAGGAATTGCATCACATCCTGTTATGATATCACTCCTTTGCCGATTTTGGAAGAGTATGAATGGTGATTGGCAATCGGAGGTTACGAGCCAATTATATTCAGAATTATTCAATTATATGCACAAATGTGCTCGATCAGGAAATCTGTTAAAGTATGCAAAATTGATGCTCTTTCCATGGAAGAGTAAGCGAACTCAAATGGCAAAACTTAGTGAGGTAATTAGCAATGTTGGGAGGCTTGCATTTGAAGGACTATGGTTGAAAGAGCAAGTACAGAGAGAATTTACCTCTGAAGAGTTAGCTGAAGAACTGCAAGCACCGGTACTTGCAGAAGCCTTGCAAATGGGTTTAATGTGCTCTGGAACTTTGATCAAGAATACTGGAGCTGTTGTTTTGCCCAAAACTCATGCGTCAGAATCCAACAACAAGCCACCATCTCTCCGACCTCAACGCCGACGACTTTTGACTGATCCGCCGCTTAAACTTGATCAAAATCTAAAGGAGCCCATCGCTTCTGTTACTTATAATGTGAAGCCCGTCGTGTCTGGTGCTGGAAATGAAGATTCTATCGCATCTGCTGCTATAGAACCCATCGTATCTGCTGCTGGGATTATAGATCCCGTTGTATCTGGTGATGTAGAGCCCATTGTGGCTGCCTCTGCTAATATAGAACCCATCGTATCTTCTACTGTAGACCCCATCGTGTCTGCTGCTGTAGAGACTATCGTGTCTGATGCTGGCAATGTAGAGTTCACCGTGTTTGATGCTGGCAATGTAGTGCCCATCGTGTCTGCTGCTATAGAACCCATCGTGTCTGCAGATGTCAATATAGAGTCCATCGTGTCTGCAGCTGGCAATATAGAGCCCATCGCGTATGCTGCTGCAGAGCCTATTGCGTCTGCTGCTGTAGAACCCATCGTGTCTGCAGCTCACAATATAGAACCCATCGTGTCTGATGCTGGAAATGTAGAGTACGTCGCACCTGCTGCTGACAATGTAGAGTTCACCGTGTCTGCTGCTGTAGAGCCCATCGTATCGGCTGCTGTAGAACCCATCGTATCGGCTGCTGTAGAACCCATTGTATCGGCTGCTTTAGAGCCCATTGTGTCGGCTGCTGTAGAGCCCATCGTGTCGGCTGCTGTAGAGCCCATCGTGTCAGCTGCTGTAGAGACCATCTTGTCTGCTGCTGTAGGCCATCCCATGTCTGCTGCGGTAGAGCCCACATTGTCTGCTGCTGGCGATGTAGAAGAGCCAATTGAATCTGCTGCTGGCAATATAGAGCTCATCGTGCACGTTACTGACGATATAGAGCCCACTGTGTCTACGTCATCTAACGCGAAAACAGCGGAATGCGAAGCCACTATTTGTGATGATAAATCTCGACAAAGTGTTTCTGCGAGGAATCAATTTACTCATCGCCACAAACGAAATGAATCTTCAGGATCATTACTTGAAATGATATCTAATGAACTGTCCGAAGCCTTGGAATATATAGGCACCACAGCACTTGGCAGTCATGAGACAGTAACAGTCCAAAAAAAACATCGGAGAGTTCAATCTGATCAGGCCGCTTACATTAAGCTAGACGACACAGCTCCTGAGAATCTACACCGCACTGATTCTGCTGAAGAGATTTTTGTTTCTTTAAAACATCCTTGTACTTTCACGTTTTTTCACGAGTCCGCCCAAGATAAATGCGCAGCAGACTATCTTGCTCAGCAGAATCTTGATTGGGTGATTTCAATCCTTCACCAATTGAAATCGATAGATGACGCCTTAAAGCATGCCAAGTTACTTCGATTTGCATGCGGTGCTAATCCCGACGTAGCCGGTATCATCATTCAGCGCCTCACAGAAATACATATCCAGGAGTTACCTCATACGCTACAGTCAGGGTATTACGAAAAAGTAGCTGACATCAACGAATGGACACACATTCAAAGATATATTGAATTATGCCTGGGATGTAACTTTGAAAGTGCTTCTGGTGGACAATTCAAATCCCACCTGACACATCTTTTCCCAGCAGGTCAGGTCAATTTTCTTGGCATGTCACCTGCAGCTGTCATTTACTTGGGGTACTTCTTGTCAAGCCTTGATTCCAACGCTAACTTGACATCTATCCAGATAACCCCCATTCCAAGAAGAGGCGATTACTGTTTGCCTAAGAAAGGCCCTGTCTTAAAACTCTACAACGAACTTGGGAAGGGCGTCGCTGCATACAATGATCTTGAAAATCTTCCTGTGTATACTCAAGTATACGGACATTCTGACGTAGCTGGTATGTGCTATACGGAACTATGCAAGACTCTGGAAAACCAACCATCTAATGGAGAATCAGATCTGTTGTGTGTTTTTCAAGGCTTAGTAGGAACGACTCTGAAAGTGCTTGATCTTTCTGATATACCTCTACATGACCAAATCAGACATTTGCTTTCAATAATAAAACAAGGACATCTTTCATCGTTGGAGGATTTGCGGCTACATCGCACCAATTTGAATGACCACCATATCGCTCAGTTAACGATTCTCAGGCATACCAAGAAACTGAAAGCTCTTGATATCTCCGCGAACAAAGCGGGCAACGGTTTACCATCGTTAATAGAAGGCTTGTTAGGAATTTCGTTGCGAAACTTGAACATCGCAGAAATGAATGCTTCGGCTTCTGCAATGGCTATTGTGCTTAACCTCATCACTGAATTCCCAAAGCAGTTGGCTGAACTGCAGATCCATGGCAATGGAATGGACAAGAAGAGCGCAACGATCCTGCGTAAGATCCTTCCTAAGCTTACTGAACTTAACGTTCTGACGGTCTCCATGAGTAGTCAAATCGACCCATTGCAGAGACATACAATTTTGTCAATTGTATATTTGCAACACTTGCAAATATTGTCGTTACATCACTTGCTGTATTCAACGACAGCCTTATCCCAGATGTCGATCATCTTGGATAATCTTCTCGAACTCCACACTCTCTTCCTGGATGCAGATGAAGAAGAGAAAATTTCACCTGAATGCATCAAACACTTCATATCTCACGTGGCCTCATCAAAGAATCTCAGCCGTCTGACACTTCTTAGATTCCAGTTAAATCCGGGAGATTTGCAGTATCTGGTGGAAGTTTGCAAACAGAAGCAGTTTTCGTATCTTGGGTGAGTCTCATTGCTTCATAAAACCCCGGTACAAAACCCCACAATATGCTAGTGCTTGGAAACATTCAGTCCATCGATTTGAATTTTATGCATATCATAGTTTAAAATAATAAACATGTAGAATAACCCATATGTATTTGCTGTTTGTAATTATGTTTACCCTTGCCTGAGATCGGTATGGATCTCAGTTGATCTTGGGGTTACATGTTTTTCTTCTTTTGGTTAATAACGATGATTAAATAAAATAGTTAGTAAAATTAAACTTGAATTCCCAATTGTGTCCAACTAAACATGCTAGTAATTTATAGCACGCTGTTTTTTTATGACAAAGCAAAATGATGTGTAGAGAATATGTTTCTGAACATTTACATGGAGATAATAATAAATATTTGGCTAAACGCCTAACGTGTACCTGGTGTTTAAAAGGTATTTTTATTTACAGGTATAGCTCCAAATACTGCTCGACTGAATTGTACAAAACACTAGGGTTAGATGCACCATTTCTGCAACTTCTCTACAGCGAAAGGGAGAATACACAGGAGACAAAGGACTTTGACTTTAATAGCATCTGTGGATCATTAAATTTGGACTAATGTATCTATACATGTCTACTCCTCAGTGGTAGTGAAGTAAGGCCAATCGAGCCTGATTGAAAAATTGGAAGACAAATGCGATGCGATCAAGCAAAATCAGCCAACCTCATGACCAGGGGAACATTATGGAACATCTTGCAGGGGCAGGGGTCGGGTTAAAGGTCATCTGGGTCAAATCTTAGAATTATATTATCTGGACATAAACCTCATGACTATACTGATAGCCAGAATGGAGTCAAGTGACTCTCAAAGTAGTGTAAACAAGCACTGGCTCTCAAAAGGAGTCACCTGACTGTCACAAGAGAGTCAGTTGACTCTACCCGGGGAGTCAATTTCCTCTACATTCAGAGTCGTCTGAATAGTTTGGCTGTTGACACCATGGAATGTATATTCTCCCATTCCTAAGGGATGGTGGTTCAGCCTAAATTTCTTCATCCTGTCGTCTGACGATCGTCTATATGGCGTGAAACTCAAAGTAAGGTTAGGTATATACTTTGAATTTAATCTTGATGTATATTATTTTGAGCTAAAATTTTCCAAACTGTCGGAGTGACCCTGTAATGGAGTCAGGGTGACTCTATAAATGGAGTCTGGATTGCTCTAGAAGCAGAGTACAGCCACTACGCAACTCTATGTCTAAAATGACCCCATATTGGGAGTCAAATGACTCCTGTGTAGCGTCATCAACGGAGTCAAGAAATTTATGACACTTCAAGGGAGGAACATTTTTGAACATTTTGCAGGAGTCAGATACCTCCAAAACACCAACATGCCCCAGCTAGGGTTGTGGTCTATGACAACCATTTGCCACTAGTTTATTTTACAATAGTTGGCACTTTATCGTGAAGGTCAACTCCAAATAAACCTAGGAAATAATAATGAATGAGCATTGTAGCGTGATGATCCGGGTGACGATTCTAAATAATAATGAATGTGCATTGTAGCGTGATGATCCAGGTGACGATTCTAAATAATAATGAATGTGCATTGTAGCGTAATGATCCAGGTGACGATTCTATTTATACATATTTCACTTACCGTGCTACGGAATTTGAGATACGAGAGCATTATGCGGTTCATTTTCTACATGTAACCTTTTTATGGGACACCTTGTATATTTCTTTTCATGGCAATATATAATGTATGACAAATAAAAGCATTTTTTTATTTCCATATTTCGCAACATAATGACTACTTTAATTTCACGCTGCGAGAAAATAGAAATTAAGACCAAGAGGCAAAAAGATTTTATTTGGGAATTCCGTTGAATGAAACAGCATATTTATTATTATTCTTTTCGTATACCATGATACTCAGATACGGTACCTAAACCTTCAACGGTATTGGATTGGAAATTCCCACTACACACTTTGCCTTTTAGATGTGATGTGTAATTTACGTCAATTCCATTGTGTGATGGTTCACGACAACGCTTTATCACAAAACCTTTATACAAAAACCTGGTTACAATGTTAGCATACAAATTATGTGTGTTGCCGATGTTACAGATTGGTTTTTTGTTGCTTTGTGTTCATGCTATGTGTTGCTGTTGGCCGCGTTGTTGTTGCTTTTATTGTTGCTGTTACTGTAATAATGAACTGTAAACGCAATTTAGTCAAAAAGGGTCTATTTGACTAATTTTTGTTAGTCAAAAATTAGTAAAATAAGACCATACTGCAGTTACTGTTTTCCTATACACAATACACAGTGCTCTTACCATTGACGCGTGACCTCTACAAATAGCGTACGTTAGAAGTATGGGAATTTGCCTAGTTAACGTCGCTGTGTGAAAAATAACCGGCCAATATTAAAAGTACTCTTCTAAAATTCTAGAAAATATAGTTTTGTAACATGTCCTAAATTTTTAGCTAATTTAGATGTTTGGAAATATTCGTACTTTGGTGTTTTAGTGTATGTTATAGGTAATAGTACATTGCCTAGTTAACGTCGCTGTGTGAAAAAAAACCGGCCAATATTAAAAGTACTCCTCTAAAATTCTAGAAAATATAGTTTTGTAACATGTCCTAAATTGTTAGCTAATTTAGATGTTTGGAAATATGCGTACTTTGGTGTTTTAGGAAGGATATGTAAACGACAGATAACACCAAAAAATATGAAGAAATTATTTTCAAACCGTGTTAAGTCAACAATCATTATGTTGCTCATTTTCAAGAATGCTGGTTAACAAAAAGCAGACCATTGTCTCATTTCGTGAACAAAGGTCCACATACCATTGTTTCCTTGCGTTTCCTTTATAATCGGTTACCCAACTGAAGCTATAATACCAGCTCATTGCGATACCGCACATATAAAACAGACACATGTGCACAACCAGAGAAGATCTGATTTAATCAGTTGAGCTGTTTTCAATGAGTGTTATCTTGGTTTAATAGCTTTTAATGGGGTTTAAGTCCTGCAAAGTTCGCGGTGAATTCTACTGTAGACATGACTGCATCATGCCCTATTTTGACTAATTTACGTTTGTAGTGTGTTGTTACTGCAGTTCATTTCAGTTTAGTTTTATTAAGTTTTATTACCCCGACGGATACTGATCCGTCGAGGGTGATAGTTATGTACTGATGAACGTTTTTGATGTTGCTGCAATGTAGCGCAACAATTTTGTATTCTAACACTATTTTGGCCCATGATTTGAGTGAAAAGGGCTTTATTTGTACAATGTTCGCACGTACATGACGTAGCGCGCAAAAATTGTGTATGTTAGGCTATTTTGCCAATCGGTTTGAATTTCGGAAAAACGGGCTCCTCGCCCCTTTTCTTTTCAGTTGCCTTCCCGATTTTCTGTTTCACTTCTTTGTCAGAGGGGCGCTTTTCTCTTTTATATTTGTTAGGGGGAACTCTGCCCCCAGCTGGATACGCTACTGGGTGGGAGAATCCCATATCATTATATGGTATAATTATGTAATAAGTTTATAAAAGCGTCTTTGACTTACTTTTTGTAAGTGGTTTAAAATTTCATGAAAAATGCTGAAGGTTTCAGATATCTAAATTTGAACAAAAATATAAAAAGCAAGATTAAGTGTGCACTCAGTTTATACGAACTCACCTTTCTGTGCTTAAAGAGAAGAAAAATATAATTTTTGGCAAACACAAATTAAAAAATATATTACGCCATGCGTCATAAGAAATGTTAGCAACCCCAGCGATAGGCTAATTCCATGTTCGTAAATAAAATGCAGGACTAAATTTTGAAAATGAATTTTTACAAAATGAAATTTATCAAGCTAGATACTATGATCTGAATTGAGGGGGTAGTTCCTTGGCTATATTGCGTATTCTCTCCAAGGGGACACAGTCATGTATAATGTAATAAATACAGTAATAGTAAGCTGACGTTGGTATCAATTCATTTACAATCATAATTATTTCTATAAGATCAATTTCATTTTTTAGTGTAATATGAGTTAAAATCTTTTAACATTGAACATATTTAAATAACTCTTGTCATTACCTTTTTTTGTAGAATATGAATGGTTTGTGTTCAAAGTAAATGCTGTATTCCTTCAGTAAATAACCGTTACAAAACTTATCTTTTATATATTAAGAAGATCAGAATTTAAAAAAGACGCATTTATCGCAATGATTGTATCCAATCCCTTCAATATTTGTCCAAGTAGAAACTACGAGTTTTAAGAATGTGCGCTAAATATCTGAGTCCATCTGTAAATAATATGCATAACCATGTATAGAGCAAATTAAAGACCGACAAAGAATGTGTTCTTTTAATGAAGACAACTAAACTATTAATCAAGGCGGAAATATGAGAGCTTTTGGAATGTAGCATTATTCCTTGTTCACTCGGTAGATGGACTGGTGAAAGATACTTGTTACTGGTCAGAGACCGTTGAACCGTGACGTGAGTCACGTGACATGCTCTGACGCAGTAAGGAGTTGTAAGCTCCGGAAAGTTTATGACAGCCCTGGTCCTCGTCAAATCATCTTTGCCTGTCCTTACAAACTTGACTTAAACAAGTATTGCTGACATTTGGATGGAAAGTTTGCAAAAAAAAAAAAATGGCGTAGACATGAAAATCGACCGCTCAATAAACACATATATATAGTAATCATTGTTCCCCTCCTCTAGTTGTCAATGCAACACGTACAATCGAATCATGTCTGAATATTATTGTTTTGTTGGATATAATGCTTTAATTATATTTTCTAATCAATACAAATCGTGTAATTGGAGATGTGCCCGCCTTTTATTATGACCTATATAGTAATTGCGATTTAATATCGCATGACAAGACGTGACATCTGAATCAAAATTCCAGAACTAATTAACCTGATTATCCAATGTTATTCCGTCTTTATAACGTCATTGGGACATTCCACATAAATATCGCCCTACCCATAGAGGATATGAAACAGCGCTTTATATTATACATGTATCGTCAGATACTTAATTGTTTGGATATTTTAACATGTTTAACACCATAACTAATAACTGGTGTGGTTGAGGAATAAATCAGCTATCACATACTTTTTGAATTTTGACAATTGACCATACCTTTCTTAAAATATAAGAATTCTACAAAACTCCCTCATTTTCAAACCTGTCCATGGATTCAAATACTAGTATCAATCGATGATCTGTATTCAGAGTGCTCTGGGCATTATTAGCGCATGAGGCGTCTATTGTCATCATGGTCATTTATAGATATTTGACTCCGTGGAACGGATTGAAAATGAGGTAGTTTCGTACAATTCTTTTATTTCAAAAACGGACGGGTCAATTGTCAAAATTCATCTTTCAGGAACACTATGTACAGACATTAATGTTTATGTAGCGCTCCTACAAAAGAATTCATCGCTGAACAACAAAGAACCAGAATAAAGCTACAAATGCATGCAAACAGGAACAAGCAAAGGGCTATGGTATGAATGTTTCGACAGTAAATTTTTTGGGACATGAGAGCACATCAGACATATCGGGTTGAATTCTGCATACGAGGAATGTCCTTCTGACATCAAATAATTTTGATTTTTTGAAATTCGGGATATGATTAAAATTTTGTGACAAATTATTAAAACTTGATATTTTTAAATTTTTGTCATTTAACAGTCCTTGTTAGTGGGCTGGACTCTGACTGGACTAGGTAATACTTTGAGTCTAAACCATAGGTACAGGTTCGAGTCCCTGTTCATTCTTTCATTCTTTTTTCTTTCTTTTTTGTAGGTGATTATATAATATATTATATATTATACAAAACAGTATCAAAAAATTATATTTCTCCCAGTATGTGTCACGTGTAGGGGGGCATATTATGTCAGGGTTTTTTTTTACAGGAAAGTCTCCTGCTTTTAAAACAAATCTCCTCGACACATGTAAAACGTTAGGATTTTACACATTTTAGCTCATAATCAAGATCATAGATGAATTTTGGTGTAAAGACTGGTCACACAGAAGATGGATTTGAATAGTTAAAACTCGATTTCCCAATCCTCTACACATGTATTGCGAAATTATCTGTCTGGAATAGCCCATTGTCTTTGTAGGTCATCTTGAAATTCTGTATATGTAGGTCATGGTGTCATCCTGTATATGTAGGTCATTATTAACCTAATCAAACGTAATCATTGTTTCACCTTCATTACGTATCGAGCGTTTAAACCAAAACGATGCGTTTTTTACATTCATAACATATCAAACATGGAGAATCATCAGGTAGTCTCGACAATCGGCTTGCGTCCAATTCTGGCAACTTTTATCATTCCGATATTTGTCTTGACGAATGCGGCATTTCAATTCCAGAGTTCATCCTTCCATCGGGTAGAAACTGGTCAGGTTTATAGCGGTGATATATTGTCCACCTGTCAAAGTGTGAATGTATTACATTGTGCTGACAGGTGTCTTCGCAAAGATGGTTGCAATTCCTTCAATTTCTGTGAATCTCCAGCGCCAACATGCGATTTAATGAATATAACATCGTTGGGTGATCTGCAAACAAATTTAGCGGCACAACAAGATTGTCAAATATTTTCAACACCATCTGAATGGGTGAGTGTGAATTAGTTAATTGAAAATAATAATCATATTTGGTTTATAAAATAACCAGTAGCCCACCATATCACAGTGCAAGGACAAGAAAAAGTCGCAATCATTGGAAAGCTCTGGCAGTGATATAAAATTATAGTTCCATTTCATTTCATTTCTGATATATACTATAACATTCATACATTTTGTCCAAAAGGTTACAAATCGCCAAATGAGCAAAACACAAGCAGGACAAAATATAGATTACTTTTTTATTATGAGTAGGCCTATTTTATATCTTATTGTCAATGTTGTTGTCCTTTTTTTGTTAGCTATATCTATCAAAATGTTACAAACGTAAAAGGGCCAAATCGTCTTGGTGAACAAGTTCTAATCTTTCCCCAGAGTAGGCCAGTGCAGATAAACGTTGAAAAAAAACACCAGTGCATCCGGCCGGATTCGAACCGGCGACCTTCGTATTACTAGCACGACGCTCTAAATAACTGAGCTAAAGAGGCACGTTGGAGAAGAGCGGCCGGATGCACTGTTTTTTTTTCAACGTTTATCTGCACTGGCCTACTCTGGGGAAAGAGTAAAACTTGTTTATCCTATTAACCCAGAGAACTAAGTGTAATAATTTTCAAATCGTCTTTGTGTTTCTGCAGATGATTTGATATTATATATAATCAGATAATGTAACTCAGTTTAACTTGTTTCTCTCTCTCTTGCCATCTTATTATTTAAAGGAGACAGGTTAGTTATACAATCATGGTTCAAGTATATCCACTTGTTATGTGTGTTTTCATGTGTATAGTGTATGTATATTATGTCAGCAGATTAAATGATAGGTAAGCCTACCCAGTGGGCACAACTGACGTTGAAATCACGTTGAAATCAGGTTGAAATTTCGACGTCGAAATCAATTTCGACGTTGAAATCAGGTTGAAATCACGTTGTATTTGCAAATGGACCTCAACCTGATGGACTTCAACCTGATTTCAACCCGATTTCAACCTAGAGGTTAGTTGAAATCGGGTTGAAATTTCAACGTTGTATCAACGTTGAAATTTCAACCCGATTTCAACTAACGTCTAGGTTGAAATCAGGTTGAAATCAGGTTAGGTTGAAACTTCGACGTTGTATCAACGTTGATTCAACGTCGAAATCCTAACCTGTGCCCACTGGGATATTTATTGTCTTTCGTTTTTTCCAATCGAAGGTGGGTGACTCGATTGACGGTCCCAACCTTCATTTTGGCCATAGGCTTTGCCATCAAACTTGAGATATGACATCAAGTTCGTATTTTCCCGGGCTATTTTTATCATAACCCCGGGAAATTCTAGAGTTTTGTTTACTGTAGGTGGTATGAAGAAAAGACGATGGTAGTCTTCATACGCTTATGCTTCTATCTGTGCTTCTATATAGTCAGTCATGTTCCTGTTATCCTATGTCATATATGTGTGAGTTTGCTCTCAATGAACGGAGTTCAAAATGTTGGCCAGCTGTTTTTGCCAATCGTGAGCATAGGTATCCACAACATGTATTTGCTCCAAGTAGGTAAACGCTTTCAGGTTTCTCCTGTAGTTGTTCCAAAGAAGAAAAATGTGAGATGGTTTAATAGAGGCATATCTTCGAATTTATATTGGTTTTATCTTGCACTTGGCAACACAAAATAGTTCGAGATAGAGATGAACAACAGAGAACCAAGGATGGATTCCTGGGGAATGCCTTCAGTAATTGCTTTAACGCTAGTTGCCTTCTAAATTCGAAGATAGTCAGATAATCAGACTCTACATCATCACTGATGATTGACGCTAACAGTTTCATGCTACAGACTTGACATTTAAAATGGAATATTTTTCGCAAAATTTCAAGACTTGTTTGGACGGAATATGCATAGACCGCACGGGCTAAATATTAATTGGGGTGTGTCGGGGGATGGTGTAAAATAATTGTTTGATGGAAAATGTGCTTTCCATATATTTACATTATGGTGCTCATAATGTAGCGAAATTGCCTAGAATTGAGCTTTGCGGGGACACAATTTCAGACTTTATGCAACATGGTTCTGTTACTATCAAATTTATTGGGGTTTGAGGTGATATTTCTTAAACTTCAGCAACGTCTGCAACTGGCATTCGTCACAGCTGAAATACACTTACAATGTACCAAGGTTTTGAACAGGGGCTTAAAATGGGAGTCCTAGAAGCTGTACGTACTCAGAAAGTTTGAATGGCCCCCTGGGGTCAAATGTTATAAACTTACGGTACAAAAACAACCCTGTGGATTCCTGGTTGTCCGATCAAAGATACTATCTTTGGTCCGATGAACTCACACTGTTTCTTTGTGAACAGTAAGTTTATAACATTTGGCCTCAGGGGACCATTCAAACTTTCTGAGTGCCTATCACTTTCCCGGATCACTTTTAAGAGCCATATTTTTAAAGCTCCTCCCACTTTCAAAACTGGTGGATCACAGGTGCATTTCAGTTCAGACAAAAACTTATTGGTATTCAGGTTCAGTAAAATCGCCTCAAACCTCAATGAATTTGATAATATCAGAATAATGTTGCTCAAATTCAAAAATTTTACCCCTACAAAAATCAAATCAAATTTTAGGCTTATTCACTACATTATGAGTGCCATAATGTAAACTAATGGAAAGCACATTTTCTGTCATACACTTATTTTACACCATCTCCCGACACACCCCAATTAATATTTAGCCCGTGCCGTTAATGCAGACCTCTACAAGACCAGTCTTGGAATTTTGCGAAAAAGTATTCCATTGTTATCCATCTTCAACTTCCACGTTTTCAATTTAACATTATGTACACTTTAGAAACAGGGCTGTCAACTTGTTGGAATTGCTTGGCGTGAGACAGAGCCGTACCGGGATTTGTCCTTTTGACCCATGATTATTTGAGGCATGGTGTTCGAGAATCTGAAAAGCGTTTGGGTGGGGGTGGGGGTGGGGGTGATGGTGGGGGTGGGGGTGGGAGATGGAGTTGGGTAGGGACAACAAATTATTTTGACGATGCGTGAGATTTGACTCATTTTCCAGCATTTGGCGTGAGATTTACTACCTAGGAGTGAGATTATACTACCTTGGCGTCAGACCGTGATAAAGTGACCCAATACGTGAGACTCACCGCCAATGCGTGAGAGTTGACAGCCCTGTTAGAAACCGTGCAGTAGTGTTTTCCGTGATAAGTACTCAAATTATTTGGAAGGTCAAAAATAAGACGTAACCAATGTATTTTTATATATTTTATGCAGATATGTCAGGACCAGCCGAAATATATTCGTCGTGCCCTAATTTCAGTAAGATTATTTTGATTATAATTTTATTACGTACAGTTTTTTTCCCCGTGATCCAAATTTGGCGTGATCCACAGGATAATATAATGCTGTTACTTTCCGGCATACTGGGCACAATTTCCAAAGGGAGCACAACTTCCAAGTCGTCCCGTTGATCATGTTGATCTACTGCCAGAATGACATTACCGGGACAAATGCGCGCGAAGCTAAAATGCTAAAATGTGTCAAATTGGGGTTACACGACCAATTCAATTCAATGATACCCTGCACTATACGGAGATGTATGTTTTCCGCGACCCCATTTGGAAGAGGCAGCGACACCCAGAGAAGGGTCGTGAACCACAGTTTGGGAAGCGCTTGTTAAGTCATTCCGTTAATCAGCATAAATATTAAATGCAAGGGTGTACTATATTAACGGGTTTGCTATATTCAAATGTTTATCGCAAAGGAAAGGAGAACATTAGGAAACGAATTTGGAGAAAACCTTCTGTTAATAAAATAATATGCTGAGCCACCATCCTGGGTGGCTCATGCTCCAGTAATTTCAGATGATTGAGCTCAGTAATACAACAAAGAATGTCTTCCAATTCATGAAAACAAATAGATAATCAGCTTATTGTAGCAAACAGTTTTTGCCAACATTCATTCATTCATTCATTCATTCATTCATTCATTCATTCATTCATTCATTCATTCATTCATTCATTCATTCATTCATTCTTTCTTTCTTTTATAATTAATTTCATTCATTTATTTAGCTTATAATGTACAGTTCGAAAGTTGTCTCCATGCTAGATTTGAAGGCTACGAAACAAGCGGCGTATACCAGCTATACTTTGACAACAGATTAGAGCTAGCCTACTGTGATATGGAAACAGATGGCGGAGGATGGCTTGTAAGCTTAAATTTAACATTTCTTATACTCTGATAATAAATATTGTTTTTAGCCGTGGTTGTACTATTGTTTTACTTGGAAAAACGCACAGCGGCATCATCACCTTTACCTTCGTGTCAGAAATTACCATGATAGTAGTGAGAATCCACTGATTTCTTCAACGGCCACGCATGGGGAGTTTGTTCGAGATAGGCCGATCGACTCAGGCTAAGTACATCACCGGGATGATATAAGATACCACAGCGTTTCCATTCATTAGCTGAAATGACAAGTTTTTACGATCTGCGCATGCTCATTATTATCTTTCACGTTTTTAACCCAAGAAAATTCAATTTTTCGCCAGTTTTTGTTTTCAAGACGCAGAGCGGAAATTCAATTCGCACAGTAACGCTTATTACATTGTTACAATACATTATATGCAACTGCAAGTTGGTTCCAAAAATAAGGTATATATTACAGGGTTTAAGATATAATCACATTAAAAGAATCATACACCATGTGCATCATCATAGCACGACATGTAGTCTATTTTCATTATAGGAATAAAATCAATTCATCTAATTATAGGTTAATACATGAGTATCACTTGTTGGGAGTAAAATTGTACAAAATAATGCACGCGTACTGAGATTTTCATGCGTCTAATGCACGAGCCCCGAGCTGGCCCCCCTTAGGTCTATCCCACCTAAAATGTAAAATGATGTGGCCTTGGTGGGGATATTTAACTGCATTCCATCACCCATGTTACACGTAGACAAAAGAAAGAATGATCATAATACACTTCAACATTGATTTTAAGCGTATTTAATCCACCCAATTGGGCAGTAACAACACCAGTTTGGTGCAGACGGGACCCAGTAATGGCCGTCTGAATTCTGACCATCACTTGGCTCGTTGGATTTGTCTACACGACAGAGGCTAAAAACAATATTTACGTCTCATATTGTTTAAACATTTATGCAAAAAAGGTGAAAATTGTAGATTTGGCCCATTTACTTGCCTCAACTTTGAATCGATCAGTCCTCTTGTCACTATGCGGAGGCAATTGGTTACAGCAACACGTATGGAGCAATGCGTCGACGCAAGCGTGTGGCTGGCAATATATATATCAGCTTATATCGTCTTATAGGCTACCACAGCGTCATCATCCCTATATCTTCGTGTCAAAAATTGCCGTGATAGTACGGCGAATCCTCTTGTTTTTCAATATCTACGCATGGCGATTTTGTTCGAGATAGGCCGAGAGACTCAGGCTAAGCATAGTACGACTATCATATGAGATACCACCAAGTTCTATTCTACAAATTATTACGTTTTGCGCATGCTCTAGTATCCCATATGGTGTTGCTATTACAAGGAAATTCGACTTGTTTTGAGGTAAACCCCAGGTTTTGTTTTTAATACACTAACTTGAAATTAATTACGATATAAAATTGTGATATATTTAATTTTGAGAATTACAATTATATAAAGGAACACAAATAGCCCATTCACCTAAAATCCAGGTGCTTGTATTGAATATTCGATCACACGTGTATATCACAATGCATATGTAAACTTTCTTTATCTATGTCAATAATAAAATATTGATCTCACCAACGGAGTATGGAGCTGTATGAAAAAAATATTTATAATATAGGGTGTTGACACTGTGCCATATGGACAGGAAGCAATGAAATGCATGAAGTATTTAAACATTCTTGGTACAAAATGTTATTTCCCAACTAACTCCATCATGTCCATGGTGTTTAGTAAACAAAATTATTCGCATTGGTATAAACATGTTATTTGTCTCCTACAAACAATTTATTTATGGGTCGGAAGTCTTTTGAGGACGCTATTCATTACAGAACCATGGTGCAAATATTAAAATAGAGTAGGTCTCATTCAAATTTCAAATAATGCCCATATCATCTTCCAATAGTTCGTTAAGAATTTTAGTTTTTTTTATTCCGAAGGGGCATTAGTCCAAAAATAGTACGGTCGATACTTAGATTGGCCCTATAAAATGATGTATATTCATACGTAGCGGTAAACGTAAATAGAAAGAAAAATTATACTTCTACGCAACTCAAATTTGTTCCACTCACCGGAGCGCTTTCACCGGATCAACAGGCGTCTTCAGCGGATGTTATTTCTCTGAAGATTTGTTGTTGGTAGTGATGATGTTGAGACATCTCCGATGACCTCACAGATGTAGATGACGTCAAAGAAGAAGATGTTGTGGCGCACCCTTGGTGGGGGTGTGGGTGGGGGGGGGTTGTTCCAAACAGGATCTGTAGGTGTTAGCACAGCTTTCTTGTCACTCAGGACAAACAGAACAAGAAAAGCAATCTGGTGTTGTGTACAGCATCCTTTCCAAAGACTGCGACTCCCTATACATTGGTCTGGACGGATTTCTGGACGCAAGCTCAAAAGGAGGCTAACAGAACATAAATCCAAAGCGGTCAGTTCCAAGTCAGTGATCATGGAACACGTCGACATGAGCAAAGGGCACCAGATTGACTGGGGAACGTAAAAGTGTTAGAGAGGAAGTCCAAGGACTTCCCTCGTAGGGTCTTGGAAGCAATCCATATTAGAACTGAAAGACCCAGACTGAACCGTTACAAAGAGTTAGACATCGACCCTGTTTGGGACAACCTCCTGAACCCCCGGAACTAAGGGGACGCCACAACAGCTTCTTGTTTGGCGGCATCTACATCTGTGACGTCATTGGAGGTGTCTCAACAGCAAGTATAATTTTGCTTTCTATAGATTGGTTCTATTTTGGAAATGTGTGGTTACCCAGCAAACACAAAACGACACAATATTTGGGACAAAATGTTTGCAAAAATATTTTACCATAACATTTTGAAAACATTTGAAAAACTAATGTTGTAGTGTGTTTTCGTACAAAACTTTTAAACGTTTTCAAGACATTTATATAACCCGACATTTAATGTTATTAAAACGTTTTTACTAAAAACCAAACCCAAAGTAACAAAAGTAAGCTGGTTGCCAACTTTAACGCAAACTTGCAGCTAGGAACGCGATTTTTCAAAAATAGAACTATAATGACCCTTGTTTTCTTACAGGTATTTCAAAGACGGTTCAATGGCTCGGTAGATTTTAACCAGGACTGGGATAGCTACAATGCGGGTTTTGGTAATGACCTTTGCGGTGAATTTTGGTGGGGTCTACTCCACCTTAAGGACATTATGGATAAAGTTTTCGGTAAACCTTTCAGCCGTTTGCGGATTGAATTGACGGACTTTGATGAAGCCATGAGTCACCAAGAGTACGACGAGTTCCTTGTTTCAGGTTCGGGAGGAGATATTAAACTGGGAAATTTGATAAATAGTGGACCTGCAGGTAAGTTTACCAAGCTGGTTTTTTTCAAGTCATTTTGTTTGATTTCAATAAAACCTCTCAAGTGGACCCACCCTATGTACAAGTTATGTGATGGAAAAGAGCAAGATTTTTTACATTTTTCAATGAGCTTCGATCAAAGTGCAGGATGTGACGCTTTTCAACTTCAACGATGATTCTGTACTTTGTGTTGTTTTTGTTTTTTCAACGACAATTCTTTGAAAACAATAGCTCCGTACTATTTGATGGAAATCCATACTATCAAATCCATTTTTTGATGACATACCTTGTTGATAGTATGGATTTGATAGTATGAATTCCCATCAAATAGTATTTATGAACAATCCAGATGAACCTAATACAACAAAAATAGCTCCGTAAATTAAAAGTTTTGTTTCCGAGAGAGGGATAAATCCACTTTTTGTCGAATTTGAGTCATATGCAGAACATTATGTTCCGGATCTGTAGCGATCGGGTCCGAAGGTAACAGACGAGGACACAAAACACATCAAGGATCAGTAAATGATACAAATTACCAATTCCAAGGACCACATAATAATCTTTAAAAAGAGAAAGTTCGCGGATCAGGTGTATATAGTAATTTGTTCCAACTTTCATATCTAACTACAGTGCAACTAACTTGACAATAAGTGAGTGATTTGGGAGGGCATAGTGATCCTGACTCTGGAAAATAAGTTCGCATTAAGGTTTTTAAGCCACCTACAGGAACCGAGTTCTTCCGCCATGGCGGGTTAACCCTGATGAACTTACACTTAAGGTGTTTGCATCTCATATTTAAAAGAACCAATGTTTAATTGCAATATTTTGAAACCACAAACAAAACTGGGAGCTATGATGTGCAAGATTGGGCTACGAGTATGCATTTTACCAAGTTGACAATATGAAGCTGCTATACATTGCGAATAAATATATTTAAAATAAAATGCTTTTAAGGGATTGCAGGAGCCATATTTTTTTTTCAGTTTTAGCCATTTAATTAATAATGTGGTGTACTAAATAATGGTAAATGGTAACAGACAGAAAAGGCAAAAAGACAGAAGTTTGGAGTTATGAATGAGAGAGTTTACCATATCAATTTGTAAGCGCTCTTTAGCAAAGTCATAAGTAGTTCATTGAATTTATAACCGTAAGCGCTCTTTAGTAAAGTCATAGTTCCTAGGACAATAGTATGCTCTTTCATATAATGATATAAAATTGGAAAAATATTGTAGGGAACACTTGAGGTTTTGAATTTTAAAACCTACATTTGGTAAAAAATTGTGCTGGGATAGGTCGTTTTCAACAGATTTACCACACTGCCTTGCTATAAACATTGAATTGCGTTATCTGTTGACCTAATGTAAAAAGTGTTTTTAGGGGGAAGTGATAGCTTTCGTTCGATATAAAAAATTCTGAGTGGATGAAGGAACACTTGAGGTTTTGACAAAACCAATCACATATGCCTATTTTCCACTATATCTTACACAGCTCTTATGATACTATGCACTCACCGTATAGTATAATCCAGACTGCGTAGCGGCTAGACTCTCCGTGCTTGGAAAGGTGTGTGTGCTCGGGTGTATCGAGGTGGAAACTGAGCGTAGATGCATTTATAAGAGAATCGTTTGAGTTGTTAAACCATCAAGGTCATGTCAAGGTTAACAGTAGATAGTTGGATTGTCATGAAACTTGGTTAATATGATCACCCTTGAGTAACAAACATTCTTAAGGTCGTTTGAATATAGATTGTTGGATTGTCGTGGAACTCGGTGGATGTGATTTCCATTGAGTATGAGTTAAATATAGACCTATTTAGTACACATTTTTCAATTCAGCTTTCAACATGAAAATTCTTGAGTATAGTAGTATGTCATTAGTGGTATTTACCAATAATATTGATATTTCCCACCGGTTAGTTGTGCCACACACAAAAAACAACTAGCATTCAAAGTACTTGTTAATGCAAAATTATGAAACATGATCTTCATCCATGATCTTGTCTTTTTTAAAGACAGTTCTTGTTTAGCCTTTTACTGAACTTTATTTGTGGTGTACAGAAGTCCTTATACAGGTCCAGTTTGACAAATTCTAGGCATATCACACCATGATGCAATGACGTTCAAAACTTACCAGCACTGAGACATGCTAGAAACATGCAGTATGCAAAAGGAACCTGTGGTGTTTGTAACTAGCCTTCAAACAAAATAAGCTTTCTAATCAAATATCACTATATCATATTCAATTTAATGCCATGCAAATAAAGCCTTGATAAAATCATGTTTACTCATACTTCTTCATACATGGACACTTATTGTCAATAGGCCTATACTCAAATCAGGCAGATGAGAGAAATAAGTGAACTTGTCATTATATTGGGGCTCTCTTATTGACAGAAAATAATTATATGCAAGCATTATTGCGTAGATGTGTATTTGATTTCTATGAAGCATGTAGGTTACTATTTTCTCTGTCAAAGACCAAGGTCCAAACAAGGTTGACTGTGCAATTCCATTCTAGTCTGGATAGTAGTTTATTGACGGGAATTTACCACCAGTTTGTCATAATGGCAATTTGAATGGTGTTTACTATAACACGCCGAAGGATGAATCAAAGAGCGAAAACTACATGCGGTGGTTTAAGAGCAACTTCAAATTAAAAAGTAGATGCAAGTTCAAATAGAACTCAGCAGCAAACCAGAGAACAAGCTCAGAACAAATTAAGCTCTTCTCTCAATGAAAAGCAAAATACAGCACTGTGTGATACGGTCGACGAAACGACCCTAAAATCACCAAAATACTAAACAAATCCGAAATGTTTTTACAAACGTATTTTTGTATTTTTGGTGTTTCTTTGCCCAAAAGCAATCCTTCATGATTTAATATAGCATAGGCATATGAAAATAAAGGCAAATAAGGGTATATAAATATAACCGTGTAAATCTGTGGAAATTATTTCCATGGCAAGGTTCCCATCGTGGCTTACTTACGTGAGGCTTTTTTGGTCCATAGAGTTTGCAGGGACTACCTTTTCCTATGAAATGGCTCTAACACCCTTTAACTGACAGGACTGTGCTCTTTTTCAAATCACAATTTGCAAGGTTTCCATAAATAAAAACATTCATTTTTTTTTTTCTCTCTCTCTCTCTCTCTCTCTCTTTAATTAAAGGAGACTCGCTGACACTTGCCGACTCAAGTAAGTTCTCTGTCAAAGACCAGGGACCAAAGAAGGACGACTGTGCAACTCCGTTAGAGTCTGGATGGTGGTTTATTGACGATGGGAATTCACAAGTTTGTCTTATTGGCAATTTGAATGGTGTTTACTATAACACGCCGGAGGATGCATCCCGGCCCGTTAATAAGGGTATACTTTGGCAATCGTGGAAGGGTGCCAACTATTCCTTAAAAGCAACTGAAATGAAATTTCGACCTTATTCTCTCCCGGCAAAATAAATATTATAATTTCCAATAAATCTAAAGTCAAATCCAAATTAATTGGAACATAGACACTATAAAATTTTCATTTGAATGTACATAGCGTCTGACAGTACTAAATTAGAGAGGCGCTACTTCGATCGCAAAGGTGAGGACAGTGACTTGTGTAAGAGCTAGGTGACTCTTGGCTACGTCATTAATTGCAGATGACGTCGTTCAATCTTACGCTGCCTTTAGTTGGCAGACGCCGCCGCAATAAACACGTCCTGTCTCATCTTTTCTGAAGTTGTAAGTAATTATCTCTTTCATAGATTATCTAATTACCTTTTAAAACAAAATGTATGGTATATTTACCTATTTAGAATTGTTTTTATAATTTTAATATATTGACCCAGTTATTCTCACTCGTTGTGCATAATGATTGACAGCTGCATATCGGTGGTACAAAAAAGTGATTCTCAGATCTTTATTACGAAGAGGGCGATGCACAGATTGCAACTGTCCTCTGACCCTGACTGACCTGCACTGTTTGTCACGTAGGCAGACCGTGACCTTGACGCCTGCAAAGTAGGGGATCGCGACTGTTACACAGGTCTTGTCGTCAGAATTGGTATGGGCAATTTGAACAGAGTACCAGGCTAGCCTAAATAGGTAAATCTACAATATATTTTGTTTTAAAAGGTAATTAGGTCATCTATGAAAGAGATAGTTACTTACAACTTGAGAAAAGATGAGAAAAGACGTTTTTATTGCGGCGTCGGTCTGCCAACTTAAGGTAGCGTAATGACGTCATCTGAAATGAGTCAAATGTGGGCCAAGATCAATGACGTAGGCCAAGCTAGCGATTAGTTACACAAGGTCCCGAGCTCACACTGTCCTCACTTTTGCGATCGAAGGAGCGCCTCTCTAGTTTAGTACTCTCAAAAAGTACCGCTAGCCTGATTGCGTGACGAACGCCCACGTACACAGCGTGACCAACCATTGAACCCACGTGTATACGCTCCCGTACACACCCGTGGAAGTGAATCCAACTCAATACGATATAGATTGCTGTTTCATTGGAAATCACACTGAACAAACCGTTGCAAAATGAAACGATCCTAACAAAAACAGCACCAAATGTATGAATAAATAAATTTAAATGAATTACATATTTTAGCACAATCAACTTTACTGTGTACTATTGTTTTAGCACAATATAGCTGAATAATAAAGGCAAGCAAACTCATTAATCTACTACATTAGTCCCATTGTCATACCACAATGGCGATTGGCGAATGAAGCCAACTGTGTAGCAAAAATGGTAGAATTTATCGGGCAACACTGACGAAACCTACCAAATTAGATGTTGTCCTTGCGTTCTTTTAATTAAGCAAAAAATACATAAAATGAGGGTAAACTGGGAAATTTAATCTGTTTAAGTACATAATTTGTTCAACTTCGTCTATCAATTAGTAGATCTCTGGGCTAATTTGGTATATTGGTGCTGTTTTTCGTACCGCGTTTTATTTCATAGCGAGCAATTCAGGGTTTGATTTATAACGAACCGGCAACAAACAACCTTGAGCAGAACCTTGAGCAGACGACTTCATCGGTTTCATCGGCGAGCAGGGCGCTCTATCCGATATTGACTGTGACTGTCCCTGGCTGGTATTTCCGATTGTCTTGTGATTGGTTTGATCTACTCTCAGCCAAAAAAGTAACTTATAATATTTTCACAAGGTCATATCTTAAAACCTTGTCCATCAAAATGAACCAAAATTACACACAGGATTACTTCAATACTTTACTCTAAAGTCTAAACACATGTCAGTAACCAAGAAGTTGTCCAACTGACACAACAGCAAAATGCAATTACCTGGAACAGCTTGCTGGATTCACAGTCTAATAATTGGCAGAAGAAATCTGTGAGAATGTGAACATTTACTGAACAAGGTTCTTGCACAAATGATAATTCCCAAAGAGTAAGTGGAATAGTGTGGAACAAGACCTGTTTCTTAAAGATAGTGCGTGAAACGCAGAAAGCATCACTGTTTTGTAAATTATCATCTGTTCAACAATTCTCACCGATTTCTTGTGCTGCGTGACAATAATGAATTATAAATGAATAAATAAATTATTTAGTAATAAGTACTATAGAAACTAAACACATAACAGCACTAGGCAGCCATTGGATGATGCCAATGCCTTTATGCGCTAAGCGTAATTAATACGCCCAGTCAGATGTATTACACCTACCAGACACAAGTCACCCAATTCCGAAAACTGGACGTCGAATGTACATTCTTATGAATATTGATTGGCAACATTTTCCAATATGTCAGAGCTTAAATCGGACACAATAGAACAATAAACTCTGCAATGCGTTGGGTACCACCATGGTCACTGTAGAGAAAGTATTATTCGCAGTAAAAGTAGTGATGTAATAGGATTACACTACTTTTGAATGTATTGCTCTGCGACAAAGTTTGGTTTGATGACAGCTACAAGAGAGCTGCAAATAGGAAGCGTTGCCTGTTCAAGAAGATAAAGAAAAACAACACTAAAGAAAACAAGGATTGGTTTGCAGAAGCCAGGAATACAATCAAGTTGAGAAACATGCCAGAAGGAAGTACAACAACAAGCTGAGGGAAGAGCTTTCAGATGGAAGCCTGAGCAGCAAAAGGTGGTGAAAACCAGGTCTACACCACGGCAAAGGAGAAGGCTGAAATACTAGGACAGACTTTTGCTAGGAAATGCCAACTTGAGAATGCAGAAGAACCTGCTCCAGGACATCAGAAGGCTCTTGCGAAAATTAGTACCTGATAAAGCTAATAGAACTGATGAGATCCCCAATAGAATCCTGAAAGAATGCAGTGATGAATTAGCAATACCTCTCAGCCGCCTATTTGAGCTGTGCTTCGCAAAGGGAGTGTTTCCCAGCCAGTGGAAGTGTGCTTCAGTCATCCCGGTCCATAAGGGGGACTCAAAGTTCAATCCATCCATGTAGCGCCCTATCTCTCTTCTTAGCAACATCAGCAAGGTAATGTAGGCAGTGGTACAGAAGCAGCTTCAGAAGTACCTGTTGCAGCACCATCTCCTATCAGACAGGCATTTTGGCTTCATATCTTAACCATCCTCTCTCAGCAATGGTCAAACGCTCTAGACAGAGATCATGAATTGCGTCTAATTGCCCTGGACATCAAAGGAGCATTTGACAAGGTATGGCACAAAGGACTTTGCTCCAAGCTGAAAGGCAAAGGAGTTTCTGGCAAGCTTCTGACCTGGATTGAGAGCTACCTATCCAACCGGTCCATCAAAGTGGTTCTATCTGGCCAATCCTCAAGCAGTACCTCCATCAATGCCTCTGTACCACAAGGCTCAATCCTGGACCCGCTGCTATTTACTGTCTTCATTGATGATCTGGGAGATGAATGCGAGAACACCCTGTATCTGTATGCTGATGACTACACCCTATTCTGCGAGATCAGATCAAGTGATGACAGCATGGCTGCAACAGTGAGCCTCAACCGGGACCTGGAGAGAATGAGAGTCGCCTTCGAGCCCTCCAAGTGTAAAGCCCTGACTATCTCAAGAAAGAGGAATCCAACTAGACTAGACCTTTATTTTGGAAACACCCAACTGGTAGAGATGGATGAGCTGGAAATCCTGGGTGCTACTATTGATAAGAAACTCACCTGGGCTAAGCACATTTCAAATACTGCTGCCAGAGCTTTACAGAAGCTTGGAGCACTGAGGAGTGTAGCAAACAAGCTTGATGTAAAAGGGAGAGCCACTGTTTACAAGGCCCAGGTTCGTAGTGTTATGGAGTGTGCCTCACTAATCAATATGCTGGATGAGTGCCTCAACCACCACCCTGACGCTCCTTGACTCCATACAGAGCAAAGCAATGAGAACTATTGGTGTTGACGAGCAGCAGGCAAGAATGGATCTTAACATCCCCTCTTGACATCACAGACGATAGGTGGCTGCTGCATCTGTGCTCTGCAAGATGCACACTAGCTTGTGCCCGCCAGACTTGAAAGCATTGCTGTCCAAACTTTACGTGATTAGACGAGCCACTCGCACCAGTCTCTCAATGCCAAGTCATGCACTGACTGAGCCAGTCTCAAGAACCTTGTCAACAGACAGAACTTTCGTCCATGTTGCAGTCCATGTTTGGAATGGAATTCCTCACTGTGTAGTTGGATAGATCGCTAATTATGGAGCTCAGTCCTTCAAGAGGCGTGTACATCAACATCTTTCGGAATTATGATTCAGCAGAGGGTTCTTGTCACTCACCTAAGTGATAAAGACCGGGATCGTAACTCTATAGGGTGAATCAATATAACGTATACAGTTTGAAAAATACCACTAGATTAAAAATTACGAGGGATTTGGTCAAAATAGTTTAGTTGATATAGCTGAATCAACATCTTGTCCTCCCATAACTGTAAAATCAACGGCGTGTAACCATTAATAATGACTCAGTGGGTATTGATGTGAGCCGTGTAAAAGGCAGTTGCACGTCATGAAATCACAGTTTCACCACTTTATTTAGAGTAATAGAGAATAATTTGTTTGGCAATTTGTTTAATGGCCCATAAGATCTTCCGATCTTTTACACCTCTGAAATTTTTCTTGTTGGGCTATCTTAAATCCAAGGTTTTCACAAGTTCTCATGCCGAACTTGATGAACTCCAGAGATACATAATTGCACAAGTTTACATCACCAAGCAGGACGTCTCTCTTAAGACGCGGTGTGAATCCATGTGGAGAAGAGCTGACAAACAGAGGAATGGTGACCATGGCATGGTGGCCATGAGAAAGCGTAAGACTGGCAATTACTGCAAAGAAATTGGTTTTAACCATGTGATTAAAACGTGTGATTTTCGTGTTGATTGACTTAGCGCAACTGCATTTTTACTCGGCTCGCAAAAAAAAACAGTTATGGGAGGACAAGATGTTGATTCAGTTGTTAACTATATCATTTTGACCAAATACTCCATACTTTTTAATCTAGTGGCATTTTTCAAACTGTATTCTGCTTATAATGCCGGCGATACATCAAAGATAGTGTAAATCCATTGCTATGGTAGATATTCCTGTTACATAACTACTTCTGCAGCAAATGAAGGCATTATTCTCTCTTCCATTATGTCATCACTCAATGTTGAGTAAAACACGAAACAGAGCAACAACATGAGCTTGCTCGACACAAAGTTCTATTCAATCATTCTGTTACTAAGTAATTTTGTATTTGCAGTGACACAAGAAATGGACTGCTATAGTATTATTAATTATCATATTATGTAAGTAAAATCAACGTCATAATTGGCTGTGGTTCTAAAAGCAAATTGTTTCTCATTGTAAAATTGATATTGGTCGGTAATTTGTAAAAGTTCATTAGCCATTTTGTCAATAATTGTGTTATTATATTAGCATGTAAAGTATGTATTGAAATTCTTGTAATTAATTTGGATATTTTGATAGGAACGTCACAGCACACTGGAATCACAATTACTACGTTAAATAGCTCAATAAATAGTGGACAGATTCAGTTATATCGATTATTAAACATAATTAACTTCCGCTTAAATATCAATTATAATTATAAAATACAAATTAGAGCTTTTATCCACTAACTTGACAAGGCACCCTTTGCTCCACCCTAATTAACCACAGTTTGTTATTTTCTTTCGCCTCACTCGATTGTCATACATATAGTTTTACCTTTATAACATGATAGGTTTAAAACTGGAAACATGATGAAGCAACTCTCGACTATCGGCGTTTGTCGAATTCTTGCAACTATTATCATTCAGATAATAGTTTTGACGAATGCGGAATTTCAATCACAGAATTCGAAGTTCCATATGGTAGAGGTTGACAAGGCATATACTGGTAGTAAATTGTCTACCTTTCAGAGTATGAATGCAATGCATTGTGCTGCCAGGTGTCTTCGCAAACCTGGTTGTAATTCGTTTAATTTGTGTAAATCTGCGGCGATAATTTGCGATTTAATGACTATAACATCGTCCAGTGGTCTACAAACAAACATATTGGTACAACAAGATTGCAAAATATTCTCGACACTATCTGACTGGGTGAGTCTAAATTTAGTTTATTAATAATAAAAGGGTAACGGGACCGGGAGAAGAGACAGATCTAGCGAAAGGGAGGAGGAGGGGGGGGGGGGGGGTGTTGGGGTGAGACCCTTGTTGATAAATTGCTTCCTGGGAATTTTAACAAATATTTTAATTCAAAATATATCTATTCAAAGCTACCCTACCATCATTTCTCCATTGTATCGTCCATATAATTTCAACAATGATGTACCAATATTATTAGAAGACAAGCTCCTTTGGTTTGGAATACAATTAAACATGATTTGAACACTCGACTAGGAATACTCGTACTCGAGTCCAAGTACGGTACTCGTAATCGCACTCAGAGATATGTATTCGTACTCGTGAAATAGTACCCGTACTTGTGATAAATTAATACTCATACCAAAGTACTCATGAGTACCATTATTCATTCATGAATCAATTGGGGAGCCTGCGTGAATCATGGTAAGTAAGCCTATACGTATAAAATACTCGATACGCCTATTATAGCCCTAGATTCTGAAGGCAAAATGTATATACATTTGTACATTTATACAAGTTTCTTCAAAATAAAACATTACAACACATAAAATCTCAAGGTATACTGAAATATGTGGTTGCGTAAAATTATATCTTTTATTAATATACTGCGCAAAAAAGTATTCGAACACTCCGAAGCAATATATCTTAAAGACACTAAGCTTAATTTACCAAATGAATTATACAATATATATATAGAATAAGTCAAAAGATTTTTGCTTCTTGCATAATCAGAAAGTGTGGACATTAATACCGAAAACTTAAAGTTTACACGAGAGCAAGTATTGATTATGAGGAAAAGAAGACTGTCATACTTCAAGAGCAGAGTGCATAAGCATCTTATTTCATGTGTCTGGTGCTTTACTGTACACCTTCACTTTTGTTGTTGTGAACCCCTGATTGGCCCATGTGGTTGTCTTTCATAGTGCCTATTCGACTCTTGTTGAGACAGGTTAAGAACTTATAGTCACCGTAGAAATGATGATGTAACAGAATCAACTACCATAGCAATAAGTGAATACAATTATTTTTTAATATATCGCCCTGCACTGCAAGCAGGTTGCACTCATCACCCGTGTATGTCAGCAGTCATACGTTGAAAACAATACCGTTCTTTTCAAAGATTTTTACAGGTGCGAGTGATCAGCACGATATGAATATTCTATAGAATTACGATCCAGGTCTTTATTCCTGTTCTTTGACATCTATGGTTCAATGCAGTGGTACCGTGTGAAAGTACTAGTGCAGTGCGATATATTCAAAATTGTATTCACATATTGCTATGTTACTTGTTCATCATCCTGTTACATCATCACTTTTACGGCGAATATAAGTTCTTGACCTGCCTCAACAAGAGTAGCATCGTGAGCTATTGTTCACTCTAGTATTTTATATTATATAAAAAAATGCTTTAGTAAATCTGAAGTGTGCCAAATCAGTATTCTTGTGTGAGCTGAACCACAGTATAGGGTAATCGGCAGTACTTGGGAAAAATCGTGTCGCACACACTGAATTATATTTTTCACGAATGCTTTAACTTCCATTGTTAATTTCTTTGTATAATCAAACAACCAGACTACACTCAGAAAAATGATAATGTTTTTTTAATCTCGCATTAATTCCTTTTATAAACCACGGCAGGTTCCAACAACACCCGGCGATGAAACGCAAACACCGGGCATTCCAACAGCACCTGGTGCAACAGTGACGTCTTTGCCAATAAGCACAACGGTGACTAATCCTATTAACTCGCCCTTTATCAACAGCTGTGAGCCAAAATGTAAGATATCTGATTTTCTGATGTTAACACTTTGTTACAATTTACAACCATTTAATTTATCCATAGAAAGCTATTAAACAGGTGTTCATATTACTTAATAATAATAATAATAATGGAGCATATTTATACCGCGCAAAAATCATCAAAAAGATCTCAGTGCGCGAAGACAAAAAAGAAGCAAAGGACACACAGTGAAACACAAAAAACCTTGGGAATCAGGGAAAGCATGTTGGAAAAAATGAGTTTTTAGACTACATTTGAATTGAGCACGAGAAGTGATATTGCGGATGTTGTTAGGAAGAGAATTCCAAGCTACAGGGGCAGCATAACGAAAGGAATGCATACCAGCAGATGATAAATTAACACGCGGGGTCCTGAGTAGTTTTTCAGATGATGAACGGAAGGAGCGTTGGGGAACGTAAGTACAGAGAACCGCGGAGAGGTAAGACGGAAGGGTACCCTCAATTCCATTATTATTATCGACAAAGTGCACTTATTTTGTGCGCATAGAACGGAGCCGATGACCTCGCCATTCCATAAAGTGTGGGGACATTTCAATGAACGAGCCCGTAAAATTCACATAGCAAAGGAGTCACACAAGGAAGTGTGTTATCAACTTTTCCGCAAAACACCCGTTTTTGCATCTTAGAAGTAAGCTACAGACTTGATAATTTCAGACCAGTAGAACCAGTAGAAAAGAAGTCCACTCTTTTCTGCCTTAAAAAAATTGTGCAAGTGAAAAGCGCCCTCTATGGCAATTAGTAAATACCGTTGTGACATGATGCTTAAATCAACGTCAAGGGCGCAGTCTTAGCTCTCAAATGCCGTTTGTTCTGTTCAATTTGCTTGTTTTAATCTCGAGATATGTTTAGGGTAAAATCACAATTGTGCCACTTTTACTACAGTCGTACACTGATGTGAGATTTCTTTCCTATTTGTATTTTCTATAGGGGCCTCCATTCAAAATAGTGGCCCTGACATTTTGGAAATAAGCTTTTTTGTGTGGATACCTGTTGAATTATTCACACCCTAAAATAGCTCCGGAGTAGAGCAATGCCATGCCTACTCATGTGCGTTATCATTATCAATAAACGACAATTTATTTATTTCAGCAACAACTGTTTACTCAAGTTGTGACGATGTAAAAGTAAACTCACACACGGAAAACGGGGTTTACTACCTGACTGTTGGATCAAACGTTGTTCCTGCTTATTGCCGATTGACTCACACAAATCCACGACTGGTATGTTATCGGGCTATATATGCTTGTTACTAAAGTACAATCAATGTTCGACGTTTTGGGTTTTGGTGTTGCTACGTTTTGGATTTTGCAGTTGCGACAATTTTGTAGCGGACAGTTTGACGTTGCATCGACCTGTAAATATAATTAAACTGGGCTCAAAAAGAAACTTTCACAATTTTTCACAAGGTCATATCTTAAAATCCTGGCCATAAAAAGGAGCCAAAATTGCACACAGGATTACTTCAATACTCTACTCTAAACACTGGTCAGTAACCAAACAATTGTCCAACTGACACCACAGCAAAAACGCACTGACATGGAACAGCTTCCGGGACCACATTCACGGCCCAATAATTGCCACTCAACACAAGAAATCTGTGAGTAAGTGGAATAAGGTGGAACAAGACCTGTTTCTTGAAGACAGTGTGTGAAAAGCAGAAGCAGCCCCGTTCCACAATCTTCCACTTACTCGAGCGGTTTTAAACTAATCATATTTGGATAAAAATATTTGTATCATTGTGTGTTCCAAAGAATAGGACCACGTGTTCGAAAATGGTATGGTTAGAAAAGGATCTTTAGTTATATTGAAATTATTAACATATCTTGTCGTACAGTTGTGAATGTCAGAACGATCCCATTGCATGGACCTGAATTTAATTTATTTCGATTACTAGGTGATTCAAAAACGAATTGATGGAGAGCAAAGTTTCTATCAAGACTGGACGACGTATGAATCTGGATTCGGTGACCTATGTGGTAGTTTTTGGTGGGGCAATGCAAACATCAAGATAATGACATCAAGCTACGCGAATCTAAAGGTAAAACTAGAGAAGTTTGCAGGAGAAAAGGCTTCTTATATATACCCAACGTTTCGGGTGATAGATCCTAATTACACTCTTGATCTGGGAGCAGAAAGCGGCTATGGTGATATAGGTGAGACACAAGTAATATGACTTTTTAAAGTGTATAATGTACCACTAATACTTCACACGACGTATTAAGCGTGAGACTGCCTCTGGTGAAAGATGTTAAGTTGTAAGGGAGTAATATCACGACGGGAATCCTTTAGCAACTTGGTGTCAACGGGTTTCGTCATCAGATTGGAAAGGTTATCAAGTTCGTAATACCTGACGAAAGCTCGACAACGGACAACCTCTATAGCTTTATAATTCGACGCTGCACCCATTGTGAGAATCTCTACTGCCAGGGCGAAGCATTATGGGATATTACTGATATTGCAGCACAATATACCTTAGTGGAATTCTCCATGAGTTCCAAGTTGATCCGAGGTCGTCATTCGTTTTCCCGCAGTCCGGCCGGCCGGGGTAACATACTTCTGAAGATGGCTTGTACAATTTCATAACTCAACCTCTTGTGGCATCATATTAAATTCTTGTGAAACCATCACACCGGCCTATTTGTAAACGATATCGCTATTGCATTTCTGCCACAAATAAACAAAAATATTACGATGCAATTTCACCCGACGGATCATCAAATATTTCTTCATCTCTCTTTCTGTTTCTCCTTCATTCATAGGTGATAGTCTGGGGAAGAGTAATCCAGGTACCTTCATTACACATGATCATGGCAGTCGTCCAGAGTGCGCTAACACACTCAATCTGCATACGGGATGGTGGTTCAGTAATGATACGGATGGCAAAAACTGCTACCAACTACTCGAGTCTAATCTCAATGGAGACTACAAGGCCGAGTGCTGTGCAAACGCGCATACGGTGCAAGACATGTATGATGGGGTTGTGTGGAAGAGTTGGAGCGACGAATATACATCTATGAAGACAACTGAAATGAGCATTTATTAATAACAGCATAAAATATTTGACATTCATTTGTTGACTAATGGAACAGATATTAACCTCCTCCCATTTACAAAAATTGGTACAAGTGCATTTTAGCAATTATTGGTTACGAAGTTTAGAAAATATTACCTCAAACCTCAATGAATTTGATAAAAACAGAACAATGTTGCATAAAGTCTGCAATTGTGTCCCCCACAAAGCTCAAATTGCTTTATATAACCCGACAACAAAACGGTTTATGTTTGCTGGGAATCTGCCTAAAAGCTTACTGAATGTTTTTGGGAGTAAATTATTGTCTCCTGTTAATTTATGTTAAAGATACTTCTCAGTGAACATATAAATACTATTAAGTAAAATCATAGGCTTTGTTTCAGTTTCTTACTACATTTATTGTGTTGCTACTTATGGTAACGTTTGGTCAAAGTTGTTGTTGTCGATTTAAGCAACATTTTAATAAAATGCAGTTTGGCACTGAATAGCCATTGATATAATGTTCTATGATCAACATAATTATAACATTATGATCTTACTCAATATGCATCAACTTGTATTTTTAAAAGGGTATGCTTCTTTTTACAAAACAGGATAATTGTTTTTAATCCCAAAATGTGCTTTATTTTTCTGGAATTAGGAGCATTGGCTTAAATGACGAGTTAAGGTTTTCAATCAAGGCCGGGGTTTCAACGGAGGGGTTTGCCGCTGTTAAGCAAACTTTATATCTCCGCTCCCTCGCATGGGACGTAAAGCCCAACAACAGCATCGTCGCGTAAATTACTCAGGGGTCAGGGCACATCCCAAGATACAATAAAATTGTAAATAAAAAAGGTGGTAAAATTCCAACCGACTCAAAGTCCCACACTCTTCTGAAAATCCAATGGTGCGCGGTGCGCCTTAAAGATGGTATACATGCGGCGTTCGGAAGCGCGAAGCCAAGTAAAATCATTGATGCCGCAACGCTGAAATCTTGCCTTTATTTTGTTCCCACTACATCTTCGTTGTTCAAACTGCCTGGACCGCTTTTGTTGTATTTCTGATTATTGTTGTTTGTGATGGAAATAAAATACGATTACGATACCAACTGCATTTTAGATTTTCAATTATTGTTTGTAACTTTTAAGTTAAACTTCATTTCCTTAAGATCAGGGTTATAATAGTTCTAATAGTTATAATAAATGTCCGAGTACTGGTACACGAGGGATGATTCTTAAAACTTTACATCGGAAAAGGGTCTAAAGTGACACAGCCTAGTAGTCGTGCATTAATATGTGCTTGAAAGGGACCCTTTTGGTGACATACCTTGATATAAAAATACGTATTTATCAGTCAAAAAGTTACTAGGATGACAAAATGTAACAAAACCAATGTTGTAAATGACATTTTTGGTACAAATGTTACGGTGTTTTTTTGTGAAAAGGAACAAAAACAAAAAAATTTATTTTCCTTTTTGAACCTTTCGGGGTACTTTATTGTAGAACTCATCACCACAAATAAACATAGCATACAAATAATTCCTTCTCCAAATTGATTTTACATGTTATTGGGCAATACACGTTTTAAGCAAGGTCATTGTAAGATGATGAACAATAATCCAAACTTTTGTCCGTGACTGTATTTTTCATAACGCGATTAATGACAATATCAATATCGTATTGAATGATATCAAGTTGAACAGATGAAGGGCACGTATACACGTTTCACTGGTGTCAACGCATTCACTGCCAGTCAGAAAAAATGTCAACATTAAATATTGATGAAGGTTATACCAGTTGACCGTCCCTTTTTCAATTAAAAAAGAAATTTGTGTTTCATAATTATTCATGTTCACCCATGCATCGCGGGTACTCGAAAAAAACTCATTAAAAACTCATAAACAAATTTCTTTTAATTATTTCAATATACACTCGGTTGGTTTAGTTTTATTGATGCATTAAATATTTATGTTTATCTCTACCAACTCAAGACACACGTTTATCATTAATTGCTTAGCAACGTGTTCAAGCCATTTCCAAGAGTACGTTTACCAATCATAAAGGGAAATCTACCTGTTTCCTGACAAGATTCAAAGTGAGTTGGCGGCGCAGCAAATGCACAAGACCCTTGCTAAGACATTGCTATCCTGATGTGATCTGATCCTGAGTCAATATGACTCATCAGCCTCTTTTATGTTAAAACATACATTGTGATCAAATTCGGATCACAATGTTTCCTTTTGGATGTAATTCCATAACTGCGGTTCTTTTGGTGTTTTCATTGGCAGGTGAGTAGACGATTTTAAACCGAATTGATCTGTTTCGCTAATATTACATTCAAAGTTTATTTAAGCAATGGGATACTATGTGAATTCCCAGCAAACACCAAAATGTTTTTGTCATTATTTTTCATATCTTTATACAACCCGACATTTCAACGTTTTCTATAAAACGTTTCTGTGTTTGCTGGGTTGCAATAGCACGGTATTTATCGAGCAAGAGATCATAATTGGAGATCAACAAGGATCAATAGCAAGCCCAATTCTGTTTATATTTGAAGCCAATGATATCCATCTGTATACTGTATATTATGTAATATTTTTAAGGTATGTCTGTTTACAATGTTGCTTTCACAGAAACATTTGATTATGTCGCCTGTAATAATTGTTATGTGCATCGTGAAGAAACTAATAAAATGACATGGCGTTGGTTTGTCACACAAAAGGATAGCTGTTCATGTGATATGTTTAAATTTGGCGGATATAACGCTAACGGTCCTATGGAATACAAGACATCTAACACACTATTTCCGTCACACTGCTGTAAGTTGAATTAGACATATTTACTCTCCGTTTCATTTTTGTAAGTTAAAGCCATAGTGTTCTTGTTGATTTAGACCTATACACCCCCGTTTCTTTTCCGTAAGTTAAAGCCATAGTGTATGGTTTCTATCACATTCACTACTCAAAATGCTCAAACAACATTAGTCTAAAATTTTCTATTTTTTTCTCCAATTGAGCCCCTGACTGTTTTAGATCCGCAACTGCCTCCCCCAACTTTTTACATAGGATCTAGTCACCACCCCTGCCTACCCCACACCCCAACCCGTGACGGATCCAGGATTTGCCCATTGGTTGCATCGCCGGAAAGGTCTGGGGGCTATCATATTATTCGTGCATTTATGCTATTGCTTCATTTGTAGCTATATTTGTGATGATGATGATGATCGTGATTATGGTGATGATGATGATGTTGATGATGTTGTTGACAATGACGTTGATGGTGATGGTGGTTGTGGCGGCAGAGGTGATTGTCATGGTTGTGGTGTTTGCAATTGTTGGTGTTGCAATAATGATTTTTTTAATTGTCAATGTTATCATATGGCTACCATCAGCAACTGACGAAACCGGTGTGAATATTCCAACAACACCTGGTGATAACGCGCACACATCGGGCATGGCATCAGCACCTGGCGATGAAACGCAAACACCGAGCATTCCAACAACACCTGGCGATGAAACGCAAACATCGGGCATTCCAACAGCACCTGGCGATGAAACGCAAACACCGGGCATTCCAACAACACCTGGCGATGAAACGCAAACACCGAGCATTCCAACAACACCTGGTGCAACAGTGACGCCTTTGCCAATAAGCACAACTGTATCTAACCCTAGCCAAGGGGAGGTCAATTCACCCTTTATCAACAGCTGTGAGCCAAAATGTAAGATATCTGATTTTGTGATATTTACACTGTGTTACAAGATGCATAAGATGCAAAATATTATCATAATAATAAAAGTAATAGCTAGTAATAATAATAGCAATAGTAATACTATTAATAATAATTATTTTGAAGCTGTACACATAGAACAGCTATTAAACAGGAGTTCATATTTACTTGATTTGCGCGCGTAGGCAGAACGGAGCCGATGACCTCGTCATTCAATAAAGCGTGGAGACATTTCAGTGAACGAGCCTGTAAAATTGTTCACTTAGCGAAGGAGTAACACAAAGTGCATGAGCATCTTTTCTGTAAAACATTCGTTTTTCATCGTAGAAGTAAGCTACAGACTAACTAACCCTATTCCTCACGGAACAAGAAAAATATAGACTCTAACACTATGTCAACACTAAGGTTGAATTGTAAGACAGATGCTCACAGATGCCACACGCCCAATGTAGCTGCTTTATTGGAGTGACAGTTATAAATATGTAGTTATATACACATTGTGAATACGTTATGTGTTGTAAGTGAGTTTCAAGTACATATTAACAGCTGGCACTTGCACACAGTGTCATCGCCCCTATATCTTCATGGTAGAAATCGCCATGGTAGGTTGAATCCACAGCCACGCATGGCAATTTTCTTCCGACCTTTAATATGAGAGGCAGTAGCGGGGTAATTGATTTCTCGCTGTGTGAGTAAGCTTGTATACGACATTGCGGTCAAAAGGTCATACTGCCCCCACTGTAGTGAGTGCAGCTATATACAGGACCAACGCAATATAAAATTAGAATTTTGGTCAGATTTTGAGTTCAAGACGCATGGCCTTTCTTCAAAGCGCAAACTAACGACTATCATATCTGTTCAACACGTATTTTCAAGTGTATGAGACCACATCTGGTTTCTTGAGAAAAAATCATTTACGGGAGATATTCATCATTTTCCAACCCGGTATCCGAAGATTTTCGTCTGATATCAAAATCGTGCATAGCAATTCACGTGTATCGATCCCGTGTATTTATTTTAATATCTCTGCTGCATCAAATAATTATTAGCCAGGCGATGTCGGTGTGTTGCAGTGACCAAAACTATGACAAAGTACATTTACAGCAACTAATTGCTACCAGATTACTACACAAGTTAGGAGCAGCATCAGTCTTAAATGATCAATGCAATTTGGCCAAAGCTCACTACCATTCGCAAGATGCTGTGAACTTCCAAACCGCAACAGTTTAAAATAGTTGCTAACCTTAAGTACGAGCAAGATCGTGCATTGGCGCTGTTTTTTGAAATACGATTGCGGTGGGATCGCGTACAGTTTATGGTAGCTAGCTGTGTTCATTCAAATGATTTGTTTTACTGTGGTACATACTACCTGGTATAACTTAAGCTATAATTGAGCTCAGTTACTTTTCCGAGGTTGTTCCTACTTGTTTCACTATTAAAATTGCCTAATAAATAGGGATTTTGTGTCAGGGCGAAACTTTCTCAGATCTTACTGACATTGCAGCAGCACAATGTACCCTAGTAAAATTATCCAAGAGGTCCAAGTTGATCAGAGGTCGGCATTCGTTTTGCCACAGTCCGACCGGCCGGGGCGCAGCGTCTGCAGCAGAACTTATTTTTAAAGCTTTATTGACTTTATGTCTCTTTGTTACTATTAGGAGTACTCTGGGAGCATTCTTGGAGATATTTCCATTTTCCGTTCCTTACGTTTTGCTGTAAATTTCGGCACACAATTGTTAAATTGGAACAAGAATACCTACAGACGGTGTAGTGTCCTAATAAAAACCCGAACCCTGATTGAACCGCTGATTTGTTTTGCCATTGGAAACCTATACCTAGAACTATATAATGTTTGTGTGCATAACCTTTTTTTTTTAATTGCAGATGAGGTCGTTTGACAAAGACATCGTCCTATTTTGGAAATAAGTTTTTTTGTGTGGATATCTGTTGAATTAACCACCTACTAAAATGGCTCCGAAGTAGCGTAATACCTACTCGTGTGCGTTTAATCGAAAGCAGGTTGCATTAGACATGTTAAAAAGAATTTCAGTTATAATAATGATTATCAATAAACTACCATTTTTCCTTCAGCATCAACTGTTTACTCAAGTTGTGCCGATGTAAAAGCAAACTCACACACGGAAACGGGGTTTACTACCTGACTGTTGGATCAAATGTTGTTCCTGCTTATTGCCGATTGACTCACACAAATCCGCGACTGGTATGTTTTAGGGCTAATATATACTTATATCTAACATGTTTAAAGTACAGTAATTTTCTACGGGTTTTGGGGTTTGATGTTGCGACGTTTTGGATTTTGCAGCTGACATTCTGCCGTTGCGTGGACATAATTAAATATTATTATTTGAGCAGAGAATCAACAAATCACCTTTGTCACCGGAACGTAAAAACACATGTAAAAAATGACTATGTACTAGCCACTATATAGGTAAAAACCATCACAATTTGAATAAAAGTATTTGCATCATTGTTAATAGGGAGATGTTTGTGGCTTTGAAATATTTTTGTGAGTCCAAAGAATGACCACATATTTGAATGACGTGGTCAGAAAAGGATATTTAATTCGATTGAAATCATTAACATATCTTGTCGCGCAGTTGTGAATGTCACAAGGTTTGAATTGTATTAAATTGAAATGAATTGACTTTAATTTATTTCGATGACTAGGTGATTCAAAACCGAATCGACGGAGAGCAAAGTTTCTATCAAAACTGGACGACGTATGAATCTGGCTTTGGTGACCTATGTGGTAGTTTTTGGTGGGGTAATGCAAACATCAAGATAGTTACATCTAGCTACGCGAATCTGAAGGTAAAACTAGAGAACTTTGCAGGAGAAGTGGACTCGTATATATACGAGACGTTTCGGGTGATGGATCCTGATTACACTCTTGATCTGGGATCAGGAAGCGGAAATGGTGAATTAGGTAAGACATGGACTAACACATTATCCTAATCCTAGCCCAAGTTACTTGAAAACCAACCACAAGTAATATGACTTTTGAAAGTATGTAATGTACCAGATATACTTGATACCCTGTGACCTGATTCAACATTGTACCACTAAATTTCTTATCACGACATTAACACTTCACCGTAGCTTGAGACTGCCTCTGGTGAAAGATATTAAGTTGTGAGGCTTCCACGACGGGAATACATAGCAAGTAAAAGTACAGTAGCAAGTAAAGGTGCGCCATGCATCGGATTGAAGAAGTTATCGAGTTCTGACTTCTTCAGGGCTGACGAAGTCAGAGTCACACCTGACGAAGCACGACAACGGACAGCTTTAATAGCTTTACAATTCGACACTGCACCAGTTAAAACATTGTTACACTTTGAAAGATGACTTGTCTAATCTTTTGACCGAACCTCTTGTGAAATCATTACACTATTTGTAAACTATATTGCCACAAAAGAACAAATTTCATCCGATGGGTCATCAAATATTTATTAATTTTCTATCTGTTTTTCCCTCATTCATAGGCGATAGTCTGGCGAAGAGTAATCCAGGTACCTTCATTACACATGATCATGGCAGTATTCCAAATTGCGCTAACGCAGTCAATCTGCATACAGGATGGTGGTTCAGTAATGATAGGGATGGAAAATACTGCCATGAACTACTGGAGTCTAATCTCAATGGAGACTACAAGGCCGAGTGCTGTGCAAACGCGCATACGGTGCAAGACATGTATGATGGGGTTGTGTGGAAGAGTTGGAGTGACGAATATACATCTATGAAGACAACTGAAATGGGCATTTATTATTAAGAGCATTAGATTTCACATTAGGGGAAATAACTTAACACTCAGAACGCTTCTGACCATCTTCTATTGTTATGTCGTACATATTAAGAATCACCTTTTGGAATGGCCGCATGGTCATGGTCACAACAGACTCTTATACATTTTTCATGCTCTTACACAAAGTCCAGAACTCACACTCATAGAAATGACTTGTTCGCCTTGTTGGCGCAATTCAAAAGGAGTAAGTTTGGACAACTCAAAAATAGTGTAAAAGTTGCCAAAACAAAATTCATTTTAGTTATCCGAACTTAAAAAATGCTGAAAAAGCTCAAAAAGTTCCGTCAACTAATCAACTTTGTTGGCATTGCTTAAAAAGTTGATGTAAGTCGTTGCGTCAACGTTTTAAGTAATGCCAACTTCTGAATTCAAGTTCAGGGAACTTAGAAAAATAAACAGGTTCAAAGAACCAATTAGTTGAGTTATTGTAACTCAACATGTAAGTTGATGTAATTCGTTCATATTAAGTTACTGGTACTTATTGTTTTGAGTTATTCCAATTAATTCACGTAATTGGATCATTTTCTGCACAATTAGCAGTATTCAAATATTTATTTGTATACTATAGCACACCTCTAGAAAATTATGCTAACCTAGTTTCATTTTCTGAGTTGTAACAACTCAATAAAGTAAGTGCAAATGAGTGCGACCAACATAATGATATCGAGTCAGCGTTACTCAAAATTATACGCGTTGGCATTACTCGGAAAGTTGACGCAACGACTTACATCAACTTACTGAGTAATGCCAACGAACAATTTCTATGAGTGCACACTGTCCTCACTTCTGCGATCGAAGTAGCGCCTCTCTTAATCTAGTACTCTCAGGGACAATGCTATAAAATTATCATAATTTAGAAATCTTTTATCATGTGACAAAAGGAAGAAAAGAGCAGCGCTGAATTATATGATGCTTCATTAAATTGTGAATCGGTGCTGGTACAATTTTCAAATTTGGTCAATGTTAGAGAGGAAGTGTCCGAACGAACAAACACTCTAATTAATTCGCTTTGGATCTTATCACTTCCGGGCCCGGGGTAAAATGATCGCACAGGACCCCTTTTTACGGGGCCCCTGAGGTGTCTTTTCATTGCTTTTATGGACCCATTAAGGTATGCTTTCTTTAGTTTTACGGGTCCCCTAGGACCCCGGGCCCGGGGGTAACGCACCCTTAACCCCCCCCCCCCCCTTGTCGGCGGACAAATGCCTGATGGAAACAGGCTCAAGTTCTTTATTACCTGCATAGTATGTGTTTTCATTGAAAGTTTTTTCCAATAGCTTCTGTAAGATGTACCAATTTTCTAAAGATTGTAAATACATATTTGATAAGGACGCTACCGTATGCTGAATCTGTAACTCACATCGCGATAATATCGTGTTAAACACACTAGGTCGGTTCAAATCTGTCATTTACAAATTGTAACTTTCATACAAAGAGAAATCTAGTTTTTTCGTAATTCCTTGTCATGAGAAACATAGGCACTTTTGAAATACGTATTTATCAATCAAAAAGATGTTTTTGTTTTGTTTTTGTATCTTTTCAAAATCATTAGAGGTACTTTATTGTGGAACTCATCACCACATTTAAACATAGCATGCAAATTGATTTGACATGTTTTTGGGAGTTAGTATTGAGCAATACACGTTTGAAGCAAGGTCATGGTAAGATGATGAACAAATATCCAAATTTTTGTGAGTAATGACAATAGCAATATCAAACTGAATGATATCACATTGCTCGTGAACAGTATGCTTCGACTATATTTATATACGTATTTATAAATACGCACGTGACCCATTGGCACGACGGTCCAAAACCAGCAAACATGAACATGTCCTCATGATGTTGAAAAAGGATAGGAATTCTTTATCTTTAGATAAATATCATCAAATTGAAGTATTAATTGAATAGCAAAATTATTACACATGGGGGGGTCCGAATTTGTAATATGTTATCAAAAAGTATTTGCCGACGGAAAAATATTTATCTACGAAAACGTTTACAATATGATCACAAAGTTGAACAAAATTCACCATTTTGCTGCACAGTAGTCTCGTGCTGTTTACCGTCTTTGCATTTGCATTTGCACAAAAACGATTCTCTTATAAACCATCTCCGCACAGTGTCCACATCGATACACCTGAGCACACATTTTCGTTCAAGAGCTTCCCAGCAGAGAACAGCAAGCAGTGAATTGTCTCCACCATCTTTGATTACACTACACGGCTGAGTTGTATGAGCAAAGGAGCTTATAGCTGGAAAATGTGCCTCTATCAAGTGTTCCCTTCATCCAATCAGAATTATTATTATATTATTATTTTTTATAAGCTAACACTTCCCCCTAAAACACTTTTCGTCACTTGGTCAACATATAACGCAATTCAATGTTATCAAGGCAAATGTGGTAAATCTGTTGAAAACTACCTATTCAAGCACATTTTTGACCAAAATGTAGGTTTTAAAAGTCAAGACCTCAAGTGTTCCTTACAATATTTGTCAAATTTTATGTCATTAAATGAAACAGCACACTTATATCGTCACTAAAATAAGCAATAGCCAATTCCCTTTTGTAAATATTGTGCAAAAAGTTACTATTTTCGCTTGTTTTGTCATACTGTTGTAAATTCAATGAACTATGACTTTGCTAAAGAGCGCTTACAAATTGATATGAAATGTACAAGAAGACCACCCACTATGTCACTTCGAGATTTACAATCTACAAGCTGTTATGGCAGCGCGGAGGTGGTCACATGCGTATTTATAAATACGTATGTATAAATATAGTCGGAGCATACTGATGAAGGGGCACGTATACAAGGAGAAAACAAATAAGTTATAATTGCTTGTTTCACTGGTGTCAACGCATTCACTGCCAGTCAGGAAAAAATAACATTAAAGATTGATGAAGGTTATACCAGTAGACCATCTCTTTTTCGATTAAAAAAGAAATTTGTGTTTCATGATCACCTATGCATCATGGGTACTCAAAAAAGCTCTTAAACCTATTTATTTTAATTATTTATATACACACTTGATTGGTTTTAGATTGATGCATTAAATATTTATCATGATTTTGTTTTTCTCTACTAACTCAAGACACGTTTATCAATAATACCTTAGCAACGTGTTCAATACATTGGGATGGCGACTTTCTTTCTCTTAATAAGCCATTTTCAAGAGTACCTTAGCTACACGTTCTATAATTTATTAAATGCAATAAAAGCTAATAAAGGGAACATTACGTGTTTCATGACAAGAATCGAAGTGAGTTGGCGGCGCAGCAAATGCATAAGACCCTTACTAACACATTGCTGTTCTGATGTTGCTCTATTTTGTGCTTATGACTTATCAGCCTCTTTTATGTTAAAACATACATTGTGATCAAATTCGGATCAAAATGTTTCTCTTTGGATGTGATTCCGTAACTGTGGTTCTTTTGGTGTTTTCATTGGCAGGTGAGTAGACGATTTTAAACCGAATTGATCTGTTTCACTAATATTAAATTCAAAGGTTATTAAGCAATGGAATACTATGTGAATTCCCAGCAACCACCAAAATATTTTTAAAAACGGGTTATATGTTGTGGTTTCGGTCAAAACGCTTTAGTAACATTTAAATGTTGGGTTATATAAAGGTCATGTAAACATTCTTAAAATGGTTTATATGGAAAAACAATTGTATAAAAAAAATTTACAAATTATTTTGTCAACATTTAATAACATAATGTTAGAACGTTTTGCATTAAGTTTTCAAATATGTTTTCTGAATGTCATTAAAACTTTTTATAAGCTTTATATAAATCAACATTTAAACGTTTTCTATAAAACGTTTTTGTGTTGGCTCGATTGCAATGGCACAGTATTTATCGAGCAATAGATCATAATTGGAGATCCACAAGGATCAATACGAAGTCCAATTGTTTATACGGTATATGATGTTATCCATCTAGATACATAATATGTCTTTATGTAATATTTTGAAAGTATGTTTGTTTACAATGTTGCTTTCACAGAAACATTTGATTATGTCGCCTGTAATAATTGTTATGTGCATCGTGAAGAAACTCATAGTATTAAATGGCGTTGGTTTGTCACACAAAAGGATAGCTGTTCATGTGATATGTTTAAATTTGGCGGACATAACGATAACGTTGCTGTGGAATATAAGACATCTAACACACTATTTCCGTCACACTGCTGTAAGTTGATTCAGACCTATTATATTCCTCTGTTTCTTTTTTGTAAGTTAAAGCCATAATGTACGATTTCTATTAAATTTTAATTTCATTATTCTTTACTCAAAATGCTGAAACATTATTCCAACAGCACCTGGTGATGAAACGCAAACACCGAGCGTTCCAACAACACCTGGTGCAACAGTGACGCCTTTGCCGATAAGCACAATGGTATCTAACCCTAGCCAAGGGGAAGTCAAATCGCCCTTTATCAACAGCTGTGAGCCAAAATGTAAGATATCTGATTTTCTGATATTTACACTGTGTTACAACTTACAACCATTTAATTTGTAGTGTTTTGTAGTTAATATATTAGAGTTTCTGACCAGATAATAATTGTTGTTATTTTTTTATGTATATATTAGATCAAATTACATGTAATTTACAATTTAAAATCGCTAAATGGGCAAAGAGGGCGAACCTGTGTTCACAAGCCGGAGTGCCCCTCTTTCGTAGCGATTAGGACAGACTCCTCCTTTTAATGTTGCTGCCGGGGTTATGCTGCTGCGCCACCGCCCTCCACTATAACTATAATTCACTGTACAATATTTAATAATATTTACATACGTTTGGGAAGGTTGTCATTCATTCAGGTATAATCAAATATAAAATTAAATTCTTTAAACCATTCAACTGGACTCGCGTTTTTGAGAGGCAACGGTTTCACACCTTATCCTAGGTTTTTGGACAGCACGAATCACACCTTCGACAAGAACGTTGTGATTTTAGACAGGGAGCGCAGGCAGGGGCGTCGCTAGACCCGTATGATTCGGGGGGGTGTACAGCATGTTTTGCCGACGGAAATATTTTGTGAAATGTAGACCCAAATTTTTTTAGCGGACGGCGCTCGAGAATCTAAAAAGTGGGGTAGGAGTCAAAACAATTTTCGATCAAATTTTTTAATTAGTACCTGCTATAACATTAACAATAGGTCTATTACGTAACAACAGTACAATTTCGTACCGACAATCACACCTATACCTATACAACACTTGTCAACAATCACATGGTTTTGACAAAATTATGTATGGGGGGTGTCACACACCCCTTAGCGACGGCCCTGAGCGCAGGTGGTACGAAAGGGAGATGAAGGAAGCGATCTAAACAGTAAAGAAAGAACAGCCTATACCTATACGTCCCTTCCAAACTTAAGGCGGACCGATTGGATTCCTTTATGGCCATATGAATAATTTAACATACTTTTCAAAAGAATTGGGACATTTTTCAATTTTGACCTCCAGTTTAACTTTAATTGACCTACCAAAAATTGCCAGAACTTTTAAAGAATTTGAAGAGGACAGCCTGAACCAACTTGTTCAGCATCCTTCAGGCAAGTCAATGATTTGGTCACGGAACATTACCGCTGCTCCTCTACTAAATCATATAACTTTTTGCAAATGAACCTCAATGCACACCCAGTGTATATAAGTACCACCACCATGATATCATAGTATACCACGACTCTATCACAGTCAAAACGTGAAGAACTACTACTTTTTGACGGCAACTAGATCCTCGCGCAGCATCATCATCATTCGGCTGCGGAGAAGGCGACTACAAGTCCAACATGTTCAACTAAACAATTTTATTTGGCTGCAGCATCCCATCAGTATCTCCCCGGAGGTGCTGGACATACTGTAAGTACAGTGTGCGCGGCCGTCCCGGTTTCCTCTTCCCATGTGGTGGAATATAAATGGCATATTCTTTCACATGCTCGCCATCTTCAAGACGCAGTATGTGGCCGAGAAATTTGAGTTGATGAATCTTGACTCTGGCAAACAGTGGAGTTGGTCAGGTTGTACATGGTTTCATTTGGAATCCGATCCACACGCTTGATGTTTAACATGACTCTGTAGCAAGATGTTGCAAAAGCATTGATCTTGTTTTCTATGTCCTTGGTAATTACCCATGACTCGCACCCATACAGAAAGACAGTAAAACACGTTGTCTGAAACAGCTTGATTTTTGTTTCGATTGGCAGGGACGGCTTCTCCAAAAGCGTTCCAGTTTCCAGAAAGCTGCCCAGGCTAGTGCCTTTCTTCTTTTTAGGTCTCCAACACTAGAGCCCATCTTGGAACCCAAATACTTAAAGTCTGTGACATGGTTGATGGTACTACCATATACTTCAAGTGCTGGTTGGGCGGTACAGTTTGCAGTCATATATTCTGTCTTAGGTGCGCTGATGAAGGCCTAGATCTGCTGCTGCAGTTGAAGTCCTAGTAAGCTGACCCGGGCTATGGAAGATTCCAGCAGGGCAATATCATCAGCAAAATCCAGGTCATTCAACATCTTTGCACGATACCTGCTTGACCGACATGTGTAAGTAACAATTCCAGCGTCATTCCAGAAGTTGATTTCTTCAGAAGGTAGTCTACCAGGATAATGAACAGGAATGGTGCCAACACATCACCCTGAAGCACTCCAGTTGTTACTTGGAAAGGCTCTGAGATACTGCCATCTACCATAAACGGTACTATTGGAGTCCTTTCCATAATGCCGCAGCACTGAGAACATGACGGACCTGTTGATGGAGTCGAAGGTTTTTTTTTGAAGTCCACAAAAGTGAGTGACTGTTAAGGGAAGTTGGTACTCCTTGACGCCTTCCCACGGTTGTTTGATGGGACCATATTAATTTTTCAAACAAAACATCATGTACAACCAAATTTTAGGCTTAAACAGCTAAAAGTGATATCATGCTAATGTATACAAATGCTTTTGAGTCATTCTCAACTTTAATATCCCCTCTTTTACAAAATTATTCACTTTGACAGTATATTTTAAAGCTTTTTCGGATATAAAATGTATCTATTAATGACAAAATTGGTGGCGCTATTTAGTTACTGGAAATTTTTCTTTCAAGCTTTTAATACAAATAATTCCTTTTATTGATTGATAAAATATGTTTATAAAATTTCCTTCTTGCTTGTTTCACCTATCCCAGCTGTTTTAATGGCAGTATTAATCACCTAACCCTTGCAAATAAAGAAATAATTATGATTTAGGATAAATAGCGCCATCTATAGTTTGCATTTAGTTAATAATGAAGCCAATTCTATATATGTGATGCGATCAACCAAAATCAGTCGGAGTCTGGCCGGGGTGCAGCGTCTCTCTTTGTTACTACGGATTTCTCTGGAACTATTTGTGAAGATATTTCAGGCTTCCGTTTATTATGTTTATTTATTCATTATAAGATTCGACACACAATTGATTGTTTGGAGATTTGTTATGCTATTAGAAACTTATAACTAGGACTACATAATGTCTGTGTGCATAACCTTTCTTGCAGATGATATCGTTTGACAAAGACATCGTCCTATTTGTCTATAGGGGCCTACATTCAACATTAGTGGCCCAATAGGGTACCGTATATGTGTTCATTTATGCGAAATTCGCAAATTCTATGTCCGAATCAACTGACATTTTGGAATTCCGGAAATAAGTCAATTTGGGTGGATATATATACAGTAGAAAAGGTTCTTTTTCAGATCCAATTATTCTGGTACTTACTCAGAAATATCTACGATCAACTCATCAAAAAACAGCAACCAGGAAGTTTGGTTACGTCATCAAGACCAAACAGTGTTGCCGTTTCATCAAACATCTAGAAACACCACAACAGAGTGATCAAGATTCCTGATAGGAATTGAAATATTTCTGAGTAAGTACCAGAAAAGAACCTTTTCTACTGATGAACCTGCTTCAAGAAAAAAAAATGGGTGGATATCTGTTGAATTAATCACACCTATAATATGCTATGTCATGTGCGTTTAATCGAAAGCAGGTTACATTAAAAAAACATCTTAGTTATATTAATATCAATAAACGACAATTTCTTCCTTTCAGCATCAACTGTTTACTCAAGTTGTGCCGATGTAAAAGCAAACTCACACACCGTAAACGGGGTTTACTACCTGACTGTTGGTTCAAACGTTATTCCTGCTTATTGCCGATTGGCTTACACACCTGCACGACTGGTATGTTAGTGCTATATACAGGGTGTCCCAGAATGATCTATACCGGGAAAGATGGAATTTTTTAGGTATGAAGGGCATGTTGAATGGTCATATTGTTTTGCATTTAAAGTGCTACAGATATTTAGCTTTCTCAGATTTTTTAGATTTTAAAAATTGGACGTTTCTAGTAGAAGTTATAGAAGATTGCGTAAAAATGGTGAATTCTAAGTTTTGACAACGCAACCTATTTTGAAAATCTGTAACATTACTAACCGTTCAGCACAAAGTTATTTGGAAAAAGTTATGCAGGTATTTTAGTTGTGCCCTGTTCATAATTCCACTAAATAGCCGATATCTATCTATTATTTATGATGTTACGAAGCAATTATTATATGGAATTAAGGATTTGTGGCCTAATCCCATTCTCTCTTTGGCGGTAGTTTTAAATATAGTTATTGTGGTGTGAGGTCCATGTCATTTGAAATGCCTGCAGAGATCGAACTGGTTGTGGTACAGAAAAGACGGCTCCTCAATTTACTGTACAGCAGCGTGGATTTCTTTCAAAAACTTACTGGCAAACCGGCAGCTATGTTGAGATGCAAAGAAGATTTATTAGACGATAGTGTATAACGTAAAGAAGTTTGACGAGCACGGAACTGTCAGGAATCGGCAGAGTGAAGCTTCAGGTGCTCGTAAGACTGTAAGAACTAGAGCGAACATTGCAGCTGTCCGGCAAGCTTTAAGGCGCAACCCCAACAGTAGTTGTCGTCGAAATGTTGTGCCAAACATCCCACGTTCTTCATTTAATCGTATCGTGCCATTTTTGAAAGGTATGCGAGTCGTTTTTCATCGATTTTACATTATTGCATGCCACGCCAAAACAAATAAAGGTAGCGTGCTGAAATTAATAGAATAAGTAGGAGACATGTCCAACATTATAATGCTGGTATCAAAAATAGATACACTGCCCGTCTTCTATTTTTAGTTATTTTTGCAAACACGGTACAAATCATTCTGGGACACCCTGTACATGTATCTAAAGTACAATTCGTTCGATGTTTTGGGTTTTGTCGTTAGACCAGTACTGTAGACAGTGGACATTTTGCCGTTGCGTAGTCATTTCAACGAAGAACCGACAAATCGCAGCGAGCGGAAAACGGTCACATAGTTTGTCGACGGAACGGAAAACACACGCAAAAAGGTTGAACGACTTTCGGCTTCATTCCATAGTGGCGTAAAGTGATTTTGCCCGGGGAACTCGAATATGAAAGTAACGTACCTGAGCCTACCGGAGTTCGACACTATGGGTCTATCGGTGGGGATTTTTGTTGTTAAGAGGGGTCACTCAGTGATGGCTCCAAGATATTGGAGGTCATTGTGTGTGGGAATGCCAACAAGTGGGTGTTATTGACCGTGAAAAATAACTTTCTGTGCAAAAGGTACTAAAAGAAGCTAAAATTGCTACAAAAGTGTTAAATTTGTTCAAAATGGGCTCGAAGTGCACAACAAAAATGGCAGATTTGGTATAAATTTCTACTAAAAAGGGTCATTGGGTGTAAGCTAATGAAAAAGAGGGTCATTGGGTGGCAGATTTGCAGAAAAAAGAGGTCCATTGACAAGCTCACGACACGTGCCAATATATGGAGTGCCCCCTGGGATTTTTGGTCATTTTTTAAAACATAGGTTTTTCTGCTTCTGCTTAAGTACTGACTGTACTGTACTCTCGGTACAGGTCTTGGTCATATGGGAGCAGCAATTAAATTTTGCAGTGGGCGCCGTTTACCAAATTTTCCATGTCCAAGGTATAATACAATGCCGCTTTAAATTGTTCAACATCGGGCAACAAATTCCATTCAATTTTGAATGATGTTCTCTTTCATTTTGCAAAGCCTCGGCAAGCAAAATTAGCTAATTAATTGACAATTACTTTCTTAAATTTGGCGTAAGATTACAAAGTGAAATTCAGTGTTTTCCATAGTGCCGTATCCACCTTACACCACTTTCTATACACGTTTTATAACAGTAAACAAACTAAGGAATATCGGCAAAATGAAAAACATTGCACGGCATACAGGCCTTTCATAACCTTAAAACGCCACTGTGGAATGAAGCCAACGTAATGTAACGCCATAGGGATTACACGGGGGCCGAGATGGTGTAAGGTTAGGACATGTGTTTTGCGTGTTTTCCATATTGAAAGTTATCTGAGGATAAAATATATTGATATTACTACAGAAATTTCCACATTAAGTACAAAATATAATTAATGTCTGATTTACACAACTCGATTTTATGTTGGCATTTCTTCAAACCCAATATTCTCCAAAAGTTGCTTATTCGCGATGCCACACCTTATGGTCAGAAAATGCTTTTACTTTTTAGTTATGTTGAAATCAATAACATATCATGTAGCCATGATAACCTACTTGTGAATGTTAGTTTGAATTGCATTGCATTGAAGTAAATTGAATTTATTTTGATGATAGGTGATTCAAAAACGAATTGACGGAGAGCAAAGTTTCTATCAAAACTGGACGACGTATGAATCTGGCTTTGGTGATCTGTGCGGTAGTTTTTGGTGGGGCAATGCAAACATCAAGATAGTGACATCTACCTACGCGAATCTAAGGGTAAGACTAGAGAAGTTTGCAGGAGAAGTGGCTGCTTATACATACCCAACGTTTCGGGTGGTAGATCCTGATTACACTCTTGATCTGGGATCAGGAGGCGGGCATGGTGATATAGGTGAGACATACACAAACACATTATCCTAACCATAACCCTATATTTTCTCAAAACCAACCACAATTAATGTCACTTTTGAAAGTATGTAATGTATTTCATACCCTGTGACCTGATTCAACATTGTACCACTAAAACGCATAACGTACAAACACTTCACCGGAGCTTGAAACGTACTTTGATGACCCGAATCCACAGCAAACAACAAGGTTTCAATTGGACCGTCGTCGGATTGAAGTGTTTATCGAGTTATCGGAGTCACAACTGACGTAAGCTCGACAACGGACCATCGGACAACCTTAGGCTTTATAATCCGACGTTGCATCAGTTGAAACCTTGTTGCACGGCGAACCATGGTTTATCCCAATTCGTAATCCGTCTTTCACCTCTCTTGACAACATTAAAATTACGTTCTTTTACAACCATCAACTATTTCTATCGCTATTATATTGCATTCTGCCACAAACGAACAAAGATGTTACGATTTAATTTTACCCGATGGGTCATCAAATATTCTTCATTTTCCTCTCTTTCTGTTTCTCCTTCATTCGTAGGTGATAGTCTGGCGAAGAGTAATCCAGGCACCTTTCTTACACATGATCATGGCAGTCGCATAGAGTGTGCTAGCACACTCAATCTGCATACAGGATGGTGGTTCAGTAATGACAGGAATGGAAAAGACTGTCATGAACTACTGGAGTCTAATCTAAATGGAGACTACAAGGCCGCATGCTGTGCAAACGCGCATACGGTGCAAGACATGTATGACGGGGTTGTGTGGAAGAGTTGGAGCGACGAATATACATCTATGAAGACAACTGACATGAGCATAAATATTTAAGCTTTGGAGAAATAACTTAAAGCTTATCCTACGAATTACATTCACTTTCAGACGAGGTTTGTGGGTGTGAATGCAATAAAGCAAATAAATCGGCAATAAATACAGCAATGTTCGACTAAGAATTGTACAGGGCACCTGTCTCATCAACTCCCGGCATCAACTCACTGTAATACCTTACACCGGAGGTAACGCTAATCATCAAATTCGATCGTTAGTAGGGTGGAGCCCACCATAGGTTTTTCTTTACGTAAAATCTGTGATTTTTATTTTCCTCCTGTACATTTTCCGGGCAAAATTATTATTATAGCCTATTTTTTTTATTTACAATCATTTCATATAGCAGCTAAAAGTTGTACAAACAAAACTTATATTTCACTACGTCCATTCAAAAGTTTTTTAAGAAGGGTATTGCGCTGTTCCCGTACCCATGGGTGCTACAGTCTTCTGTCAGCAAGGGAGTCTAGGAGGGAGTCCACATGACAGACGTATAGCTTCATTATGATAAGACTAGCTGAAATTGAACTATTTGGCGGGGATTGGTCAAAAAAGCTGCAATCCATGGAATGATTTCATTTCGGGCACTAATACTAAGTTGCTGTACCGGCTGGATAGCCAAAGTATGATCAATGCAATCAAAAGATTTGGAGAAGTCCGTCACAACAAGGGTGGCCACAGTGTTCGGTTTGTTCAAGGATATTATTGACTTTAAACTTGGTAGTTAGGATAAATATACATTTCCGTTCATAATTAGTATATAGAAATCCATACATGCTCGTGGAATTTTTAGCCGAAAATCAATGTTGGCTATACTTTTTGTACATATAGCCAGAATTTCCAGATTTCGCGTTCACAATATGGCATCATGGCGATATTGTGTGGGGAATGTTTGACATTGTTTGTACGTATTTTGGTACTCAAGTGGGAGACTCATTAACTATACATTGGTAGCAAATAATACTAAACGTATAAAATTCTGACGTTTGAATTTCTAAAAATGATTATAGAGGTTTGAAATTAATAGTAGGAATGGGGGTAAAGTGTGAACAATCAGGCTAGCAGTACTGTGCAAACTGCCTATAGGACTGCAACTGTTTAACAGTCTTGACCCCTTGCTCTGTACTAGGGGTCAGCGACATTTCGGACACTTGACCCCAAAATAGGGTCGTAGACTCTAGGTAGCTTGTTCAGCGATGGCTGGTTCAATCTGATATAAATGGCTTCCTTAACACCACGCTCAAAATATCTAGGTTCCTTGTCAGGGATTTGAACTTCAAACGATGTTGGGGAGACGGTGTTCAAATCTTTGATTTACAAATTGTAACTCTCATACAAAGAGAAATCTAGGCTTTTCGTAATTCCTTGTCATGAGAAATCTGGGACCCTTTTCATATCTTGATATAAACAAATACGTATTTATCAGTCAAAAAGTTACTAGGATGACAAAATGTAACAAAACCAATGTCGTAAATGACATTTTTGGTAAAAATGTGTTTTCTTGTGAAAAGTAACAAAAACAAGGTGTTTTTGTTTTGTTTTTGTATCTTATCAAAAACATTCTGGGCACTTTGTTGCAGATCTCATCACCACAAATAAACATAACATACAAATAATTCCGTCTCCAAATTGATTTTACATGTTTTTGGGAGTTAGTATTGAGCAATACACGTTTCAAACAAGGCCATTCCATTCCGCGAATTTCATATGAATTCCGCGAATTTAATATTAATTCCCCGAATTAAATATTAATTCCGCGAACCAAATATTAATTCCGCGGTTTTAATATTAATTCCACTGTTTTAATATTAATTCCACGGTAATTAATATTTTTAATTTTTTTTGTAATGAAATACTACGTATGTCATATATCAGCCACCGTAGTTTCATGATCATCCATGCATCGTGGATACTCGAAAAAGCTCTTAAACAAATTTCTTTAATTATTTCTATTTACCCTTGGTTAGTTTTAGTTTTATTGATTCATTTAAACATGTAAAAACTTTTTGATTTTGTATATATTTCTTTACCTACTCACGCTACACGTTTATCATCAATATCTTAGCAACGCTTTCAAAACATTAGGACGGTGGCTTTCTAGCCATTGTCAAGAATACCTTAGCTGCATTAATTAACTAATTGCAATAAAAGGAAAATTTTTAATGACAAGAATCAAAGTGAGTTGGCAGCTTAGCAAATGTAGAAGAACCGTGTTTAGACATTGCTAACTTGATCATGTTGATGTTGTTGTATTTTATGGTGGTGTTTCAAATTAAGTCAATGACAAAATAAATACATATTAATAACATACATTTGGATCAAATACGGATCAAAATGTTTCTCTTTGGATGTAATTCCATAACTGCTGTTCTTTTGGTGTTTTCATTGGCAGGTAAGTAGACGATTTTAAACTGATTAGTTCTGTTTCGCTATACGTTCACAAAGGTTATTTAAGCAATAAATGTGAATTCAAAGCAAACACCAATATCTGATATGTTTTTATAAACGTGTTATATTCGCGTCGTGGTTTCGATCAAAACGCTTTATAACATATAAATGTCGGGTTAAATCTATCTATCTTGCGGACGCATCCGAGAAAGAGTTTACAATTCTTTTCCAGGAATCTCTATCAGCCATCAGATTTGGGAGGTCATTAATTTCTTGATTGACGTCCCTTGCCACACAGTCGATGTAGTTGAATGGTCTTCTTCCTCTACATGTTCGTGGAAGTCTCATACAGATGACATCTGAAATTATTTGGTCTTTTGCACGGTAGCAATGGCCTGCAAATCTGGCTCGCCGTTGAGCAACGATGGAGGACACCTGTGGAACACCATCATAGATCTCTGCTTTGGTTTTATGTTCACGCCAGGATATATTTCGAACCCTCATCAACAGCCGGGTGTAGGTACCATCAAGACGGTCCTGAAGATCTTTCTTCATTGTCCAGGTCTCACTTCCATATAAGAGGATACTCTCTATGCAGGCTCTAAAGAAGGCAAGCTTGGTATTTCTTGATATGTTGGACTGCCAGATGGTGTGCAGTTTGTTGCAAGCTTTCCATGCTTGAGCTTTGCGAGTCAGAAAGTCTTTCTTGCTGTCGGCAACAAATGAACCAAGATATTTAAAGTCAGACACCTCCTTGAGTTGTGTGCCATCCCGAGAAAGGATTGGAGTTGTGTTCTTATCTCCATTAATACACATATATTCTGTCTTCTTGGAATTGAGAAAGAGGCCAACTTTGGCGGAAGCATCTTCTAAAGATGACAGAAGATCTTGGGCATCTTGTGATAACGTAGCTGTTAAAGCGATGTCGTCTGCGTAGTCAAGATCGGTTAAATACTTGTTCTTCTCTCTGCTCGTCTTATTGGGCATGATGTCAATCCCTTTGGACTTGTCAGTGTCTATCGACTGTCTGAGGAGATAGTCTACCACTATCACAAAAGGTAAGGGGCCAAGGTGTCGCCCTGCAGGATTCCAGCAGTAGAGAGAAACTCTTCAGTTGGTCCATCACCTGTTTGTACAAAACTTGAAGGATTATCATACATTATTGCAATAGCATTCACAATCTCCTGAGGGATCCCATAATTACGAAGAATATGCAGCATGGCCTTCCGGTTAACACTGTCGAAAGCTTTTGAGAAGTCAACAAACACAATATATGCCTGCTTCTTTGAGATTTTAAGCTCTTCTATTATCCTTCTAAGGGCTAGAATCTGTGGTGTGGTTGATCTACCCTTGCGAAAACCATTTTGGTTACGTCTGAGAATAGGATCTAGATGAGGAGAAATCCTGTTGAGCAGCATAGTGTTATACAGCTTGGCAGCAAGTGCTGACAGTGTGATACCTCTATAATTTGATGGTTGTGAAAGATCCCCGTACTTCGGGAGAGGTATAATTGTGGATCTTGACAAGGCTTTTGGCTTATTTCCTTCATGGTTTCATTACAGAAATCAAGCAGTTGCTGATGGAAGAGTGGGTTTTTCCAAACAATGGCTGGTATGTTGTCAGGACCAGGTGGTTTTGACTTGTTGAGCTTGCTCAGACCTTTTTGCAGTTCCTCCATAGTAAATGGACCAGTGTGTATTGGGAGATCGTCAGAGACATTGCTGTTAAAGAAGGTATCTTCAAGGTTTACGTCTTGCTCTGGTTTCCCTAGTAAGTTGGAAAAGTGTAGAAACCAGTTGTCACGACGCTCTTCAGATGTATTGCCTTTCACTCTAACCACAGGAGCAGTTATCTCCCGGAGGAGTTCCCAAGAAGCTGCATGTTTATATTCATGATGGAGGTTGTCAAGTTCCTCTGTCTTCTTTTGAATAGAGGACTCCAGAGTTTCTGTGTAGGCTTTATCAAGAGTAACTTTGGCCGATTCGAGGAGCTTTTGTGATGCTCAGGTGGATCTAGCATTGTGTTTCATAGATGCACTCTTTAAGACATCTCTTGCCTCAGTGACTTTGTCTGATGCAGCAATGTTGTAGGACTGCTTTGATTTTTTAGGGAGCATCTCCAGTGCAACTTCCTCATTAGCCGCAACTAAGGTATCATAAGTGGTGCTAATATTGGGTTCTTGTAGCTCATCGTGTAGAGAACTGAAGCGGTTATAGACTGCTACCACAAACTGCTCACCCAGGATGGTGTCTCTGGTAACCTTCTTCCAGTCAATACGTTTCATTGGGTCTTTCATGGAAGTTCTGCATTTCCGGTAGCTGATTTGACATTTGCATGAAACAATCCTATGGTCCGAGTTCACACCCTCGAAGGAGCTGTATGCACGTGAATTCTTGATTGAGTTGATCCACTTCTTTCTTACCAGGACAAAGTCTAGTTGAACTAGTTGGCCATTAGGACGCCTATGTGTCCATAATCTGTTGATGCGGTTTTGAAACCTTGTGTTTGTGGCTATGAGGTTATGTTCCTGCAGGAAGTCTTTCATGTGGTTGCCATTTCTATTGGTTTCTTTAGCAGGTGTGAAGAGAGCATCCAATGGCCCAAGCTGAGCATTAAAGTCTCCTCCAATTATAAGTAAGTTATGAGCTGGGATGGCATTAACTGTAGAAGAGAGTTCTTGGTAGAAGGAGATAACAGCTTCTTCCGGTTGTTCGTTATGTGGACTGTAGCAGCAGAGAACTGTGGATGTTGGATTGCCCAGCAGAGAAATTTCCATAATCCGTTCATTATGACTAATAATGGACATGCAGGAATTGATGGCTCTTGGTGAGATTAAGAAGCCTACTCCACCAGTGGCAGCATTCCTTTGGTTCTTCCATGCTGAAGAGGTGACTAATCTGTATCCATTCAGATCTTCCTGCAAGAGGGAGTCATTGTGACAAATCCGGTGTTCCTGCAGACATATGATGTCAATGCCATAATGTGCGGCTTCATGAGCAAGTTCTTCTTTTTTGGCTAGTGAGTTGAGAGTTCTGATGTTGAAAGTGCTGATGGTAAATGTTTTTTTCCTTTGTACAAATTTGTCTTGACCATCCTTATCTGCATCAGGTTTGGTCCGTCCAGGGATGGTATCAACTGGCTTTGAGATCAAACCGTCATTGATGTTAGCATAGTCTAACGGTGACTTAGATGGTCCAGACTTCATAGCAGGGGCTTTAACCCTGGTGCTTAAATGTAAACTCATATTTCTTGTCAATGGCTGAATAAGACAGAGGTCGCCACTCCTTCTGTCATAGAGGATATAAAGGAAAGGTTTCAGCATTTAGTCCAGTTGCCACCCATACTAAATCATATGGGGATACACTTGGTCGCCTGCCGAGGAGATCTGTGTGTATGTACCCCTCAGCGGCATCGGTGAAGTCTCGATTTTTCCCAGACTCAGGTGTCTCTACCCTACAGAAGTACCTGAAACAGGTATTCTGTCCTACCATGCAAACGAAGCTGAAGACTAAAACTAAATATTAAGCCCTAGACAACTGGGTGCTGAGAAGGAGGAAGAACTAGTATAAGCAGGAAAACACATGGAGCACCCAAAGGATGTTGAAAACATCCAGTGGGAAACCCAGCCCCTTAAGATGGTAGTAGGGTGCAAATGCAAATGTAGAAGAACCGTGTTTAGACATTGCTAACTTGATCATGTTGATGTTGTTGTATTTTATGGTGGTGTTTCAAATTAAGTCAATGACAAAATAAATACATATTAATAACATACATTTGGATCAAATACGGATCAAAATGTTTCTCTTTGGATGTAATTCCATAACTGCTGTTCTTTTGGTGTTTTCATTGGCAGGTAAGTAGACGATTTTAAACTGATTAGTTCTGTTTCGCTATACGTTCACAAAGGTTATTTAAGCAATAAATGTGAATTCAAAGCAAACACCAATATCTGATATGTTTTTATAAACGTGTTATATTCGCGTCGTGGTTTCGATCAAAACGCTTTATAACATATAAATGTCGGGTTAAATAAAGGGCATGAAAACATTTTTAAAATGTTTTATAAAAATTATGGGAAAATGTTTGCATTACGTTTTTAAATATGTTTTCTGAATGTCATAAACGTTTTATAACTTTGATACAAATCGACATTTAAGGGGGGCATTTTGTGAAGAAATGAGAAAATTATTTTACAAAGTGGTATGCAAACTGAAGGGGCAAATCTTCTCGTTCTATTGGTGACATCGGTATCAATGTAGCTTACATGCTATTAAAGGTAGACGCCAAAACGTGGTACGTGCCTGATGTACCGCAAAAATGCAGCGTAGTACCCCCTTATACGTTTTCCATAAAACGTTTTTGTGTTTGCTGAGTTGCAATGGCACGTTATTTATCGCTTAAAAAATCATAATCATGATAATTGGAGATCCACAAGAATCAATACGAAGTCTAATTCTGTTTATATTTGAAGTTATTGATATCCATCTGGATTCAATGTCTTTATGTAATATTTTGAAGGTATGTCTGTTTGCAATGTTGCTTTTACAGAAACATTTGATTATGTCGCCTGCAATAATTGTTACGTACATCGTGAAGGATCTCATAGTATTAAATGGCGTTGGTTTGTCACTCAAAAGGATAGCTGTTCATGTGATATGTTTAAATTTGGCGGACATAACGCTAACGGTCCTATGGAATACAAGACATCTAACACACTTTTTCCGTCACACTGTGGTAAGTTGATTTAGACCTATTATACCCCTCCGTTTCTTTTTTTGTAAGTTAAGGAAGGATAGGGATTAGCCCTTTTTTAAATAAACATTAAAAAAAATTACAATTTCAAATTTTACGCAAATTACTTAATTTGCATATTTAATTAGCGCAAATCACGCAAACTTATAAAATTGTAGCTCTGCAACAGAACACCACAGAATGCATGGTTGAGGTGTCAAATGAAAGCTTTTGCAAAGACCGATCCATTGGACGGTCCGGCAAGGCCCGCAGAGCTGGCATAGTATTTGTTCGCGGGCAACTCAACCCAAACCTCCTCGTGGTGTCGGATGGATAACGCAAACTTGGGCTCTGGGGAACAGGCTTGGATGCGAGGAAGTCAAGCTAGCGGAGGGGAAGGAAATCCCACATGAATTTTGGGAATGACCAACCTCAAAAGAAGTATACATTCTAGTGTATTCAATGTAGGTTCAAAACATATAGTACATGGCCGTAGGACTTGCATGTTTATTTTGAATAAACCAATGAATCAAATGAATTATGCTGCCAATTTTTCTGATAGGGTTAAGGGGTCAAATCCAAGATGGCGGCCTAGTTAATGGTATATAGGATAATATGGTTGATTATACTTGTTCACCTTTGACCTTCAATTTAAAACCTGCAGTTTTATAACCATATATATATTTTAGATATTCAAAACTATAACTTATTTGTTTCTTGTGTCAAGCTGAATAATTAGAGACCATTTTCACTTCAATCAGAGAATATTTAGAGCTTCACCACCAGTCAAAAGGTCGATGACCTTTTGTATAATTTACCATGTAACTCATTCATCTTACAGATGTGTGACCATTAACCTTTTTTTTCCTTGTGATTAAAGGAAGAATTTGAGGTATTGTACAACATGATCTGACAATGTTGAATTTAACTTAGCCGCCATCATGGATTTGGCCCCCTTAACCCCATCAGTCAGAAGAATTGGCAGCATGGTTCATTTAATTCAGTGGTCCATGTAGATTGGATTTCAGTTCAAACAACAAAATAAACATGAACTTCTCACGAAATGACGTAAGGCCTCTGACTAATAGCCCTTTGTTTCAAGATGATTTGAGATGAGTTTCTGGCCCATAGGGGTGTAGTTTTGCTTCCACATTTTTTTTTGAAAAAAGTTATAATGTTGAAATATGAATATTAATTAGCTAACTAGCATAATATTATGATTATATATCACTTGAATTTAATATGTACAACAATTTGTTCTGTTCCATTGATGTATTTTGGCCTGTAATTATGATTAGTTTACTTTGATGAACACTGTTTTGAAAACAGTAGAATACATAAGAAATATAATGAATTGTGATATAGGATAAAGCCCATTCTGAGCTGTTGAAAGTTTTTTCACCCGCAACTTTTGAACGCAATGTGCGATTTGTATCAAATAAAAAGTAAAAGAAAACTGAATGTTTAAGTAAAGTAATATCGTAAGAGAAATTCAAAAAAATTACTTTTTAGCACCCAACCCCTAACCTTCAACCTTAAATCCATAATGTACGATTTCTATTAAATTTTAATTGTATTATTCTTTACTCAAAATGATGAAACAATACTAGTCATGTGAGTAATATCTGCCAGGAAAGGTCCCTGTCCATTTTAAGCCTAATAAACACGGTAAAGTGAAAGAAATCCCACTGGCTATTTTGCCCCCTTTTAACGTAGATTTCTATGGGGACTTCTATGTAAAAATTGATCTTTTCACCTGACATTTTCTCTTTTTTCTCAAATTGCTCGCCGCTCCACCCCCTCCCGATTGCTCTAGATCCGCCACTGTCTGCCTCTCCACTTTTCACATAGGATCGACTGCCTAGCCCACACCCCAACCCGTGAGGGATCCAGGATTTGCCAAATGGTCGCATCACAGGAAAAGTCTGGAAGGCTATTATATAGAGTTACATACAATTCGTGCATTCATGGTATTGCTTCATTTATAGCTATATTTGTGATGATGATGATCGTGATTATGGTGATGATGATTTTGTTAATGATGTTGTTGATAATGATGTTGATGGTGATGGTGGTTGGTGTTGCAATAACAATTTTTTTTATTGTCAATGTTATCATATGCCTACCATCAGCAACTGACGAAACCGGTGTGAATATTCCAACAACACCTGGCGATAATGCGCACACACCGAGCATTCCAGCAACACCTGGCGATGAAACGCAAACATCGGGCATTCCAACAACATCCGGCGATGAAACGCAAACATCGGGCATTCCAACAACATCCGGCGATGAAACGCAAACATCGGGCATTCCAACAACACCTGGCGATGAAACGCACACATCGGGCATTCCAACAACATCCGGCGATGAAACGCAAACATCGGGCATTCCAACAACACCTGGCGATGAAACGCAAACATCGGGCATTCCAACAACATCCGGCGATGAAACGCAAACATCGGGCATTCCAACAACACCTGGCGATGAAACGCAAACATCGGGCATTCCAACAACATCCGGCGATGAAACGCAAACATCGGGCATTCCAACAACACCTGGTGATGAAACGCAAACATCGGGCATTCCAACAACACCTGATGATGAAACGCAAACACCGAGCATTCCAACAACACCTGGTGCAACAACGAAGCCTTTGCCAATAAGCACAACGGTATCTAACCCAAGCCAAGGGGAAGTCAAATCGCCCTTTATCAACAGCTGTGAGCCAAAATGTAAGACATCTGATTTTATCATATTTATACTGTGTTACAACCATTTAATTTGTAATGTTTTGTAGTTAATATAATTGAGTTTCTGACCGGACAATAATTATTGTTGTTATTTATTTATTTATTAGATTCATACACACTTGGCCAAAGATTAAATTACATATATTTTACATTTTAAAATCCCTTAAAAATGGGCAAAGAGGGCGAACCTGTTTTCACAGACCGGAGTGCCCCATCTTTCGAAGGACAGACTCCTCCATTTAATGTTGGAGGGGCTGCTACACCAGTCTGTTACCGTCCCGGCATTGAATAAAGCCAGTACCATTTGTGCATCTGTCTAGGAAGATGCAATTGTCAATAGGGGCAAAGAGCCATGCCTAAGTGCAAAACACCTGCGTGGGTTCGAACCCACCGAGAGCTACCTCGCGGTGTAATAAAATATTATAGGAAATATTCTTAATCATTACTTTGACATCGGAAGATTTTATTGCAATTTAGAGCGACTGATCCCATTCCGAATTGTTTTATTCACGTATTGCTCTATCACCAATAGTGTAACTGTAACATTTTAAGATACAAATATTATCATAGTAACAGCACGTATAATAATAGTAATACTATTAGGGCCGCTACAGACTCCGAGTATCCGACGTACAATATTTTGATATAACATATCTACGTTATTCAATCTAGTTCCATTCTATTTCCAATAATGTTCTAACGAATGTTTGATGACGTAAAATCGATAATATCTGGTAAAAATATATTATCGATTTTACGTCATCAAACATTCGTTAGAACTTAAACACTACTGGAAATAGAACGGGAATAGATTAAATAACGTAGATATGTTACATCGAATATTTTACATCGAATAAAAGTCTGTAGGGTCACTTACTCTTTAATACTACTACTGATAATTAGTTTGAAAGGCTATTAAACAGGTGTATATTACTTCCATTATTATTATTAACAAAATGCATTAATCTTTTGCGCGCGTAAACTGGAGCCGATGATCACGTCATTCAATAATGTGTGGAGACATTTCAATGAACGAGCCTGTAAAATTGTTCACTTAATAGCAAAGGAGTCAGACAACATTTGTTTTCAACTTTTCCACAAACACCCGGTTTTTTCATCTTAGAAGCTACAGATTTGATAATTTCAGACCAGTATAAAATAAAGTCCATTCTTTTCTTATAACACGCGATTTCTCTTTTGATGGTTGGAAATCTGCACATTCCACCATACATATAAATTAAACCGACGACGTCAAAGAAGTTTATATCTGGGCGATAATCATATGTCGCCATATTTCGAAAGGAAATACCCCATTGCACTTGTAGAATACAATGGGTATCAGGGCTGAAAACTGTATTCGCCAAGCAGGCAACCAGGTAGAGGGCAGAGCAACAAAGTAAAGACAAACCAAACAGCCCTTTTCTGGGCTATACATTTTATCAAATAAAAAAAGTATATAAAAAAGTATATAAGAAAGTAAGAAATATAATCAAACAAAAAGGCATTAATAACCAAGAATAAATAAGTACTTGCAAGTATAGCCAAAGAGGTCCCATCCCACACCCACAAATTAATGACACTTAGACTGCCTCCACCAGTGGTCTGACTGTGGCTAGTACCGTGTTATGTACCGTAATCCGAGTCTTTACGAATGAGGGCAGCTGTCATTTTTTTGTTCTGCACAAATAAAATCTGAATTTTTATCAGTTTTTGATTTCAAATTGCACGGTTGTTTGTCAATACGCTAGCTAACGACTATCATGTTCTTTTAACACAAATATTCAAGTGCAAGCCTTACAATTGGCTTCTTTAGAAACCAAACATTACGGGAGATATTCATAATTTTTACCCCGGTATCCAAAGATTTATCGTCTGAATATCAAATCGTGCATAGCAGATACACGTGTATTGATCCCGGTATTGATTTAGTTTCCTGCTGTACAATGTAATAATTTACCAGCCGGGGGGGTACTTAGTACAAACGACCATACGGGGACGTGCCGCAAATATGGGTAGCATTTTCGGCCTTTTGACTCCTTTTTCTAAGCCAATTTTGGTAAATGAATGTGTCCTTTTTTCACAATGTTTTGAATTTTCTTGAAAAATGTCGCAATTTTGCCTCAATCTAGCCAAAATTTCGAAAGTTTCCAAAAAAATTTGGAACAATTTGTAAAAACTAAGACAATATGGGTTAAATTTGGCCGAAAATTTTGAATTTTGGTATATCAATAGGTCCAAATTTCTTGATAATTTGGTATATTTATGGGTCCACTTTCAAATTCTCAGCGGCACACCCCTACCAAAATCAAACTTGAGTACCCCCCCCCCCGGGTTTACCAGGCGATGTCGCTGTGCGTGTATTCCTTTTCAATATTTGAAGTAGCCAAACCTACTCCGTGGACAAAGTGAAAAACGGATACATTTCTTAAAAGGAGCATCTTCCAAAGTTGTGAGGCGATTGTAATATTTGTTTTAGTTTATTAAACCTAACGAATCAGGTTTCTTTACATACCAAAATATATTTGATCAACTTTTCCAAAATAGGAGAAAAAAGGGCGCAATGAGGGTTCTGTTTTTGTTTAAAAAATGTGCAAATGAAAGGCGCCCTCTTTGACAATTAGAAATACTAGGGAAGAGGGCTGTACATGTAAATCAATGATAGCATCAAGTTTATCAAGAGTTCCTGCGTGAAATCAAAAGAATGCATCGATTACACAACAATACAAAATTGTTTTAACTGCTTTTACTGTTTTATCAGGATACAGGTATAATGATTCTCTTTTTCACTTAAGTGGGTACTATACAACCCTGCCATTTTTTCACAAAAATTATAGCGCATTGGTGACAAATAAGATATGTATATTATAGGGGCAAGGACTACAAGTACAACTCCTGTGCTGAAAATTCAGCAACTCAAGGCAAGTAGTTATTGATTTATTGATCAAATATTGGTTTTCCCTCATTTTTGACTGTAACTCCACAACTGTTGTCTGTTTTGAAATAAAATTTCCAGTGCAGTAGTTGCAGTCCTTGCCCCTATAATATACATATCTTACTTGCCACCAATGCGCTATAATTTTGAGAAAAATGCAAAAAGAGGCACAAAATTGAGCAGGGGTGTAGTACCCCCTTAAAACAGATTTTAATCTTTTAAAAAAGATAAATACATATTTCCCATTCTGCTGTAAAATTAAATACATGCCAATGATTTAAATTAAAGACAAACAAATGGTGAACACTCTGTTGTAAAATTAAAATCATGTCAGCGACATTGCATATCGTATTGAAATTTTACACTATAGATTTAAAATCCATTGATGATTTTTCATCAAATCATAAGTACAAATTATAATATTTCCGAGTGTGAAGAAGCTGAATCCGACGTTGATATAAAATTGATCGATTGAGCCCATATTTATTGGTCGAGCTATGAGTTTTATAATATTGGACGAGACATAGTCGAGTTCAATATTTTAAAACTCACAGCGAGACCAATAAATATTGGGCGTAAAGCATCCAAATTTTATCATTATTATGTGTTGGATCCAATATTTTCACACACTTGGATTCATCAAAACATAATAATGCTTGAAATCGACAGTTTAGTCGATTTTACAGTTTGGTCCTTAACAGTATTGTTCTTGTACATGGGTCATTCAGAGCCCCTTCCTTCTACGTGACCGCCGCCTGTAGCAACGCTGCCCTCCTGGGAACCCTGCTTCTGCGGAGCTGCTGGATTTCGTTTCTGTACTGTACGAATATTTGGATATAACATTCTATTCAATTTTCTAAAAAGTGGCACAAAAGGGTTTTCATACATTTGTGTTTAGTGAAGCAGATCTCTGGATTCCCTAAACCAAAATGAATGAAACAAACGGTATTCGAAAGCTAGGGCTGCTCCCTTGACGTTGATTTAAGCATCATGTCACAACAGTATTTTCTAATTGCCAAAGATGGCGTTTTCCACTTGCAAAATTTTTCTTTATACAGGCTGTACTAATGCATATCAATAAACGACAATTTCTTCCTTCAGCATCAACTGTTTACTTAAGTTGTGCCGATGTAAAAGCAAACTCACACACGGAAAACGGGGTTTACTACCTAACTGTTGGATCAAAAGTTGTTCCTGCTTATTGTCAATTGACTTACCCAAATGCACGACTGGTATGTTTAGAACGAATATATTCTTGCATCTAAAGTACAATAATTGTTCAACGTTTTGGGTTTTGATGTTGCGACGTTTTGGATTTTGGCGTTGCGACAAATACAGCGGACATTTTGCCGTTGCGTAGACATAATTAAGTATAACTATTTGAGTAGAAGAACCAACAAATCACGGAAAAAGTCACATCGTTTGTCGACGGAACGGGAAAACATACGCAAAAACACCGAACGTCTACTTATTAGCCTCTTATGCTCTATAGGTAAAAACCATTACAATTTCATATGACAATTTAATTAAGATTGTAATAGCTGTAAGACCGATGCGGTCTGATGGAAAATTCTTCTATGATGTGAATTCAATTAAACTTGTAATGGCTGGAAGACCAATGAGGTCTAAAAAAGTAGATCAAAAACAGGCAAAGACATGGGAACATAAGAACAAACGACAAGTTGAGCGTTTATAGACTCATCATATTTTGACAAAAGTCATTGTTTAGGGAGATGTTTGTGGCTTTTAAAGATTTTGTGAGTTCCAAAGAATAGGACCACATCGAATGACATGGTCAGAAAACGATCTTTAATTCGATTGAAATCAGTAACATATCTTGTTGCGCAGTTGTGAATGTCACAACGTTTCCATTGCATTGACCTGAATTGAATTGAATTGACTTGAATTTATTTCGATGACTAGGTGATTCAAAAACGAATCGACGGAGAGCAAAGTTTCTATCAAAACTGGACGACGTATGAATCTGGCTTTGGTGACCTATGTGGTAGTTTTTGGTGGGGCAATGTAAACATCAAGATAGTGACATCAAGCTACGCGAATCTAAAGGTAGTACTAGAGAAGTTTGCGGGAGAAGAGGCTAATTATGTCTACCCAACGTTTCGGCTGGTAGATCCTGATTACACTCTTGATCTGGGATCAGGAAGCAGGCATGGTGATATAGGTGAGACATGGCATTAACACATTTTCCTAACCCTAGCCCAAATTACCTTAAAACCACCACAAGTAATATATATGACTTTTGAAAGATGTAATGTACCAGAGATACTTGATACCCTGTGACCTGATTCAACATTGTACCACTAAATTTCTTATCACGACATTAACACTTCACCGTAGCTTGAGACTGCCTCTGATGAAAGATATTAAGTTGTGAGTCTTCCACGACGGGAATCCATAGCAAGCAAACAAGGTTTAAAGGTGCGCCATGCATCGGATTGAAGAGTTTATCGAGTTCTGACTTCATCAGGGCTGAAGAAGTCAGAGTCGTCATACCTGATGAAAGCTCGACAACGGCGGACAACCTTTGCAGCTTTACAATTCGACGCGGCACCTGTTAAAATATTGTTACACTTTGAAAGATGACTGGTCCCGAAGGGTCTTCAAATATTTCTTCATTTTCCTCTCTTTCTGTTTCTCCTTCATTCATAGGTGATAGTCTGGAGAAGAGTAATCTAGGTACCTTCATTACACATGATCATGGCAATCGTTCAGAGTGCGCTAACGCACTCAATCTGCATACAGGATGGTGGTTCAGTAATGATAGGGATGGAAAATACTGCTATCAACTACTCGAGTCTAATCTCAATGGAGACTACAAGACCGAATGCTGTGCAAACACGCATACGGTGCAAGACATGTATGATGGGGTTGTGTGGAAGAGTTGGAGTGACGAATATACATCTATGAAGACAACTGAAATGGGCATTAGATAAGAGCATAAAATGTTTGACATTCGGAGAAATAACTTAACACTCAGAACATTGACCACTATTGTTATGCATCGTCGTGCTAAAAGTTATCGATACAAAAAATCAACACAATTCAGAGACACACCTTTTGCTTTGAATTGAATTTCCTCAGTAAAATAAAAAACAATTTTTTCAGTAATGTCAGATAAAAACATATACCTGGTATATTAAGTCCCGGTGTTAGAATTAGGCATGAAATTAATCTTTTACGATAAGATTTTTGATTTTCACAGACATGAACTTGGCCCATGTGCTTTTTTTGGTTTATTAAGTCTTTAGCGTTTCAAACTACATTGTACTATAGTTCGCTATTATAGTTTTGTCAGAATATCCGTTTTGATTTCACCAATTTTCACTTGCGGCTGCCAAAATGTCCAACCCAGTCAGTACTTCATTTCTAATACAACCAGCAGAATCAATAGAATATTTCTATTGTGGCTTACAAAATCATCCATGGATACGAGTAAGTCACGCGTTGATATTGAAAAACTTGTAGTCAGAATTGAAAAAATTGTGTAATCAAAACCGAATATCTGACAAAACTATGATAAATAGCCCGGTATGGTGTGCTTTAGAAAGTTGGGAAATATCTTTCATTGACGAATTACCCTAATCACTCGATAGTTAGCATACGTGCCTTCTATCTTAACCTCCAACAAAGGGGTTACAGAAATATTGGAGGACATTGGCACTACAATGAAGGCAACTGTCATCAGGGCCTTTGAAGAATGTGGAATTTACCTCATTAACATCGACGTCCTATCCGGCTAAAATGTTGAATGAATAACCCATGAGCCCAATATGAATAAAAGCAAAACAAAAAAGAAACACAATGAAAAACGAAGCAAAACCCCCCCCCCCCAATAAACAACAACCAAAAACATAAAAAAAAAAAAAAAAAAAAAAAAAAAAAGATAAAAAAAAAGACATACTGCAGTTACTGTCCGTTTTCCTATACACAATACACAGTGCTCTCACCATTGACGCGTGACCCCTACAAATGATGTACGTTGCAAGAATGGGCACTTGCCTAGTTAACATCACTGTGTGAAAAATAACCAGCCAATATGTTAGGTATTCTCCAAACTTCTAGCAAATATATTTCTCTAACATGACCTAAAATTACAGCTAGGTTAGATGTTCAGAAATAGTCGCACTTTTGTAAAATATGAGTGAGGGCAAGGCATAGCTAGCCAACTCCCCGTGTTAATTGAATGGAGATTTGACCGAAAATATTGGTATCGGACTGCTCACTTCTGAAGGATGCCACAAAAAAACGGTACAAGCTACATCTTAACTATTCTCTGGCAATCATCATGATGAGTGTCTTATATAGTATGCCGAAATTGGGTACTGTAGGTGATTGACAAAGGGTCGCACTTTTCTGATAAATAAGTGACAGTGAACATGAAATATCAGCGCCCATAAACCCAAGTTAGTAGCTAGTTAGTGGAGGCCGTCACGGGACTGATTATTGATTATTGAAGTGCCTTATTAATAGATACGCACGATTTAGGGCAAGAAAAACAAACCGGGACACTTTTGGAGACATCATCATCATCATCATCATCATCATCATCATCATCATCATCATCATCATTATCATCGACATCATCATCATCATCACTTTCTACATTTTTTCTAAACAACATAGGGCCTACCGTTTTAATAAGATTTTTTTCTTGAAATGCATGTAACTATAATTATTGTTTAGAGCGTGATGAAATAAAACATCACGATTTTCATCACAAAACAAATATAATGCATAAGAAATCGTTTGTTTTAGAGCGTGATGATGAAATAAAACATCACGATTTTCATCCCGAAACAAAGTAATACATAAGAAATCAATTTTTCGTGAGTGATGAAATAAAACATCAAAATTGTCATCACGAAACAAAGTAATACATGAGAAATCGTTTGTTTTAAAGCGTGATGAAATAAAACATCACGATTTTCATCACAAAACAAAGTAATAGACCTACAAAAGAAATACATTTTTCGAGAGTGATTAAATAAAACATCACGATTTTCATCACGGAACAAAGTAATACGTAAGACATCGTTTGTTTGATTGCAATCAACCGCGACAGTTCGTCTCACACACATAACAATGCACTGCGATCAAATAGGTTGATGACAACATTTGATTGAATGGACTGCACTGCGCCATGATTACGTGCACCGGTTCAAATCCTTTGTTTGGAGCCAATCAATAATTTCACGTACAGCCTCTATGCAAATTAGAGTTTACACACGCTGCAGCTGGGGTAATCGACCGAAGCTGGTTGCCGTTAGTGATCGAATGCATGAGCTTATTTGCTTTACTGAATCGACGTACTGGATTAATGTGCTGTTAACTGGGTTTAATGACACAAAGGTCGAATCGCCTTTGCCATGGACCATGACTGCATCATGAACAAATCAAACAATTGAAACAAATAAAGCAATAGAAACGTTTGTAACGAGTGTCGAACTCACTGAATTTGTACTAAAGTCTGGCGCTTTACCAACTGAGCTAATGAGGTTCAGACACAAATTTGCAGGTTTACTTGTTCGTATATAACTACGTGTATCGATGATTTGCTCAAAACCCTAGACTTATTTTGGTACTTTTGTGGATGGCGCTCTTCATGTTTTCAAAAGCGCTCGATAGAAGGCACATAGGCTAACTATCGAGTGATTACGGTATGTTACTTTGAAAAACAAAAACGTTGACCTCCCCAAAAAGCTCATGGGCGAAGTGCAGGCTTGTCAAAATCGAAAATCTTACCATCGAGTTATAACTCGATGATCTTGTAAACACTAGACGACTAAATTTCCCAAAGAAGTTTGAAACTAGGATTTAAAATGAAAACATAGTATCAAGCCTTATGGTTTTCTGCTGATAAAGAAACTTGTATTTTAAATTGAAAAGATGTAGCTCACAATATTATTGCGCTCATTTCAACACCGAATTCGATCGGTTCATTGCCTAATTTAATGACTGAGTGAGCCTTGCATAACACAGTCAATAGCTATCGAGTGACTAGCGTATTCTGAGTGTTAAGCAGTATTCAGACTTTTTAATGTACGTAAAATATTGTATGCAACATATCTACGTTGTTTAATCTATTGCCATTCTATTTCCAGTAATGTTTTTAAACATTACTTAAAACTTAAGAGTTAAAACTTAAAAGTTTTAACGAATGTTTGATGACGAAAAATCGATAATATATTTCTACTAGATATTATATGTAACATATTATCGATTTTTCGTCATCAAACATTCGTTAGAACATAAACATTACTGGAAATAGAATGGCAATAGATTAAAGGCCCATATAAAATGAACAGATGTGGAAATAGGAGTATAAACTGACCAGTATATACCCGTTGTAGTCCTACTACTTCATGGCATATTGGATGGCCTAGGGGAAAGTTAGCCCATATTAGCAAGACTATCCTTGCCTTCAAGGTGAAACAAACCTACTCATGTTACCCTCTGGCGAAGGGCTGGCCTGGTGTCAGATCTTACCCAGGGAAAGATGACATTCCAATATATGCCTTTAAATAACGTAGATATGTTGCATACAATATTGTACGTGTAATACTCGGAGTCTGTGGAGCGCTTTAAACCTTTTCTAACGAATTCACTGTCCGAGGAAGTTTGTGGGCGTGAATGCAAGGAGCAAATAAATATGAAAAAAAAATCAGCATGGATTTGCTAAGGATTGAACATGGCACCTGTCTCATCAAATCACTCTAATACTTTTTGAAAGTGACAGAGGTGTCATCATCGAAGTGTCATAATAACCACCACTTTACTCCACCTTCGGGTTTCAAATTCGACAAATAGGAGGGGTGAACCCCACCATAGGTTTCTTCCGTAAAATCCGTAATTTTTAATTTCATCTTGAGAAATTATTATTATATATTTTATTTAGGTGCCCTGTTCAATCCTTAGTAAATAAGAAATAACTATGAACTACTATGGTATCTAGAAGCTAAAAGCATGATTAAGCAAATTGTTTAAGGAAGTGTACGGCAATCACAACATCGTGTCTTATATGTTAGAAAAATAATGATCAAGCACGAATCACATGGTTTTATTTTAAACAAACTCATATTGACCATAAAAACGAATAAAAACGGATGGCTCTAAAGGGTATAAGTGCCATTTGCAAAGCAATGGTTTTTAGATATCTAAGTCAGGAATGTTTACTGGTCATGTTTTCCAATTTTAAACATTTTATTTTAGACTTCCGAAGTTTAAATTCTGTCAAAGCAAAGCAATCATTAAAGTTTACTCTATGCAAAAAATCTATTTTATCTATATATTATGTGTACAATGACATGTAGCATTTTAAAATGGCGAAGGAACTTTTGGGACACCCTGTACTTTCCCGCTGTAACAGCCCGAAATAAACTACGCAAAAAAAGTTTCTTTATGGTTAGCAAATTTACCCACTATTAAAATCTAGCAACTAATTTTGTACGTTTGCTAAATAATCGCATGCGGTGGATTGTCCTGCGCATTTTGACACGTCAATAACTACCCTACGACACTCCCGAGAAAAGATATAAATGTTTAAGTATCAAGAGGTCGACAAATAAAAATGGCAAAGAAGCCTACTCAGTGGATTTAGAGCTGATTCACTAATTCAAAACGGTTTCATTATTTCCGCCTTTTCAATTTGAATATAAAGCATTTTCCTTGATGCATGTTGGATAATCCCTTCCTTATTGTGCAGATGAATGATCAAAGACAAAGGTGAGTGGGTACTAATAGAGGTTATCCGTGTTCTATAAGCTGCATATCCTATCAACGACTGATATACCTTGTTTAGGACTTTCAAAAGAAGTACCTGCATGCGCAACCATGACTGTTTCAAAATAGCCCGCCAAAGTAATGCAGGGAACTCCGAGGTCGTGCATTGAATTGGTTTGAATGTGGAATACTACGGGAATCGGTGCCTTTTGTTAGAAGTCACGCATGAGTAAAGTGGATAACCTCTATAAGACATTTATGTTTTGAGAGATGGGTTTGGAAAAGGGATTCAAAACAGGTCATGATTACAGCCAGGACAGCTGCATTCCTGGAAGCAGTAAGGAATTGAGACACTCGAGTGGTCCCAGAAGCCCTGATCTTAACCCCTTGTAGAACCTTTTGGATCAGCTCAAGTGACGAGTCAACAAGAAGATAAAGGCAGATACAACTCTGGTGGGATTGCGTTATCAACGAGTGGAACGGGATCGAGCAAGGTAACATTCGACGCCTCGTTAGGAGCATGAGACGCCACGTGGCTGATGTAAGGGAAGCCAACGGGGACACACAAAGTACTGAAAGACTGGTAAAGAAAGAGATTCATCTCAAGTGAAGTTGGAAGCGGCTGTATGATGCCTGAAATGTGCTCAGCAAGTAAACAAAAAATGTTATCTGCATGTTTGTTGTTTTTGTGTTCTTTTATGCTGAAAACTTGAATAGGCCTTTTTGCAATTTTTATTTATCGACCTCGTGTTACTTTTAAGTGTTTAAAACATTCATATCTTTTCTCAGGAGTGTCGTAGGGGAGTGATTGAGGTGTCAAAATACGCAGGACAATCCCCCGCATGAGATTATTAGTCGCTAGATTAGAAATTAGTCGCTAGATTTTAATAGTGGTTAAATTTCCTAACCATAAAGAAACTTTTTTGCGTAGTGTAGGTGGACATGGAGCACCTCACTCTACGCCATTATGGGTAGCTCAAAAAGACAATGTCTAAATCAACTAAAACTGCTGATAGCACACATTACTTCATCAACTATCTACTGCGTCAGACTACTTCATCAACAATCTGCTACTGATAGCACACTACGTCATCAACTATTTACTGCTGATAGCACACTACTTCATTAACTCTCTTATTGATAGCACACTACTTCATCAGCTATCTACTGCTGATAGCAACTACTTCATCAACTATCTGTTGCTGATAGCAGACTACTTCATCAACTATCTACTGCTGATAGCACACTACTTCATTAACTATCTATTACCGATATCCCACTAATTCATCAACTATCTACTGCTGATAGCACACTACATCATCAACTATCTACTGCTGATAGCACACTACTTCATCAACTATCTATTACCGATAGCACACTACTTCAACTATCTACTGCTGATGGCACACTACATCAACTATCTACTGCTGATAGCACACTACATCAACTATCTGCTGCTGATAGCACACTACATCAACTATCTACTCCTGATAGCACACTACTTCATCAACTATCTACTGCTGATAGCACACTATTTCATCAATTATCTACTGCTGATAGCACATTACTTCATCAACTATCTACTGCTGATATCAAACTACTTCATCAGCTATCTACTCCAGATTGCACACTACTTCATCAACTATCTACTGCTGATAGCACACTACTTCATCAACTATCTACTGCTGATAGCACACTACTTCATCAACTATCTACTGCTGATAGCACACTACTTCATCAACTATCTACTCCAGATAGCATACTACTTCATCAACTACCTACTGCTGATAGCACACTACTGCTGATAGCTCACTACTACTTTCAACTATATCAAATGATGACAAAAATGAAATATCTTAGCACACTATGCTGGCTTTATTTCATCAGTATACAGTGTATTTATTTATTCATATTGTAGAGCTGTAACAAAAATAAGCAGATTCAATCCTATTGATTTTCCTTTAGTTTAATATCTGTAGTATATTGGACACACTACCGAAGGCAGCACAAATAAGGGGGGGGGGGAGAGACACATGGATGATGGAATAAACCAGATGCTGCTCCTTCCTAAATCCACTTCACCCTCCCACAAGAATCTATTTCTCGATAACCGGTGTATTATACTATTTAGTTACTCTCCAAAAGTCTACATTCCTGGAAATGGACACCTGTGATAAATTCATTCATACCAAATACCTTTCAGAGTATGTTTGGCCTGACTCTGCATTTCAATACCAGATTAAATCATATGTTGGTTGTATTCTTGGTCCACTAGTTGTGAATTTCTTCTTTTTTCAAAGTTGTAACATTATAACATTTTTTTTATAACACAAATGGTGTGGTATTTCATCTCATTTCTCAGTTGTCCATTTGTCTCTATAATTATTCATGTTATACTTTCCCATAATTGATAATAAACATTTTATATTGCACAATATACTATACATATGAAGATGTCATGTTGTACATTTGATGTAAATTTTAGAAAGCAATTCTATCAAAATATATATTTCTATAAAAAAAAATTTATGGTGTAGACAAATTTGCATATTATTGTTTAAAATTGCAGTATCATTTTACTGCCAGATGCTATTACCACTTTGGCATCAAATCGTGGTACATGGAGAAACATTGTAGTCACCTGCTTCACAGCCAAATAAAATGAATCATAATACAGCAAGCCTCATCTAATTTTCATTTATTTAGATTTGTTAAGCAATCCATTTTTAGAAAAGTATATTCCCCTCTTTGTTCATGGAAACCTGTAACTCAAACATGTGCATGCAAATTTAAAAACCAGAAATATGAAAAAAGAAACTGCACTAGTCTGTCCCTTTTAATGCTTTCTTTATTTCAATAGCTCCAATATTGTTTCCATGGCAACCATTTGAATGTAACAAAATACAGATTCCAAAGTTGCACTAAAAATAATGCAATATGACATTCAGGGGTAGAATTTTGTTCCACCTTGGAAGAATCCAATTTGATTCTGGCAACAGTATTCTTACAAGGATCTTTAGATTCTCACCCATTTACTATGTGTGTAGGCTCAAATATATCCATGAGAATCTATTTAGATTCGAGCAAATCAGTTCAGGAGAATCTCTGCCAGATTCTAGGCCTGGACATTTTCTGCTTGAGGACAACATATTGGGTTTTTTTTTTTTTCAGTTTTAGTACATTTTAAATTGATTTCACAAAATTCTGCGTACATGTTTTGAGATGTGGTTTTAAAATATATACATACATGTACACCCTATACGGTATAGTATTAAGCAATATTAACTGGTCTCAAAAAGAAACTTATAATTTTTCACAAGGTCATATCTTAAAATCCTCTCCATAAAAATGAGCAAAAATTGCACACAGGATTACTTCAAAATCTACTCTAAACACAATGTCAGTAACCAAGCAGCTGTCCAACTGACACAACAGCAAAATGCACTGACATGAAACACCTTTCTGGATCAAAATTCACATCCCAACAGATTTCTTTTGTTGGGTTCCAATTATTCGCCTGTGAATGTGGTCCCGGAAGCTGTTCTGTGTCAGTGCATTTTACTGTTGTGTCAGTTAGACAACTGCTTGGTTACTGACATGTGTTTAGAGTAGAGTATAAAAGTTATCTTGTGTGTAATTTTTGTTCATGTACAGGCGAATAATTAGGTCCAGGAAGGTGTTCCATATCAGTGCATTTTGCTGTTGTGTCAGTTGGAAAACTGCTTGGTTATGGACATGTGTTTAGAGTAGAGTATTGAAGTAATCCTGTGTGCAATTTTGGTTAATTTTTATGGAGATGATTTTAAGATATCACCTTGTGAAAAATTATAAGTTTCTTTTTGAGGCCAGTTTATATACATACACCCTATACATACAACCTATATGGTATAGTATTAAGCAATTTTTGCCACACCCTCAATTTTGCAATTATACACCCTATAGTATTTTATATTATATTATTTTATACTACTAGTATATTATAGTTTCATTGTGGTTCCTCAATACGGATGGAACTCTAGGTACCATATTCATTCCATCAACCACCCAGGCTCCTATAAGCACCCATCCTGCGACTATACTAGGAGATTCCCTGGGCCACAAGGAAGAACAGATGATTAATTGTGTTTTCAACTGATTGAGTGTCCCAGGTTAAAGAAGAAATAAAACAAACAAACTACACAAGAGGACGACACACGATCGTCCATCATCCAACTATGCAAGTATCAAACACGTAACCATCTACACATAAAATCCATACTTTCAGTCATTTTTACATGTGCAATTATGTAAACAATATAAAAAAAATTAAAAAAATGTCTTTGTTAAGCACCCTGGTGGTTACTGGAATGAATATGGTATATATAAACATTCATTTTGTTCTATATTGATTAGAGTGGAGATTAAATTAAAAAGTGTGTGACATTAAGCATATACTGGCAAATGACTTCGCGGAGTTTTTTGCGGATAAGATCCGGAAAGTTAGAGATAAGCTTGACAACATCACTCTGCAACCATCCGTGCCTTCTGAACAAAACCATACCTCAACTTTCAGTAATTTCTGCGAGGTATCTGAAGAGACTATCCATCGTATCATCATGAACGCACCAGCGTCGACATGCTCGCTGGACTCAATTCCAACTTCGCTCCTAAAAGAATGCCTTCCTGAGTTACTTCCATCGATTACTAAAATTGTCAATCGTTCGCTCCTATCTGGCATCTTTCCTGCATCATACAAGGTTTCTAGTGTAACTCCCTTGATCAAGAAACCTGGACTGGACGTTAATATCCTGAACAACTACAGGCCTATCTCCAACCTGAAGTTTGTCTCAAAGGTTGTTGAGAGGGCGGCGTCAGCCCAGCTTCAAGAATACATGCTTGATAACGAACTGTATGGTAGTAGACAATCAGCGTATCGCAAGCATTTCAGCACGGAGACTGCTCTAGTGCGAGTACAGAACGATATATTGCGTGCTGTTGACCAGCGTTCTGATGTTGTGCTTGTTCTGCGCGATCTCTCGGCCTCCTTTGGTACAGTCGACCATCAGATATTACTTCGGGCGGCTGAGAGATCGTTACGGAGTCCACGGAAAAGCGCTTGCCTGGTGTACTAGCTGCCTTTGTAATCGTCGACAATCAGTTGTTATTGGCGACAGTGTATCTGCGACACACTTCATGAACTGCTCCGCACCTCAAGGATCTGTCGCTGGACCATTCATGTTTACAGTTTATGCTGCTCCGCTTGAAGACTTGATTAGGTCATATGGTGTTGAAACTATGATCTCACGCGACGATACACAGTTGTATCTTGTATTGGATCCCAGTAGCGACGGCCAACTTCAACGCCTTGAAGACTGCGTTCGTGGCGTGAAAGCGTGGAGTGCAGAAAATAGATTGCTTCTGAACGATTCAAAGACTGAGGTGTTGCATTTATCTTCGCGATTTAGCAGGAATCCGACACCAATTTCTACCATCAAAGTTGGCGACTCAGAAGTTGACATTGCTTCAGAAGTGCGCAACCTTGGAGTCCTATTTGACCAGTACATGACGCTCATACCTCAAGTGAACAATGTGTGTCGCGCTGCGTGTCTAGCTATCTCCAAAATTGGCCGATTCGAAATACATCGACCGGCCCCACGGCAGAAACGTTTAGTGCATGCATTTGTGACATCCAGACTTGATGCTAACAATAGTCTGCTCTTTGGTCTAACAAGTTCTGCAATTTCTAAGCTTCAACGGGTACAAAACAGTGCCATGCGACTTGTTTTAGGAGTGAGTGGCCATCGCGTTAATATCAACGATTTACGCCGAAATGAGCTGCACTGGCTTCCTGTGAAAGATCGAATTGTCTTCAAAATCCTCATGATCACATACAAATCGCTGAATGGACTAGCTCCACCTTACCTGAAAGAACTTTAACACCTACAAACCGAGCCGCTCCCTTCGGTCGTGCGTCGCTTTCTCTCCTTGAAGTACCACGGACTGTAGCAACATCAACGCACGGGGAGCGAGCCGTCTCAGGTGCTTCCCCTAATTTGAGGAACGAGTCACCTGAGCAACTTAGGAATGCCGCGTCACTTGCCACCTTCAAGAAACTGTTAAAACTCATCTTTTATCAATCCAACAGTTTAAATTATATGTGATTTGCTGCTATGTTGTGCGTGGTATCCAGTTAAGCAGACGTTTTAGTTTCTCACCTCTGTCGGTTTTTTCCATCATTCGGTTTGTCCGTTCCACGGAGGTGATGGTCTGTTTTTGCTCTCTCCAACTCGTATGCTGCCTGGATACCATGCATAAATCAATTTTGTGCAATCTTTCTTTTCAGATTGCTTATGTTGTTTTTAAGTCATATGTATATTGTATGTTTTGGACCTATACTATGTTTGCTTTTTAAATCACGCGTTTTATCGTATGGTCATGTTTATGAGTGCTGCTTTCACTCTCTGAAATTTGTATATTTAATGCGGTTTTATCATTGTTTTTTTTTTAACTTTTAATTTTGTGTATTTGTTGTATATTTATGTAAAGCGCTTAGAGGCCTTTTTAAGGTATTTCTGCGCTATACAAGCGCCTCATTATTATTATTATTATATATATCGTATGACTTCTTCAAAATAATACACACTCAACAATTAGTAGTAAACAAATTTTGTAAGTGATTCAGCTTCCGATTTGATCAAAGTTTTTACAGTACAAAGTTAAATTGCAATGCCTACCCCCTGCATTTGTTGGATCCCCTAAGGCACTTCATCAGTTATATGTACTCCATTCCACCTTAACTTTGTTAGTGATGCCAGAGCTTTTACACAGTTGTATACTCAGTGATATACACACCTACATCACTACCAGACTTGAGGTAAAACGAAGTATAGGGACATTATTGGGCAAATTTGTTTTTGTAATAGATGCACTATCTAATCCTGCACATTATGACACCCGCATTGAATCCAATGTGACCTCAAGAAGTAAAGTTACAAGCAATTGAATAGATGAAGGTCCAGTTTTAAAAGTGACAAACTGGCCTATACAAGGTGCAAAAAAGATTCCAACAAGCGCAACAAAGAGACAACACAGTTTCTTCAATGAAGCTTTATTTAAAGCAGTATTTATTTCAGTTTTTACTTCTCTGTACTTGTCATAACTTCCATTTTATTTGTCAGCTCTTTTGTTTCAGTATTTGTTTGTTCCTTTTGTTTTAAATTAAAGGCACGCACAAATTAGCCATTACTACTTTCAAACCAGATGTCTAGTCCATGGAGTTTTGAATAGGCCAGTTTGTCACTTTTAAAACTGGACCTTCGTCTAATCAAATGCTTGTAACTTTACTTCTTGAAGTCACATTGGATTCAATGGGGTGTCATAATGTGCCGGATTAGATAGTGCATCTATTAAAAAACAAATTTACCTCAATATGGTTCAGTTTTGAAATTGTGAATATTTTTCCAAGTGTAAGGATACTATTTTGGAGCAGATATCTAGTATCTATGTATTATAATGTGCCCCTTAAAGGTTTTTTCAGTGCACTTGTTTGCATTCCTTCTGGAATTACATTTTGGTGATAAGTACAATATGCAAACATCTGCAATGCTACAAAGGTAAGATGCGGATAAATCCAAACTTTCTAGAAACAATCCATATGTGATGCGATCAACCAAAATCAGTCAGAACTCGGAAATATTAAATTTGCAGTTTCTTATAGGGGAGTAAAAAGCATTTACAAAGCAGGATTTTGCAGAAAACCCCATTGAAATTGAATAACCAGTCCCAAAGATATGAGCAATTAAAAGAGTTTCCAAAACAAGAGGAAACAAAAGGAAATACTTCCTTTGTTTGGCTATATCTCAAAATCAATATTTCCGAGTACCGACTGATTTCGCATCACATAATAATGATGCTACCTGTATGTATAAATCTACAGTGACCGTTTACAAACGTGCTGAGTGTTGGTACAGAAATATCATAGTAGGTATGTCCCAGAGGTATGCAACATCATCATAAGGATTTAATTGCAACATCATTGAAAATACACTAATCTTTGATCTTTTTCGGTCTTTTCAAAAAAAAAAAAAAAAAAGACAAAAGAAGAATGAAGTGCAGTATACTAGTCTGTATGACTAGGGATCCAGCAAGGCTCATTTACCATACCATAACCATACATTCTATCATCTCCTATTTAAATTATTTGCAATAACTCAAGAGTACAAAAGACAGATGATAGAATTTCATAAGCAGTAGGGCTATGTGATGCTCTCATTTTTGATCTAAGTGAAAAAAAAATCAAGCAACATTATTTTCATTGAGTAATGTGACTGCCATTTACAGCACTTCATATTAATGAGTCAGATGAACTGTAATTTTCTGTAAGTGTTACTATAATAATAAAATAGCATTGAAAGTAACATTGAAAGACATTGAAAAAAAAAAACATATAAAAAGAAAAAAGCAAGCAAACAAAAATCACATTGGTCCTCTGTGTGCAATCTGGCTACCTGATCAAACAAATGGGAGCAGTCTACCAAACCTTTGGCATCTTCCAATGTCTGAAGGCAAACTACAAAGTACACAATTTCCAAACATGTCCAAAAACAACCTCATGGGAACTGTTTTCTTCAGGATAGCCAACTTCATTTAATTTTCTTGAGTAAATAAGGCATTGTTTATTAGTGGCAGATTATCTGGTTGCATAAAGGTCACCTTGTTTTTGTGAATTTAGAATGGAAGACATCTACAGTGGTTTCATGGCATTTTCTAAGGTTCATATCACAGTATCCAATGCTGAATTTACCAGTAGGCTTGTAGTAATCTAGTCCTCTGCCAATTTTGATGATCCAGCCATTGTTGAATCTAGAATAAAATGGTGAGAATTAAAAACAAAAGATAAATGATTATAGGTAAGTTCTTCCAACACATTCCTCAAAATAAGTAGCAAAAGTTCTCACTTATCTTATCAATATGCGATAATTGGAGAATTAAGCTTTATATTGCATTTTTAATAGGTTCTTAAACATTGCAAATTGCTGCTAGATGAGGTGAAACCAATGTTTATAATAAACACAGGTACAGGACACGTCTAGTGACGTACTTGGGGAAACAGCATAATGTTCCCTTCACTGTTCAATAGCCCCATTGTGTTTTATCCGATTTTGTATATGATTTTTAAAAACACAAGTCCTTGGCAAAATGCGTAGAACAAATTGATATAGCCGGTGAACACTCAATTATATGTTATTTGAACATAATAACTGTGCGCCATTTATTTTTAGATCATTGTGTGAAATTAGAGGTTTTCTTGGGCCAAGGTATTTTTCAGAGCAGTAGCTCCAGAGCAAAAATACCTTGGCCCAAAACAAATTTTACAATTAATAATTTCACACAATGAACTCAAAATAGATGATTATTGCGCTGTCCTTCATTACCAAATATGTCATTTTCAACAAATAAAAACGGCATTTTATGCCATAAAATACTGCTAAATATTAACAGTTTTAATTACTATTACAACCTACCCTCCAAAATATTGATCAGACAAACAAGCGCCGATAAGAATCGCTCAGGGTATACATACACGCACGTGCAGAAGTCATTTGTAGCACATATCTGTCACAAACACAGTGTTTCAGTAGTCTTTGTGAAATATCAATGAACTTGTAAGAAATGCACAGTCAGACAATCAAACTCTGGATTGGATCGCACATGCTGTGTATATTCATGAGGTTATAAATGAGTTTCTTAGAGAAATTGCCTCATATTTAAGTCAAGTGTAAAAATACCATGTGTCAGCAGTTATGTTAGTCACATTAAAACTAATGAATTATTGGCCTAATAAATATGTCAAATTAAGCAAAAATTTGGTACCTTATTTCTCTATCATGCAGACTTTTGGAAAATTCTATGTCAAATTGAATGCCATGTTCGGAAAGACTTGTCTTGATTTCATTCAGATGAGTTTGTTGAGCAGCAAAGTTATTCTGTTGGTAAAAGAAGAAAACAAGTAGTGTATATGTATTAAATGTTACTCTATTGGAATATTCCAGTTGAATAACATACACCCCTATGGAAGACATGACCTTAGTCTTCCAAACAGGGAGTGTAAACTTCAAAAGGGGTTACCTAAATGGGTGACTCTATATGAAGTCTACACTCCTTTTGTGGGAGATTAAGATCATATCTTCAATAGGGGTGTATGGATATCAACTGGAATAGTCCAAATCTGTACTTGTAAAATCTTGAAGAGAAGAAAATAACTTAGTGATACACTAAACCACCCTAAAATTCATCAAAATTCAGATTTGTGCATTGTCACGTTGACAAATGAGAAACTTCCCGGCCAATTTTGTCTGAGGACCTGCTTTGCATTATATTGTGTCCAACTTAACATGTTAACCGTGCTTGCTGTATTTTTTAGAACACTCAGCATGCGATCCTTTCATAATAAAACAATAGGACACAAGAGCATCAGAAATTGTGACTAAATTTGAGCACAAATATTTTGAGTTCGTCATGTTTTGTAATGTTCATTTTTCAGTTGTCACTAACATACATCTCACAATTCACCTTTTCACTAAAGCCTATAAGCTTTCTTGGGTAGACCTGAAATGTCATTTGATGACAAACTGTTTAGCGAACAGATTTACTGCACATTTGAAAGCCGTGAAAAGCGCAGTAACAATGCGCGCATTAGCATGATAACATCCGAGGTCTACCCATAAAGGCTTATGGGATTTACCAAAAAAGGTGAATAAACATGCTGAGTTCGAAGCTGATGAAGGATTCATTCTATCTTTACCTCCTCTACTCCTGTGGTTAATATTATCCTCTTCACTGGACAACTTGACACAACTAGCAGCTCACAAAACCTAAGGAAGTTATAGATTTGATGTCCTTGTCTGATGTATGGGTCTTCTACATGCACTTCTGTCAACATTTCATCAAGGAAATGACCAAACACTTTCTGATAGCTGTGACCAGTTGAGTTGTTGGCAATATGCATCTGTTCATGGTATTTTCCAGCTGTAACCAAAAATTACAGGTTTATTTATACAAGCTGTATCAAAATGATTGGTACCCGTCATTTTTCATTGATAATGGATGAGTCTGACACATCAACATTCAACATAAGATGCAAATACTTTTTAGATTAATTGTATAACAAGTCATACACTAGACATTTCATGAGAATCCTATTTTTGCATTTTGAATTGGCAGGCTTTTCAATAAACATCAAATTTGATATGTTCCAATCATTTTGATGTAGCATTTGGTCATTCTCTATTGGGGAATTACAGATTACTTTGATTTCCTCTCATTCTGTACTTTGTGCAACATAACCCCAGACAAGACATGCAGAGTTGCAGATAGAAGAATTGATAACAAACCACCACCAATTTGAGTTCCACTTTTAAAGCACTTCACAGGGCCCAACACAGCCAGCTGTCTGTATTACAATTTATACAATACATAAACCAGGCACCTGTTCAACATTACATCTCTACTAGTGCATATCAAGGGCAATGCATTGTAATAAAATATACAATGGGCTATTCCAGTTGAAATCCACACTACCCCTGTGGAAGATTTTGGAAATATCTTCCACAGGGGGAGTATGTTTTTCCAATGTAATTGATCAAGGTCAATCATTTTGAAACTCATACTCCCTCTTTTATGGCTTTACATATATCTTCCACAACTGGAGTGAGTATTACAAGTGGAAGTTACCCAATTGTCTATTCTATACAAAGTTGATACTCCCTCTGTGGAAGACTTTAGCTAAATCTTCCACAGGGGTAGTGTGGATTTTAAATGGAATAGCCCAATTGATGTGCCAGTGCTAATGGTGTAAAGCTGGCAAGTGCTAAACCTGATAGGTATCTCATAATCAAACACGACAGTACCCATTTATTGTAAGATTTAACACCTGAGTGATATGCAATATTTATCACACATTACTGCTGTCCATCATTTATTATTTGTTCATTGGATCTGCCATACATTGAAAACTCTCATCTATGTAATGTGTACCATTTCTTTTTTCTTTCTTTTTTTTATGAAAAAGAGTATTGTTATCTGCCAAGAATACATTTTAACACACCAGTATTAAAGAATTGTGAACACATTCAACCAAATGAAACCCAACTTTGTGAATAAATTTGAAACCAGGTGTACATACTTTCCTTCTCTTTTTCTACATGGTTTTTCAGCTTCTCTGCTCTGTTCATATATTCACTGATTCGTTGTCTGAAAGCTAGCCTTTTTGCTTCATCAGTTGTGCCTGCAGGTGTTAAATAAAAACAACATCACAATAGAAAGAGCAGGAACTCTCCCCTCTTGTACCATAGTTTGTATACACTAAATACCACCAAAGTGACCCCTTATTTTGTGCCTGCTATCCAAACACCCCATATTTTTACAATTTGTCACTGAAATACCTAATGTTTTAAATTTTTTATAGTTTGTTACCCAGAGACCCAATTTATAAACAAAATTAAAATCTATCATCCAATGACTATCTTTGTGAAGAACAAGTCTTTCTTTTTTAAACAAGTACAAAAGTAGAGATTTCATATCTGAATAACCAACATTTTTATTGTGTCACTGAAATAGGGTGTCCTTTTAAAGGTTTTTTTTTTTCTTCTGTCACTGAAATACTATAATCTGTTGTACATGTAAGGTTCCTTTTATGTGTTATCATCATGTGCGTGATGTCAAGCATGTGCATAGGACATTGTGCAAAATAATATGGGCTGGACTGTTACGGTTAGCAGTACGCTTAATTTGTAAAATTAATTCTGTAAAAACTTATACGAGTAAGGTTCTGTCACCAAAAGACCAATATTTGTTCAATGTAGCATGTCCCTTAAAGATCCCTAGTTTGGAAGTACCCAAGACACCTTATTTTTATTTCTGAGAGCCCTCTTTTCCCCCTTCAGATGCCAACAGCACAAACTTAATTAATCATGACAAGGTTTGACCAATACTCCAGACCAGCACCACAGAGCTATAACAGGGAGCTTGTTTGATGACAATTTTGATCTCTATTTCTACGAAAAGTTACACTGTTTTGTTATTATCCAATACCAAAAAATATGCAAATGAGCTATTAAATATGTGAAAGATTTGTAGTCACATTTCTCCTTGTTCTGGCGCAACAACAATTGTTGTGAAGTACCATCACTCCCAGAGACCCAATTTATAAACAAAATTAAAATCTATCATCCAATGACTGTCTTTGTGAAGAACAAGTCTTTCTTTTTTAAACAAGTACAAAAGTAGAGATTTCATATCTGAATAACCAACATTTTTATTGTGTCACTGAAATAGGGTGTCCTTTTAAAGGTTTTTTTTTTGCATCTGTCACGGAAATACTATAATCTGTTGTACATGTAAGGTTCCTTTTATGTGTTATCATCATGTGCGTGATGTCAAGCATGTGCATAGGACATTGTACAAAATAATATGGGCTGGACTGTTACCGTTAGCAGTACGCTTAATTTGTAAAATTAATTCTGTAAAAACTTATACGAGTAAGGTTCTGTCACCAAAAGACCAATATTTGTTCAATGTAGCATGTCCCTTAAAGATCCCTAGTTTGGAAGTACCCAAGATACCTTATTTTTATTTCTGAGAGCCCTCTTTTCCCCCTTCAGATGCCAACAGCACAAACTTAATCAATCATGACAAGGTTTGACCCAGAGGATGTTTAAAGACATTCCCACAACCCAATGGGGTTTCTGACCTTGTATGTCTGGCTTTTGTACACATGTGGTACAGTTGATCATACATTGCATTGGGATTGTGTGCAAATATCTGGTGTTTTCATCCTATTATTTAACATTCAAAACATCTAGACTTAGGAATAAAATTAATGCAGTGGGACAATATGAATGTTTCCTGTAAGAAAATCAAGTATCAGTCATAAGTCTCAACTATTAACTCGTTGGCTGCAGTTTTAAAATTACCATTCTGTGTGTGTGGCAATGGGGACTTTGCCTTTAAAATTAGGTTATATTGATCAAATTTCCCAATCATAGTAGTGCATTGTAGGAATGCCTTTAAGCCTCCTCTGGGTTTGACCATACTCCAGACCAGCACCACAGAGCTATAACAGGGAGCTTGTTTGAAGACAATTTTGATCTCTATTTCTGCGAAAAGTTACACTGTTTTGTTATTATCCAATACCAAAAAATATGCAAATGAGCTATTAAATATGTGAAAGATTTGTAGTCACATTTCTCCTTGTTCTGGCGCAACAACAATTGTTGTGAAGTACCATCACTCCCAGAGACCCAATTTATAAACAAAATTAAAATCTATCATCCAATGACTGTCTTTGTGAAGAACAAGTCTTTCTTTTTTAAACAAGTACAAAAGTAGAGATTTCATATCTGAATAACCAACATTTTTATTGTGTCACTGAAATAGGGTGTCCTTTTAAAGGTTTTTTTTTTGCATCTGTCACTGAAATACTATAATCTGTTGTACATGTAAGGTTCCTTTTATGTGTTATCATCATGTGCGTGATGTCAAGCATGTGCATAGGACATTGTACAAAATAATATGGGCTGGACTGTTACCGTTAGCAGTACGCTTAATTTGTAAAATTAATTCTGTAAAAACTTATACGAGTAAGGTTCTGTCACCAAAAGACCAATATTTGTTCAATGTAGCATGTCCCTTAAAGATCCCTAGTTTGGAAGTACCCAAGATACCTTATTTTTATTTCTGAGAGCCCTCTTTTCCCCTTCAGATGCCAACAGCACAAACTTAATCAATCATGACAAGGTTTGACCCAGAGGATGTTTAAAGACATTCCCACAACCCAATGGGGTTTCTGACCTTGTATGTCTGGCTTTTGTACACATGTGGTACAGTTGATCATACATTGCATTGGGATTGTGTGCAAATATCTGGTGTTTTCATCCTATTATTTAACATTCAAAACATCTAGACTTAGGAATAAAATTAATGCAGTGGGACAATATGAATGTTTCCTGTAAGAAAATCAAGTATCAGTCATAAGTCTCAACTATTAACTCGTTGGCTGCAGTTTTAAAATTACCATTCTGTGTGTGTGGCAATGGGGACTTTGCCTTTAAAATTAGGTTATATTGATCAAATTTCCCAATCATAGTAGTGCATTGTAGGAATGCCTTTAAGCCTCCTCTGGGTTTGACCATACTCCAGACCAGCACCACAGAGCTATAACAGGGAGCTTGTTTGAAGACAATTTTGATCTCTATTTCTACGAAAAGTTACACTGTTTTGTTATTATCCAATACCAAAAAATATGCAAATGAGCTATTAAATATGTGAAAGATTTGTAGTCACATTTCTCCTTGTTCTGGCGCAACAACAATTGTTGTGAAGTACCATCACTCCCAGAGACCCAATTTATAAACAAAATTAAAATCTATCATCCAATGACTGTCTTTGTGAAGAACAAGTCTTTCTTTTTTAAACAAGTACAAAAGTAGAGATTTCATATCTGAATAACCAACATTTTTATTGTGTCACTGAAATAGGGTGTCCTTTTAAAGGTTTTTTTTTTTTTTTTTTTTTGGAAATACTATAATCTGTTGTACATGTTAGGTTCCTTTTATGTGTTATCATCATGTGCGTGATGTCAAGCATGTGCATAGGACATTGTACAAAATAATATGGGCTGGACTGTTACCGTTAGCAGTACGCTTAATTTGTAAAATTAATTCTGTAAAAACTTATACGAGTAAGGTTCTGTCACCAAAAGACCAATATTTGTTCAATGTAGCATGTCCCTTAAAGATCCCTAGTTTGGAAGTACCCAAGATACCTTATTTTTATTTCTGAGAGCCCTCTTTTCCCCTTCAGATGCCAACAGCACAAACTTAATCAATCATGACAAGGTTTGACCCAGAGGATGTTTAAAGACATTCCCACAACCCAATGGGGTTTCTGACCTTGTATGTCTGGCTTTTGTACACATGTGGTACAGTTGATCATACATTGCATTGGGATTGTGTGCAAATATCTGGTGTTTTCATCCTATTATTTAACATTCAAAACATCTAGACTTAGGAATAAAATTAATGCAGTGGGACAATATGAATGTTTCCTGTAAGAAAATCAAGTATCAGTCATAAGTCTCAACTATTAACTCGTTGGCTGCAGTTTTAAAATTACCATTCTGTGTGTATGGCAATGGGGACTTTGCCTTTAAAATTAGGTTATATTGATCAAATTTCCCAATCATAGTAGTGCATTGTAGGAATGCCTTTAAGCCTCCTCTGGGTTTGACCATACTCCAGACCAGCACCACAGAGCTATAACAGGGAGCTTGTTTGAAGACAATTTTGATCTCTATTTCTACTGAAAAGTTACACTGTTTTGTTATTATCCAATACAAAAAAATATGCAAATGAGCTATTAAATATGTGAAAGATTTGTAGTCACATTTCTCCTTGTTATAAAAAAAAAACAATTGTTGTGAAGTACCATCACTCCCAGAGACCCAATTTATAAACAAAATTAAAATCTATCATCCAATGACTGTCTTTGTGAAGAACAAGTCTTTCTTTTTTAAACAAGTACAAAAGTAGAGATTTCATATCTGAATAACCAACATTTTTATTGTGTCACTGAAATAGGGTGTCCTTTTAAAGGTTTTTTTTGCATCTGTCACGGAAATACTATAATCTGTTGTACATGTAAGGTTCCTTTTATGTGTTATCATCATGTGCGTGATGTCAAGCATGTGCATAGGACATTGTGCAAAATAATATGGGCTGGACTGTTACGGTTAGCAGTATGCTTAATTTGTAAAATTAATTCTGTAAAAACTTATACGAGTAAGGTTCTGTCACCAAAAGACCAATATTTGTTCAATGTAGCATGTCCCTTAAAGATCCCTAGTTTGGAAGTACCCAAGACACCTTATTTTTATTTCTGAGAGCCCTCTTTTCCCCCTTCAGATGCCAACAGCACAAACTTAATTAATCATGACAAGGTTTGACCAATACTCCAGACCAGCATCACAGAGCTATAACAGGGAGCTTGTTTGATGACAATTTTGATCTCTATTTCTACAAAAAGTTACACTGTTTTGTTATTATCCAATACCAAAAAATATGCAAATGAGCTATTAAATATGTGAAAGATTTGTAATCACATTTCTCCTTGTTGTGAAGTACCATCACTCCTCAGTAACCATAATTGGCATACTTTCAACATCAAATTTTGACAATAAAGTTATGTTACCTTTAAGTGCATCCATTAACAACTGCAATCCTTCCTGGTAGCAAATCAAAGACTCTGTGTATCTCCCTTTTGTATCCAGCTCAACAGCTCTCTTTAGAACACTAATGGCGGATGCCTCAATCCCACTTGTACTAGCCATATCTGTCAAAAAGTACACCAACGATTTAGAAACACAGATGGTTCAATGTGTTTTAAAAAACTTTTTTTTCAGTGATATTTGATGTTGTTGCTATTTTGTTTTGAATATTCTTTTAAACATAAACTTGTTTGTTTTACCTACTTTTGTTTTGCTCCCAGTGTTCTCCCCGGTTTTGCCCATTGTGATGTGGAAGTAAAATGATGTTTTCTTGAGTGCAATTAATGCTATGTCCAATTTCATGCTGCCTGTTTGTTCTTTGGTCGGCTTTGTGATCATTTTTCCAAGATTACTCCTGACAAACTGCACAGTATGAGCATGAACTGTTGTGTTTTTTACCTTGTTATTTTACCACTGTACATGTTGTTTTAATAAATAGTGTTATTCTTTTGTAATTTATTGTAATTTTAGAGTTGTATGTTGTTTACTTTCGAGTATGCAATATATTAAAGGCACTTAAAGGAGTATTTCATGATCCTAGCATCCCTTTTTGATTTTTCAGTACCATAAAGATAAAAATATCCATGAAAAAGCTTAAAGGCCCATTCAGTGATTTGCTCATCTGGATGATCGTAAAAATCCACAAAATTCAGATTTTGGTACCTTTGTCATTGTCATTAGATGTGCTAACATAACCTGCAAGTGATTCAGCCAAAAGCCGTGTATTTAAGACAAAATAAGACATTTTACACAAATCTGTAATTTAGATACTGACAGTATCTAAATTAGCTACATGTATTTGAATGGGGTTTCAACTTCGTCAGTGCGGCCTGTTTTCTTTGTTTTTTTGCCAAATTTGTCATTTCAAAAATACCGAAACATGACAATTTTAATGACGTATCCTTCACTTTTAAGCAATTTATAAACAATTTTAATTTTTTTTACACAAGCACTGGGAGGCTACTGGGATCACTGAATGGGTCTTTAATTCCCAAAATTTCATTTTCAGTTGATTCTGATTTTGCGTTTGCAAGTTATGTATGATACTTGGATTGCACGCACAAACGCACACGCTGGCGTACGCGTACATCGCGTAGTGTACGCAATAAAAATCACGCCAATGACAGCTGCGTTCATTCCTTTGGAATTCCTACTAGGCCTAGCTACAATGTGGCCTAGCCAAAAAAAACCTTTAATTTAAGTAAGCTTATCCGAACAATGACATATATTATCATCTTCTACAATTCTGCTTAAATATACTGTACACATCGTCCTGTTGGACTATTTCGGTACACCTAAAAGCAATTATTACAACTTAAATAGAACGTTTGCACCAACCTTATTTTGGTGTATGAATCAGATGCTTTTAAGACATACATTACTTCATTCAAGTATAAATTTGTGTCATGGGCGCAGACATCTTGGATTATACTGCCCTCTAACGGTGGCCAATGAAAATCCATGTTTCTAGGCTTAAATTTATAAATTTCCTTTTTGAAAATTATATACTCATCAAAGTATCTTTAATAGACAATAAGTATTATTTTACAAGTTTTTTACGTAAATCATTTCTTTTAGCATACATGGAGAAGGAAAACAACGCTAATTAGTTACAAACAATAAGTTTCTATATCCTAAATTAAATAAACAAAACTTATTTTAAAACCGATTTCCTTGCCAACAAGTAAACAAATCGATGGTGTGAGTTTTTGACGGTGCGCGAGAATGGTTTATTTTGGAAGATGATGAGAGAACCCCTGTAAAAAGTTAAATTAAATTTAAAAAAAAAAGAAAACTAAAATGACTTCTTTACCAAGAGACGTTTTTAAATGGCTTCAAAGTTTAGATCTTACGTTTCCGATTAGAAACGTACGCAGGTAAGTACGCGACTATGCATGTTTAATTTAAAATTTGTTGGTAAATAAATTGTCAATGAATGTCATTGAACCGAGTAAGCTTATTAACCATGTCAATCTTACTATAAATAGGCTAATGTTGTATGGGTGGTGTGTGTATGTGTGTGGTTTATAAAAAAGGCTCCGTCAGTTTCGATCCAAATGTCGCCAAATTCATACGGGAGATCGACGAATATACGGGACATTGCCTGGACTTTATTTGGTTGAAATCGGTCAAGAATTGGCTGCAAAAACAGTGAAAATATGGGTAAAAACGAGGTTTTTGTTATGAAAAACTGCAGCTGGTAGGCAGCAGCGTCAGCGCCAGCGTGCGTAATTGCGACTACGCCAATGCGCTGCAGCAGAACGGCGCAGAGCCACGCGACTTGCGAGCCAGAGACCAGTGGACATGATAATATAGAAAGAAGGAAAAATAAATAGAAAATAAAGGACACAAAGGCACATGGACGGGTCACGGGATTATGATAACGGATGAACACGTCCGCATACACCCTATGCATGAGAGGACGTAATAAATACGGGAAAAAATGTGTGTTGAATAAACAACATGAAGCGGTACTATAAAGAAAAATGAAATTAAAATGACAAAAGAAGTACGAGTCGAGTAGGCCAATGGTTAAAGTAACTAAATGAAACGGGCACGAAACAATGAAGGAAAGAAACTAATAAGGAAATGTAAGAAAAATTTAAGATGTAAGAAACTAATCAGGAAATAGTAAGATAAAATGTATCTTTTCAATGATTCTACCTGTTCAGTAATTCTTCCTGTTATAGTGAACGCTCCCATTTACTCATCTAGCGGGGACTCGCGCGAAGCGCGGGTATCCCGCTAGTGTAAATAACATTCATAACAACACTATACTAAAATGCAGTAAACCTTTGACGAGCGCGTATTGTAAGGATACATCGTGTATTTTCTGCGTTGCACGCACCTGTCTCTGATTGGCTGCTGAGGCGATCTGTTGTTGCCGAGTGGAAATTTATTAATGAACTGTGCGCTGTACGCGTTGTTAGCGCCAAATTTGCAACATCACGGTAGTCACGCTCGTCAAAGGTTTGCTGCATTTGACTATATGATATTGACGATAGTATACACCACATTTTTGTACACTTACCAGAGTTTTAAAGTTCTCTGATTGTGAAGCAAACTGTCATTTATGATTATGAATCAGTACGGTACCGTACATAACACATTTGCTATAGCCAAAATATTATAAAATTCTCGATCATGAGAGCCAACTTTGGGTACGCACAGTTATTTGCGTCGAGCGTACTGAGCAAATACCGGCGCTTACAGCGCAAACACAGCTTTTGAGAATTGACCAATCACACGGTCGTTGCTAGGCAAGGCTTGGCAAGGTCATGGTTCGGTCATCCAGGTCGCGCGATCATGTTATTCTTTGAAAAGTACGCTGACGCAGAAGGTACGTCCTCTCATGATCGAGAATTTGTTATTTTGGCTATAGTCAGGCTAGAACCAGTTGTAGTAACTACAAATTTCGAACGTTTGAGGACTTGTTCTGAAGTTGTAGAAGGTGCCATAGGGTGGCTGGAGTGTTAATTATTTTCATTATAAATGTCGCAAAATATTAATATTGACAATAATTAATAACCTGTTTCACCTCTCCATATATTCATACATTGCTCACCTGTGTTTTCATATCATATTTTGTGTTGAAAAATGATTACAAATGTGTAATTTGCAATCATTTTTGGAGCAACGATTTCTTCGAACCGACGGCTAAGTGTGTATGTGAATGCACATTAAACACATACAAACACATACACAACACCTGTTGGAACTCCCAGTCGGAGCCGGGAGTTTCGATTATTGGAACTGGGCTAGAACACAATACATATTTACATAGAAATTTAAAAGAACAGGTAGGTCAAGGAAACCTACATAAATATGTTGTCTATACTTCACTTGACCCACCAAATATATGATTTTTATGGTGATGAGATACTCGCACATGGAATTTTAGAGGGATTTTGATATAATGAAAGACAAAGAAAGACAATTTATCGCGTCTGACGTCACCTGTCAATCAAACTCGAGCATGGTTTGTTTACAAGTGTCGTGATGATGACTTTGCTGAACGCGGATTTATAGCCGCGCGGGTGCCTTATTGTTAATTTTGCAAGGTTATAGTATCATCATGAGACTAAGATCTAAATACACCACCGAAATGCTGTTTTGTTAGCTGAATCTTTTTGATGAAAGTCAATCTTTGACAAGATGTAACTTCTTTTTTGGCTTTCTTTACTCAAGGGCTTTAATTTGATATATAAAATGATACACTTTGATGGCAAATTTGAATTCACCTGGCATACCTACAGATTGTATGAACGTATTAACAGCGTCTCGTGGTTCAGAAAAGTCACGTAAAGCTGGTGGATCCGTGTACAAAAGAGTCTGTGCATGTTAAAGTGTCAGACTATATTCCAAAAGAGAAAGGGGACCACCCCCGGTTCTCTAAGTTACAGAGCAGAGGATCTTGCCTTTTATATGACCGACCGGTTAACTCTGGCATTGTAATCAAGTAGAAGTAGAAAGAACGATTCATGGGTTACTTGTTATCTATTTTTATTAGCCTATTCAAAAACTCATGAGACATGAAATAGATGCATTTGTAGGATTGTAGAATTAAAGTTGATTAAATTTTTTTTGATTGCCAAAGCCAAAAATGCTCACAAGTTTTTAGATTGCGAAAGTCTAAAACTAGTGAGTATTTTTGGATTTGGTACCGTACTCAAAAAATGTAATTTAAAATATTGACACTCACACATTTTTTGTGTTTTGACAGGGATTTTTCCAATGGTTATCTGGTAGCAGAGATATTCTCTTGGTATTATCCACAAGATATACAGATGCATTCCTATGATAATTGCAATGGATTGCCGGGTAAAGTTGGCAACTGGTCTCAACTTAAAACGGTAAGTTTATCAGCAATGACGTTTAAATAATAGAATACTGAGATTATTATAGTACAATGCTATAATTAATAGTATGTACACCATTATCACCTTGGTGTTAGGGGTCTATTTAGAAATGAAGTTTCACAAAATGCGATGAGTCACAACGAAACGTACCTCGATTGTCGGTTCCTTCATCTCATTTTGGTAGTGCCAGTCAAACACCTTTAAAAGTTTAATCTTTCTATAATCCTATTGTTGGAAAGGATAATAGGATAGGATGTCTATAGAATAGTTATAGCTCTGATATATCCCTGCTCACATGGTGGACAACAGAGTATTGCAATTTTTACCTTTTAGTTTGAGGGACCTCGATCATTGCACTTGAAAGAATGTGTGTGCATTTTATTTCTTTTCAGCATTCTCATTCTTAAAGGAAAACATGCTACGTTATTAGAGGGCTGCTCGTTTGGACCAGGGTGGGGTTGTATGTCCCCACAGTCTAATAAGTTAACTCGAAAGGTGGAAACCGAGTTACTACAATAGCAAATTGGACGAGATAGAGTACATTTGGTTGTTTTAATACAGTCAGTTTTACATGGTTTGGCACAGGTTACTTGATTGCTATCTGCACCTAAACACAAAAACAGCAACACAGCAAGCTGGTAGAAATTCATTGTTGCCAAGTCAAGTACCACTTCAAATTGCTTAAAAGTAGAAGTTCCTTGATAGCTCTTATTGAAGATGATTATTGGAAAATTGATTGAAATCAACCATGCATGGGCCTGGTACCGGGGGGGGGGCACTCAACTTTAGAAGTGACGGGTATGTGCCTACCGGTGTCGCGAAGTAGGGGCCTATCGGTAACAAAGCGTTATTTTAAAAAAAAAAGGGGTCATTGGGTACAAATAAAAAGGGGGTCATTGGATATAATATTTTGAAAAAAGGGGGTCATTGAGTATAAGATTTCAAAAAAAGGGTCAACGGGTAGAACATTTTGAAAAAATTGAGCAAAATTTAGAAAATTTCAGCATAATTTAGAAAAAATGGAGCAACATTTGAAAGTTTCGGCATTATTTTGTTGCATTTTGATGATGCTCTTCTAGAAAATCTAAAAAAAGGGGGTCATTGGGTAGCCGCAACCAAAAAAAAGGGGGTCATCGGGGGGGTCATCGGGTATGACTTTTAAAAAAGGGGGTCATCGGGTATAGTCGACTTCAAAAGAGGGGGCCTATTGACAGGTACCGTCACTTCCAAAGTTGAGTGCCCCCCCCCCCCCCCGGGCCTGGTAGTTGTTATCAATACTACTACACAAATCCTTTAATTCAATACTGTAGAATTCTCCTACCTGATTTGCACATCAGCTGAACAATATTTGAAGACAGTTAAACTTATTTAGTTGACAGTCGAATGGTAAAAATACATCAAAATTATACTTATAAACATGTTACTCAGTGGCTATAGTTGTTAAAAGGTGGCGCATTGAGCCAATACAGCCCAATGTCTGAGTTGGCCGCACTTCCACCCTACCACCATGTCAACATGTCACCATTAATGATGAAATGTTCATGTTCACAGTGAATTGAAAGGGTAAAGAAAAAACATACCATCCAAAACATGAAGCTTGTTCTTGTGTTTAGCTTGACTTACAAATGATTCCCTTGAATGTGCTTTGTTTCAGTTCTTCAAAAGGAGATCCATTGATATACCTCAGGAGTTAGTAGAAGGAACCATCCATGCTAAGCCAGATGCTGCTGAATTATTAGTACAATTCCTTTACACAAAATTAACCAATAGAAAGTGAGTATCAATCATCATTTGACTGATGAATTTCTCTGTCAATTACACATTTTAAACTATATAAAGGTTCAATTTCAACAATTTTCAATGGGAACGCATCGTTGTATTGCACACAAGCACCACGGGCCTATCAATAAAGCACACAATGTAACAGGCACAATTGAATTGTTAAAATTGCAACTTTTTGATTTTTGGGGTTTGAGGGTTTAGAAGCGCAAATCTTGGTCAGTTCTTGCTCGATTTTCACGAACATTCATTCATTCATTCATTCATTCATTCATTCATTCATTTATTTCCATATATAAAAATATACAACTACATCAAAAATAAAGAAACACAATATGGCGGAAAAGGCAGGAAGGCCAATAAGGCCTGAGAATTGCCTTTCCTGAATGAAAAAAAACAAAACAAAGATTATGAAATCAACAAAAATAAATAAAATGACTAACAGACATGACAAATTACAGTGCTCGAGAATGGCCTAATTGTACTTAGAGATAAGTTTTTGTTTAAGGTGTTTATGGAAATGTTTTATGGACTTTGAGTCTTTAATTTTTTTATCTAGAGAGTTCCAAAGTATGGGCCCGCTTCGTTCGAATGGAATGGTCGGAAAAAACTCTTTTATTTTTTGTTAACTGGAGATCATTATTCGCGTCTTGTCTGGTAGTCATGGATGTCAGAACGTTTTGTAAAATACTCATTAAATGAATTGGGTAACTCATGTATGGAATTCTTGTACATAAATACACCAAGTTCAAGAGAATACATATCTTCTATATTTAAAATGTTAGTATTGAGCTGTGCTATCAGTAATGATAATGAAGATGCTTCAGTGATGTACATTGTACATACCAGTATTCTTATCAAGTAGTTCCCCAGCAACCTATGAATAGCTTAGCATCAGTCAAGTATAATAGCCCTTCTACATGTAGAGACAAACTTTAAGGGGGTAACATAACCAAGCTTGGGCATGACCTATAATGGTTCTATATGCTATTGGTGACTCGATAGGTGCCGACGGCTCTTTCTATTATACCCTGGAAATGTAATACATTGTATCAAGCACAATGTTTAGGGTACTATCCATTGATACATTGATAGCGCTATGGCCAAACTTTACATGGAACCTTATAGTTCTATAGTATTAATTGGTTCTTGGAATTATTGGCTTATCATTAGAACTTTTGCCCATTCTGGATTGATTTTTGCCTGGCCTGCACCCATTGTTCTGATTACCTGGTATTTGTGGACAGCTTCATTTTATGTCATGGCTTACATAAGGAATTTTGGTATGTTGTAATTATTCACTTTGACTTAAGTTTGATTTCTGTGTGTTATTTCTTTTCAGAATCAAAAGACTAGCATTAGATCATGAGATTGATTTCACAGACCATAGATATCAGATGTCTTTACCTATCCATGCCAGAGCCACAGCATCCATGGCAGTCAAAACAAATGTCAAAATTACAGAAGCCATGACTGAACCTAACCTTATTACAGGTCAACAAAGGGTAGGTAACTAATTATTCGTAAATGCAAAAAGCAATAAACAATCACGCTGATAGGCTGATCAATGCACTTGACAACAAGCCGGCTGACCCATTGGTCTTCGGCGCGGCTCGTAGTAGGCGACCTTGTCACTTCTATGTGATCGCAATTCACCAGCGCGTACCCGGACCATGGAAGTTTAAAAAAAACAACTTTAGTTGCATGTTTAAACTGCTCACAAAAAAAGGAACTGTTACACTTAAAGGAGTATTTTGTGATCCTAGCATCCTCTTTTTATGACATTTTTCTGTAGATTTCCACGAAAAAAAACCTATTCCCAAAATTTCACTTGATTCCGATTTTGCGTTCGCGAGTTATGCATGATTATGTGTATTACACTGCTCCATAGACAATGCGTTGTAATTTCGTTCTGGTATACCAGAACAAAATTCAAATTTCACAATAACTTTGCTAAACGAAATAATCTGCAAGAAATATTTTGTACATAAACATTATTTAGCCAGAGGTTTCCAGTGATATAAAAATCTCAACTGTTTTTGAGAAAAGTGGGGGGATGAGACTGTGGATCACGAAATGCCCTTTTAAGGTTAGCCGAGAGTTTTTCATGCGCTTGATTTCAGAGGGCGTAAGTTCATAACAGAAACAGCCATGCAGAAAATGAACAAGCGTGCGGGACGTAGGCCTACTTACAATAGAATATCGATCCACGGTCAAGACATGAAAAGGATATGAAACTTGGCTTACCTCGTGCCCGGAGCTCGTGAGTCGCGCGGGGGGGTCATGAGGGGCGACATGCCGGGTCGGATGCCGGGGGGCACAATCCGTTTTCGGCAATTTTATAAATTTTAAAATTTATTGGGGGCACTTCGTCAAGCTACGCCCTGGAAAATGGGTTGATTTTGAATTTATAGCCTTGATATCTTTGATGAAATCAATGCTGCTATTCCCCTGATTACAATGTAATAGGGTACAACAATAACATCAACAACAATATCAAAAAGTAATTATTTACAAATCGAATTTGGGAAGAATATCAACAAGACAGACTTAGCAGGCCTACAAATTTCTGAATTATATAAAGTGAAAAACAATCAATCACGATTCACTGCAGTCAGCGAATCAATCAAATAAAACTAAAAAGAAAGGAGCAAGAAAGAATAAAGAAATAGTGGAAAAGAGAAAGAAAGAGAGAGAGAAAAAGAACGAAAAGAAAGAAAGAAAGAAAGAAAGAAAGAAATGAAAAAAAAAGAAATGAAAAAAGAAAGGAAGAAAGAAAAGAGGAAAGTAAGGAAGTAAAAATGAGAAAAGAGGGAAAAAAAGGAAAATTCAGCCGCACGGGGACTCGAACCCCCAAAAATAGTTCATAACAGATTCCCAGTCCAACGCTCTAGTCTATCCACTCGGCCATACATCAGCTTATGCAATTGACTGTTCTCGAAGCGGATATGTAACTATAATTGGTTGCAATTACGTGATTACAATCGCGTCCGCACAATGGCTCTTAGAATAAACACGCATGTCGGCGCTGAAATTTTGAACGAACTGATGGAGGAAAACCTCGTTTTTGCAATACTAGCTTCAATTTGGAGTGAAAATCAAATGGGATAGCAATTGGCAGAATGTTGAGAAATAATGTAGGTATTCAGATGTCTAAATTAACGTCCCGTGATCAAGATATCGATAATTTCACAAAACAGTTTTTTCTGAGGCAAGATTCTCGAAAATGTTCCCCAAAAACGGGCTTTTAAAATTTAATCGGTACTGTATTTGGTTCTTCCCCATGGCAACATGATTTCTTTAATCGATTTGTAGTACAATACAAAAAAGAAGAAAACAATCACACGGTGTGGTTTTATACGGGGCGCACATTTGAAAAAAACGTCATGCAACACGTTTTTGATCTTGTGAACATGATGCTAAAAACGGCTTTAAGCGAAGGATTTTCAAATTTATTCTAAAAATTTGTATAAACACACAAGAAAAATGTTAAAGGAAGTGTCCGGTAATCACAACATTAAGCCTTATATGTTAGAAAAATAATTATCAAGCACGAATCACATGGTTTTATTTCAAACAAACTCATATTAATCATAAAAGCGAATAAAACAGCCATCTCTCAACACGCGATATTCAAAATTCAGCGCCGAAATTGTCTAGAGCAGTCACGTCCACATAGTTCAATGAAGCCTGTCGACAAATGAGCACAAATAACCATGACGTCACTGCTCTAGAACATTTCGCGCTGGAATTATGAATATCGCGTGAGAGACGGCTGTTTTTATTAGTTTTTATGGTTAATATGAGTTTGATTGAAATAAAACCATGTGATTCGTGCTTGATAATTATTTTTCTACCATATAAGACCTAATGTTGTGATTGCCGGACACTTCCTTTAAGCTACATCCAATGCACCAACATTTCACTTGCTGCGATATTTGATTACTGAGAAAACTCTGTTTTAGAGAACAACTTTATACGTCTTTTATACTTTTTTTATACGTTTCTTTGTGTAACCTTAAGTAAGAAGTAATAAATTTGTTTTTGCACATTTTAATACCTTTAATATTTGCGATGCAGGGCAGGAGGATATTAAGCTGTCATGCCATGGTTCGGGAAAAACACCCAAAATATTGGCAAGTAAACAATACTTGTCACAATGCAACCCCAATTTGAATCCATTTAATGGACAAAAGATAGTGTTGCCAGAATCACAACAGTTGCATTGGCTCGTCCTTCCAACACGCCAATGATGAACATGTCAAAAAAATCATCACGCTGCTGTGAGCTCATATAAAATAAAACTTTACCAACAAAGTTTTGAGAGCTCTATAGCCTTTTGGGTAATGGGTATATAATATGCATTGTATCCACATAATTTTCGAATCAATAAATTATGTACATTGATTGTAATTTTTCATTTTGTCATATTTCGTCTTTCAGGCTCAAGAAATTATCCACAAACGAATCCAGCACAGACAAGAGGAGAGGCTGGAAGACCCAGATAGATTCTGTATCAAACCAACCATAGGTCAACAGTGTATAAGGAAACCACCCATGCAACCTGGACATGAGCAAGATGAGGAAATAGGAAGCAGTAGTAGGCAAGAACAGGGTAGTCCTGTGACTCAGAAACAATGGACACCTCCAGCAGGTATTAACAATTATAGTATAGGAATGTGAAAGGAAGAATATACTAACCAAGTCATTATAGGCAAGTGAAATGGAAAACCTCTCTTTAGAAAGGCATCTCATCTTATCCTGTATGAAAATGTATCACTTGACCCTTGATAATTTTTTTGCTTTAATTATTTTTACTTACCGAAATAACACAATAAATAGAAATTTCAAGTTATCAACTAAACTCCTCAAAAAAGTTTGGAAACTAACCAAACCGGCTTTATATCAGAAAAATTTGAAATCGATTTCCATATTAATTCATATCATTACAAGCATTGTTCTTTCCTGTCAAAAATGACACCAAATTTGTGACCGTAACTTATTTCATTGTTGAGTAACTGTCTTTGAAAGACAAGGAGGTCTCAAACAAAATGTGCCAAATCTGTCATTGTCTGCGGCATTTGCACCAGTAAACATGGTAAACATGAATAAGGAATACCACACAGTTTCATTAAAAACGGTTTCAAAGTACTGCCAGTCTCACATACCGGTCTTCTGCAGCCGTTGTTTTCCTTGCATGGCCACTTCTGGGTCTGTCTTTGACATCTCTGGTCTGACGAAACTTGACTTTTAGCTTGGAGATCATACTGCAGGAAAATCCAAAAGTTGCCGCAATGTGATTCTGAGGTATGCCAGCCTCAAGATGACCAATAGCGCGAGCCTTTGTATAGGTCTGGTAATCGAACCATGTTTGATTAGAACTTTCTTGCAAATGACCACTATGAAGAAGTGACCAGCAAGATAAGTTGACTTGCGTTGATCTGTTTGAATCCACATGTAGTAGAACTGCTAATCCCATCCTAGCACTTTTCATTCAACATGATGTACTGCAAACAACTTTTCATTCATTCTTTTATTCATGCATTAAACCACTCGTTTATTCATTCAGAACAATAAGATGAGCGCAGATAATGGTCAGTTTCGCACATTTTCTTTGAGACCTCTCTGTCTTTCAAAGAAAGTTACTCAGCCGTGGAATAATTTATCGTCATAAATGAGGTGTCATTGTTGACAGGAAAGAACAATTTTTTCGCTGGTATGAAACAAAATGATCTGATATACAACCGTTTTTGAAAGTTTCCAAACTTTTTTTGAGGAGTTTAGTTATGTGAAATGTTTGCCAAGCTACAGGCACCAAGAGCATTCTCCATTTTCTTTAGTGAACAAACCAAAAGATCAATAATGTTATACTAGTGTTTATAGGATGTGATCGATCTTTTGGTTTGTTACCTTATTAGTAGGGATTATCTTTTCTTGTAACATTTTGTTTTTCTTCTTTCAGAGCAAACCAGATCAGAAAGCCAAGAAAAATCCAAATCCCCAAGCCTGGTACACTTCAAAGAAGTCAATGTGAATCAACTAGACCATGTAGCACAGCAGGTTTCAAGGCGAGGGATGACATCCAGTCCAGTATTGCCACCCATAGGATCACAACTTGCTCAAAGTGAGCTACTTTATAAGAACTGGCCAAAGGAAATATGCAGCTAATGTGCATATCATTGTGTGTAAATCTTTGTCATTGGGTAAAACAAAGAGACAATTGAATTAATAGCATCTAACAACATTATGCTATGGTTACTTACCTCGGAGGAAGTCTTCAAAATTGTGTAGTTGCATATTCACCAAATTGCAAGGGTGCTATAGTGTTGGATATTGTAAAAACATGAAATTTTTTCTTTTGAGAATAAAGTAATGGAAAGATGGCAGGTTGTTGCATACTGTAACTCAATAGACAATATTTGTGGGAGAATAATGATTGTAATATCCACATAGTATGTGTCAGAAGCCTTATTTTATAATGTTTGATGTATGTCTTCCTAGCACAAGTGGCTCTTACAAGGCCGGTCGAGTGCAGATCCGTCGGAACACGCTTTTCAATACCAATTGTTTGGTGCGGGCATCTATGTGTCGTCTTAAATGTGTGCGTGTACGCTACTGCTCTGAGCAAACGCTAGTGATTTGAACCTGCGCTAATGAAATATGCACTGACATCACTGCCATGTCAAGGTGAAAAATGGTTTAGTTTTAATTTTGTTCCAGAGGTTGGTGTGCAAAACTTATCTAGTATAACGAGTTAGTTAGCGATTAACAAGATAGGAATTGTTGTTTTTACTGATCTACTTTTGTGTTACAGAAGATATATAGGCATGTCCAATATTTTGAGTAGTGGATGCCGGCCCAGCCGATTAAATATTGGACACACCTACGTATATTAAACTTTTATGGCATGATAATAGATTATGTGGTTAGCTGTGCTTGTACATTTACTATGTGTAGTGAAAGCAAACTAATGTTGAACATTTTGTAGCATTTGCAAATTGTTTTCCCTGTACAAAACTAAATTACAAGGTTTGAGTTAGTAGTGAGTGGCTCATAACACTGTAATCCATATCTGTATCAATATATGACCATCCTCTCATGTAGCAATATTGCTTTATACATTTCATGGTAACTTATTAATTCTAAATAATGCTCTCCATTATATTAGTCGATCCGTCCACAAATAACTACCTGCACTGCCATTGTAATCATTAAGAAAATGCTATCATTATCTTTATCAGCTGCTGTGTCCCCTCATTAGGGTACATGATTACACAGCCGTGACGTTAGTCACGGCTGTGTCTTTTTTCTTACAGGTTCTTTCTTTCTTCTTTCTTTCTTCTGTCAACCTTTACATTTGCTCTAGCACTCACATGCTTACATCGATTTTGACCTAACTTGGTCACAATAATCATTGACCGTGCCCCTACATGTCACATGAAACTCGTGGGGTCAAAGGTCACGAGGGGTCATAGGGGTCAAAACGTGATTTCAACTAAAATGCATCTTCTCCGACAACTTAGGTAGGATAGCGACCCCACTTGCACACATGCATTGTTATTACCCAGTGTCTATGTGGTGTACACATATTTGGGGTCAAAGGTCATTAAGGGGTCACTTCGGTATAAAGCGAAAAACCTTCAAAAATTTTATTAGCTAAGTAAAACATAGCACAGTAACGGTATGTTCACATATGATCCGAGTCACCAAATGTATATGTGGTATTTTTTTATTTGAGGTCAAAGCTCATTAAGGGGTCACTTCCGGTATAAAAAGAAATATCTTTAAAATGCATCTTCTTTCACAAATTATGTGGGACAGAGCGCCACTTGCACACATGCATTGTTATTACCCAGTGTCTATGGGGTGTACACAGATTTGGGGTCAAAGGTCATTAAGGGGTCACTTCCGGTATAAAGCGAAATACCTTCAAAAATTGTTATTAGCTAAGTAAAACATGGGACAGTAACGGTATGTTCACACATGATCTGCAGTCACCCAATGTATATGTGGTATTTTTTTATTTGGGGTCAAATCTCATTAAAGGGTCACTTCCGGTATAAAACGAAATACCTTTAAAATGCATCTTCTTCCACAGATTCTGTAGGACAGTGCGCCACTTGCACACATGCATTGTTATTACCCAGTGTCTATGGGGTGTACACAGATTTGGGGTCAAAAGGTCATTAAGGGGTCACTTCCGGTATAAAGCGAAAACCTTCAATATTTTTTATTTGCTAAGAAAAACATAGGACAGTAACGGTATGTTCACACACATGAATTGTGGTTACCCAATTCATATTTGGTATTTTTTATTTGGGGTCAAATGTCATTAAGGGGTCACTTCGGTCTGAGACGAAAAACCTTCAAAATGCCCCTTCTGCCACAAGTAACATGGCAAAGTGATGCCACGCGCACACATGCGTTGACATTAGCCAATGTCTATGGGCGTTTTCATATATTTTGGGGTCAAAGGTCATTAAGGGGTCAGAACACGGCTGTGTTCGTGGTCTTAGACCACAGCTAAGTCTAGTTTTACTTGTAATATTATGCCCTTCAGAAATAAGGAGTAATACAGTATCTTTTACACCCAAATTTGTCAGAAGCAGTAAATACTTTAGCAATGGTGAGGCGCAGCTGTCGACTGAACCAAACCGATTATTTATTTTCTTTAAACATAAAAATTAGTGCGATTTAAGGGGAAGCAAACCACCTTTTTGCCCAAATATTGCAAGATGTTTACATCAAGGTGTATGTGTATGGTTACATATCCACAGTGTAAGTGACAACAGGTATCTCGAAATGTGTATGCATAACCGTGTGGAGGTAATAGAATAAAAATTGAAATGGGTTGACAATTTGAAATCGAGACATTCCCCTCCAGTCAACATCCTGCCCCTAATATTAATGCGTGAGAGTCAACGAGGCCTCAGTGCATCTAATTGCTATAACAATGTTGTATACTATATCTCAAAAGTTAGAATTGAGAAAATCAAATTATGAACCTTTTTGTATTATAGTTGTGAATAGAGCAGTGTATATGTAACAAATAAAACATATTAATAAAAACATTTTGACTTTGGTTTATATACTTATTTGTAGGAGACTGTTATCTGATGTAAGCATTTCAACAGCCCTAAGAGTAAGCATCTTGAGGAGACAAAATGACAACATCCATTTAATTTGAGTTATCTTCAATAAGAAAAACACATGGTTGCAACATAATTATAGGCCTACTAAAAGAAAATATTGCAACACATAGACATTTTAATTTGATCTTTAGTAGACGGCACCACTCGCACAATTCTAAAAACATCGATCTATTTCGTTCTAGAAATAAAAACAAAACAAAATGCATTACTTGAGCTATCTTCAGAAGATAGCAAAAGCGCATGAATTCAATATATAAATAGGAAAAGACTGGCTGTAAACACATTTCATGAGCAGAAATATTTTGATTGAAATAAACAAAATACTGTCTTACACAATTTTATTAATAATATTCTGACTGGAAAAAAGTCAGTTTGTGAACAAAAGTTTGTCAGTATTATTTTTTTCTTCTCATACTGGTTTTGCTATTTACTGCAGATTGATTGAATGGCGTATTTGTAAAAAAGCAACGCCCGACTTTGATGCCACATGTTATACATTCATTACACTTTGTATGACGTACGGACAAGACCTATATCTTTTTCAAAATAATGTCGCAACACTCTGCAGGCCTAACTGCTTGAATGTTTTACATAAGGTGGTACTACACCCCCTGATAAATTTTGTGACTAATTTTGCATCTTCTCAAGAAATAACTACACGCTGGTAACAAAAGTTATGTATACTAGCGGGATACCCGCGCGGGTCCCCACTAGATGAGTAAATGGGAGCGTGCACTACAACAGGAAGAATAATGAACTGGTAGAATCATTGAAAAGGTACATTTTATTATTTATATAAATCTTTTTCTTCTTACATTTTCTTTTTTTAGTTTCTTTTGCTTAGCTTGTCATGCTTGTGATTTTCAGTTTCCATGTTATTTATTTATTTAACCCCGTTCCCAGCTTCATTTTTTCTTATATTTCGTGATTAGTTTCTTTCCTTCTTTGTTTCGTTCTCGTTTCATTTAGTAATAACCCGTTGGCCTATTACTCGTACCTTTTTTGTCCTCATTTTAATTTATTTTTTCTTTATAGTTCCGTTTCAAGTTGTTTATATATCTTTTTCCCGTATTTATTACGTCCTCTCATAGCGTGTCTGCGGACGTGTCCAAGTGTTATCACAATCCCGTGACCCGTCCATGTACCTTTTTGTCCTTTATTTTTCCTTCTTTCCGTATTATCATGTCCACTGGTCTCTGGCTCGCACGTTGCGTGGCTCTGCGCTGTTTACTCGCGTAGTGCGCATTACGCACGCGGCGCCGACGCGCGCCGGCCAGCTGCAGTGACGCGTAGGCTGGCAGCCGATTTTCATAACAGCCGTTTTTACTCCTATTTTCACTGTTTCTGCAGCCAATTCTCAACCGTTTTCAACCAAATTTTCGCATTACCGTCTCGGTATATGCCTCGATGTCCCGTATGAATTTGGAGACATTTCGATCGAAACTGACGGAGCCTTTCATACCCTTTCACACAACATTAGCCTATTTATAGTAAGATTATAGGGGCAAGGAATCCAATTACTTCACTGAAATTTCAGTGATTCAAGACAAGTGGTTCATTATATATGTTAAGAAATGAAGTACATTCTAGCGGTACCTCTTTACTTATCATAATGTACCGCTTGTTTTGAGTCACTGAAATTCCAGTGTAGTAACTGGAAACATTGCCCCTATAATATACATAACTTTTGTTACCAGTGTGTTATTATTTTTTGAGAACAATGCAAAAATAGTCACAAATTTATCAAGGGGTGTAGAACCACCTTAACTTGATCTCCAGTAGATAGCACATTTGGAGACGAAAATTACACCATCAATTTAATTTAAGCTATCTTCAGAAGATAGTGAAAACACAAATTGACCATGATTTTTTAACGAAAGAAAATGTCGCAAGACATGCCGTAATTTGCTCGATTTTGGTACCCGGTGTCTATTAAGCTCCTGCATTGGTTTGCACGGTGAATGTTAAAATTAAAATATCTCAAGAACAGAATACAGTATGACGCTGAAACAAACTTTAAAACAAAGCCATTAGATTTCTCTGTTGTTTTCAATTTAGTGTATCTTGAATTCATGTTTTTTTTACTATCAACTGCCGATAGCTCAAATTTAAATGTGTAGTTGGCTGTCGTCTTTGTCTGCTGACGAGATAAGAAGGCACATCAGCATAAGATTTCGCAGTCAAAAAGTGCAACCTGTAATTAGTCCCGTAAAACGTTGAAATTGAGCTTATTTGTTCATTTTTTCAGCCAATGTGTGAGATGTTTCTTTGATGCTATATTAAACCTGGGATGGGCTTTCTTTCTTGATGAAATTATGTGCAAAAAATGATCTCCAACCTGTTCTGTCAAAAAAGCACTTGGAGCATTAAGGTTCCTAATCACATGAACTTAAACATACAGTGACTTTCATAAACAAGTGAAATATCATATAACATTTGCCAAGTATCTTTAATATCTTGTTGCTTTGTTTTATTTCTCTTTCAATTTATCATATAATTTCAGAATATACAGCATAGCAGTATCTTACAATAAAAAATATGAGCATTAAAGAAGCATTGCTAGGAATGTTGTGCAAAATAATAATTGTAATAATAAATTACATGTATAATTTATTTACTTTACATTGGAATTGGCACCTTGTGACAAAGTCATTTTTGTAAGAATACATTGTAAATATTGAACAATTAAACACTTGCTATTCCACACTTGATGTTCTGTACATAAAATTATCTACATGTACAATTGAGGATTCAAATGTGTCAAATCTGTCAAATTGCTGACAATTTTTTAGTCTTCTGCAAAACATATGCATTTGCAGCCATATGGCTAAATCTTCTGCATTTCAGCCATCTGGTTAAAAAATCAAAACAAAATCAATTATACTCCCACTGTCCTGTCCTTTTGCAAAAAAAAAGGTCAAGTAGCCCTGGAAAGGCATTTTAAGGGTCTCAAAAAGCCAACATCCAGGAGCTTTTGGGGGCGCACTGATCCCACGCAAGGGCCGTTGCCCTTGGCACGAGAGCGCCACATCCTAAGCTTTTTTACACTTCGCAGAAATTTTCTGCATTTATTTCTGCATTTACATATTCCAATGTTGGCAGCTCTGCCTATTATGCAATATTGCATGGTTTTTAACTAAAAAACCTTGGTAAAGGTGCAAAAGTGAACAGTTACCACAGCATGGTCAATTTTCGTCTGGGAATCCCCACACTCCCACAGCTGCAGAGCTAAGCCACTGATAACATTCAGAGTACTTTTGGCCAGATTTGATCAAAATGGACGAACTTCACACAGCAGGCACTCAATTTGAATAATACTTAACGTGCACTCATGATTTGTTTGCCTGTCATCACAACACAAAAATATCAAAATCTACTACAAATATATCTAGTTTCTCTGAAAAATACTCAATCTCAAAAAATAATAACCCTTAGCACTATATTTTCAATGAAAATATAAATAAGCTCTTACTAATAATATGAAAATACCAGTAAAATTTGTAAATAATATGACTTTTCCTGTCAATGGAGGTCAAATTCTGTTTTGACAGTAAAACTGATATTTACTCAATTCTAAATGTTCGTTTTTTTCACATTTTTTAATCATCTGATACATTATCCAATATCATATTGTGACCCAATCAAGTACAACAAGGACAATGTGTAAGGTCAATTCTCAGCTTTTTGAATCAAGATTATGTATTTTTAATCAGCTTTAATTTAATTGTGATTAATCAGAAATCCAGGTTATAGTTGAAAATATTGGGTATTTAAACAATAAATAACATTATATCAAACATTCCTCGATAGTGAGTACCAATCAGAACAAACCTGTGCATAAATATTGTAGAATTGCATGGGTGCGCACTCCGCAAAGTACTCGCAGTGCTTTCAGACACAGTCATTTTTCTTGCCGAAGGATGCATTTATATTTGCTTGCATTTTCCAACATTTTTAGTGACAATTTTGTTATAAAAATAGCAAAAATCCGTGATTTTTTAGTCGTGTATGAAATAGGTTAATAAATGCGTATCCCTCGTTGCTCACGAAATTGTACAAAATAATGCACTTGTATGAGATGTTTATGTATATAATGTACTCCCCCCTTCGGGGCTCATGCATTAGACACATCAATATCTCAGTATGTGTGTATTATTTTGTACAATTTCACTCCCAATAAGTAATACACGTTTATTAACCTATAAATATTACCAAACTGCAGCATACCTACCTTTTATTTCCCTATTATTAATTACATAATGATGTTTTATTATCAGAATAATACTAGAATAATTAGAATGTTATTGAATCATTGATTGTAAATATTAATTGATCATTGGTGTAATAACTCCTCCTTTTCTACATAATCATATTACAAGAAAATTGCTACATCGAGTTAGAAAGAACTAGCGAAATTACATATTCATAAATTAATACTATTGGCTCTACAGCAACAAATACTACAATCATACAGTACAGTACTGTAGTAGTAAGAAAAGAAATGCAACAAAGTTGAGGTCAAAATTAAATAAAACATACATATGAGCTGTAATTTCACAAGAAGTTTGCTAGTTTTTTGCACAAATGAAAAAGCATATGGCACAATAGAATCAATCCTTGTATGTATCAAGGGTTCATACCACTAAATCCGCGTGTGAAGCGGTTTCCGGTAAAAGTTTATCACGACTATAGTCCCAACTTTGCATAAAAAATGTGCAAAATCGGTACAATATTAACAATTTTAGTATTGCAAATCGTGTTTTGCTAGAACTTGTGAATGTGATCTCTACTAATTTGAACAGAAAGCGCGAAAATTTGAATGATGTTTACAATGATGAGCGCATGAACACACAAGGTCGAAACGCGGTTAGCAGTCAGACGTAAACACGGGAAAATCGCGGCGTTTTCTATGGCGCTCTTTTTCTCAAAAAGTAGACCTAAAATATTGTGTCATTTTCAGATATGCAGAATTTTGTTCTGATTAAAATGATATCAAATATATATTTCAAAGTAAGGCGTAACTTCGACTTATAGCCTAAAAGCGTGACCCCTGTTTTGCACGTAAAGTCTATGGAAAGCTATTTGGTGGCATGTACCCTTTAAGGAGCAATTCCATGCGTTTTTCAGCGTCTTTATCTATTTAAAATGCACGCGAAGAAATGAGGAAGTACATCAACAAGCGCGTGCATGTACGCCGCCATGTTTTTCGCTGTGCGTGCGTTTTCCGCGAATAGGCTTACTTTTATTTCCAATTTAATAAAAGTTCCGATTTTGGTAGAAGTTTGAAACCTTTTGATATGAATAAAGAAGAGTTTCAAAATATTGAAAACATTGTTTATTGGTGTTTAAATTACAAAGAAGTTTTTCAATTTCATTGTTATTTTTTAACCAATTTTTTTGTCATTTAAACTCAAGTTTTGGCTTTCAATTTTAATAAAATTACATAAAAAATTAGATTTAAGATATTTAAGTTTCTAGTTTGCTTTATTTATACCACTGTCCAGTATTTTAAATTGTTATAACATTCAAAGTTTAATTTATATTAATATTTAATTTCAAATAGCCATTCATTACATTTGCTTTTTGGACAAAACTGGTTAAAAGTGACGATGGAGGGGGGGTAGGCCTACTTGATTGACATTTCTTGTCTTTTTAAATATTCTGCAGGTACTGAGAATGTTTTAATTTTGAAGTTATGCACTTGCAAAAGATGTTCAAAGAACGTTTACTATTAACATCAATTAATATCTTCATGAAAATAGCAAATCAGCAACCATTGTGCATTCATGTGCATCAAAATGACGAAAAATGGCAATTGTCGGCTATCATGCTTGTGCTTGAAATCAGCATCCTGTCTAAAGTATGAAAGGAAATAACCCAAAATTTCTTACAAGTTATTCAAAATGTAGTGAAAAAGATAACAAAATCATTTTCAAGGCCTAAAAGCGATGTTTTAGCCACTTCAAGGGTTCATACCACTAAATCCACGTGTGAAGCGGTTTCCGGTAAAAGTTTATCACGACTATAGTCCCAACTTTGCATAAAAAATGTGCAAAATCGGTACAATATTAACAATTTTAGTGTTGCACATCGTGTTTTGCTAGAACATGTGCGTGTGAGCTCTACGAATTTGAACAGAAAACGCGCAAATCTGAGTGATGAATACGATGATGAGCGCATGAACACACGAGGTCAAAACGCGGTTAGCAGTCAGGCGTAAACACGGGAAAATCGGGTCTTTTTATATAGCGCTATTTTTCTCAAAAAGTAGACCTAAAATATGGTGTAATTTTCAGATATGTTATGCAGAATTTTGTTCTGATTAAAATGATATCAAATATATATTTCAAAGTAAGGCGTAACTTCGACTTATAGCCTAAAAACGTGACCCTGTTTTGCACGTAAAGTCTATGGAAAGCTATTTGGTGGCATGTACCCTCAAGTTAAGCGTAATGCCATGTTGGATTCCGCAGGGGCAGATTAGAGTCAGTGCGTTTACATGCTTGCGTCCCAAGCGTACTAACAAGTCGCCCTTCTACGTGTATGTGTATAAGGCCCATGGGATTAGGTTAGCCAGAGATGCCCGTCAGTATTGTCCAAAAATCCTGAAAGGCAAACATTTTCCTGAAAAATGTGCTTTGTACAGAATCATCAAGTAATATTTCCTGAAATCAGGAAATTTTTTGAAGATTGGCAACACTGTTAGCATGCGCAATTCAAATCTGCCAATGCAAAATCTAACATGGTGAGACGGACTATAAATAATACTGTAATACAGATTTTCATGATACAAAATCCATACAATTGATGGAATCTACAATAAATGAACACTGTTAAAGGGACATTCACAGATGTTAGGTGTAGCCGACTAAATGAAAGTTGCATCAATGTGTTTTTGACAAAGCAACACATTGTGACACACACCATACTCATACCTGCCAACATTGTAAAAATAAAAATCTGTACAGGGTGCGAGCAACCCGGGGCGCGCGAAGCACACGCTCACCCTTAACGGCGCATACTTGCCAACCTTTGGAACTAAGGTCGGTGTCTAATTAGAGTGAAGCGAGAAGCGAAACAAAACTTTGGAAAAAAGAAGTTATATACCCTAAATTACTTGTTATTCAAGGTTGGGCATTTTTATTTATTTTTTTTTTTTTGAATTAAATTTTTTCTTTCTAATTTTTTTCAACAAATTTCAAAGTTCTTGTCAACTTTAGAGAACCACTGGACCTATTCTGAAGTGCTAAGATCATTCACAGGTAATTTGAAAAAAATTTGAAAAAAAAATTCTGAAAAAATTAGTTTGTTATCCTTAATAAGTAAACCATTAACTAGTGTTTACCTCTTCATGTATCACATATAGATGCATTGGTTTTCCATGCATTTATAATATGTGCTACATGAAGAGGTAAATATTGGTTAATGGTTTGCATATTAAAAATATAAACAAACTGTAATTTGTTCGAAATTTAAAAAAAAATTAACTGTGAATGATCCTTATGATCCTAGCACTTCAGAATAGGTCCAGTGGTTCTCCAAAGTCGCCAAAAAATCAGATTTTTCTGATTTTTGTGACCTTTGACCTCAAAAATCGGAACGAATCCGATTAAATCGGAACGGTTGGCAGGCATGCATACTAGAAGGTCTATGATAGGGTTTTGGTTATTTTGAGAGAATTATGTGTTGCTGCCAGCTCATTCGAGTACTAGACAAAATAAAAGTCTAAATGATCTAGCTGCAACACCAATAAAAGGTACAATGCAATTTTGCTCCCTACAGAGGACCTTGGAAGGCTCGAAATGACAAACTGATCTATGAGACTACCGTAAATGTTCGCCTAATGGCGCACATGGACTCCTTTACATTGGGGTAAATTTCATGTACAAATAGAGATCCCTCCTCTGAAAATCCCAACCAGAATTAAGGGTACATGTACGTGCCCTTATTTGCTGGTGGGATTTTTACGGGAGGGTACTTTTATATTATGCCTAAAATTCCAGTTAGGTTAAGGCAGCCCATAGCGAATGTTTACGGTATATCTATTCCAACTCCAGTGACACTTCATGCATATTGACCGGGTAGGATTAGGCAAATGGTCACTGGAGAGGCATGAAAACTAGCACTGCAGCTCTGTTAAATTGATTTTTTAAAGTAAAATGCCAATACCTATTTCAATGCATCCAAAGGTCCAGGGAAATTAATGAGGTGTCACTGGAGCTGGAATACATAACAGCCAAAATGATTTTTCCACAAAACTAAATCTTTGCAAAATAAGTATGTAGTGTCATCATAAAACCATATCGCTGAATGCCCCTTTAATTTATGTAAAAACTGTAAATCACATACATGCACAATATATGTGACACAATCTGAAAAATTCTAAAGATTAATTTATATCAATATCAACTTTCTCAACGACAAACATACTGCTTGTAAAATCCTTACATTTTAACAATTTTAGGTTGATAGATATGAACTCTTATAATGCTAATTTTCTTGCTTTTAGCTCCATTTTATGCTTCAGTCCCAAGTAGATTAGATTCTGCCTCAAAGGATCTTGACTGGAAAATTCTGAAACTCGGGTTAGATCGATCAAGGGTAAAAATATATATTCATTTACAAAATAGTAATAATTTTATGAAAACAATGATGCATTTACACATAAATGGTATATTTTTGGATGGCACAAAGATAGAATTATATCACAAAATATTACAAATGTCACCATCTGATGGCTATGGTTTATGTACAATTTTTTTATGTTACATAATTCGTGACTTCTCTCTAGTCCGAAGGGTCTCTAGTCCGAAGGTTCTCTAGTCCGAAGGGTCGCTAGTCTGAAAACCAAATTAAATTAGCTAATCTGAAGGTTCTCTGGTCCGAATATAGAATAAAGGTTAAGGTTAGTGAGCTTTATTCTATAACTAGAGAACCATTTATTCGGACTAGAGAACCTTATTTATTATTCAAACTAGCGAACCTTCCGACTAGAGAACCTGATATTCGGACTATCGAGCCTTTTTCAGAATTCGGACTAGCGAATGGCAAATTATGTGTTTGGACTATCGAACCTTTTGGACTAAGGAGCCTTCGGACTATCGAACCTTCAGTCTAGAGAGTTGTCACCACATAATTCTTTAAATAATGATACATGTACAATGTACAGAATATGGCTGGTATAACTGGCATGGGCAACCTGACAGGAAATGACATCAGATTTTGACCAAAATGGTGATAACTCTGGCATTTGCTTTCAGCTAAATCAAATTATAACAAAACAGGGGCCAAAAAGATCGATGTTACAAGCAGGTATCAAAAGCACATTATTTTCCAGATATTAGCAAAAGAGCAATTATTGCCAAGCGGAGAAAGAGCAGTTCTTGACAGGTCACATCTGTAAGCAAATGACATATATGTACACTATCAGAAGGAATGCTTACATTATGAATCATTATTGGAAATAAATAACAATTTGATTTCATGTAATCATTTTGATGACTCAGCGGCACAGAGCCTTCTCTCCATTAGCTGTGTACATTATTTGTGTACAATTAGCTTCGGTATGAATGAGTTAACCTTACTAATGTTTGGCGTATGACATCATGCACCTGTTTAGGCCATGCACTCATTCATGGACACCAGAGACAATTATACACAGCATTTATTATATGGAGAGATGTCTTTGTGCCCTTCACACATTAATTTGAAGCCACTACACTTTTAGTTTTTTGGTTGGCATATTGATTTTACTAATCAATTTACCAATCCTTAGAATAGGTGAAAATATAAAGACGGTTTTACCTCAAAGCTATGGATACTATACAAGGAAGCTGCAGGTAGCTTTCTCAAGAGAATCACTGGGTTAGCTTATATTTAACATTGGGTGCATTAAGCTGAATTAAGACACAGGGATGTAAGTAGGCCTGAAGAAAAAATCCTGAAAATCTGGAAAAAAAATCCTGAAAAAGCATGTGAATTTGGGCTAAAAAGCCCCAAAACGGGCTGATAATAAATAAAGTGCGGAAATTTGGACACAAAAATATCTTCCACACTTACATCCCTGAACAGTTTATCTTTTAGAACAAGTAATTTTGCAGTCTTCACATAACTTTTCTGAAGTGTTGAGTCAATAACTTTTGACCTTTTAATTTCATGTTTGAGTTGTAAAATATGTACGTTGCTAGTCATGTGACCTAAATAGACCAATAATTACCTGCTGGCCACATCTATTCCGTTGCAAATCAATTTTAATATGTGTAATTCACAATCATTTTGTGAAAGAAATTTGATTAAAAATGATAAATATTTGTAATATAAATATAAAATAAAATATAAGCATGGATGGCATTAAAATGAATTGTCCAATTTGAAATTTTTCATAACATTTATCATCTGCTGCATGACTAGCCACTATCCTTTGGCTCACCTCACGTTAGATAGCAAGGTCAATACTTTTTTGCAGTTGCACGATAAACATGCTGACAAATAGCCCTTACATTTTGTGATTAACTTTACATACGCAATTCTATACTGCAACCAGCAATGCAATGTCACTAACATACTTGGCATGAACCATAGTCTTGTGACAATCAATTGCCATTCAAATGAGATGTGACTTTGGTAAAATGGTCAAATATAAATGAAAGTACTGTTCATATGCAGACACAGGTCAGCATGATTCTCTATGGAATGTTACATATCTTGATTGGTGCAAAATACTAGAAACACCTCAAAGCTCAACAATTTGCACATCTTTCACTCACACCATCAGTTTGGTTTGCCACAAATATTCCCAGAAATCGGGCCGACCATCAATTATATAGCCGCGACTTACTTTATTTTGACACATTGGTGCAAAATACTAGAAACACCTCGAAGCTCAACAATTTGCACATCTTTCACCATTAGTTTGGGATTTGCCAAATATATTCCTAGAAATTGGGCCGACCATAAAAAGTCAAGACTTACTTTATTTTTGACAATTCCTTGGGGCTCCTCAGTGGTTTTTGCAAATATAGGAATTAGAACATAACTTTTGCTGGGAATCCGCAAGTGAATTGTACACACTCTGTGCCTAAAGCGATTTGATCACAATTTCGCCACAGTAAACCATTGAGGTGTTTTAGAATGTAAAACATGGATTGTGGATCAAAACAGTTGGAATTGTTTCATGCTGTGGATGTAACAACACTGGGTGTATAAAAATGACCAAGTCCAACTGGTGGTGTGTCTTTCACTCAACATGATACCATGGAGTATATCTTACTGAGATGACTGTTGGGTTCAGAAACTGGTACTGCTATGTATGTTGCCATCACGCTAAGTGGGAAACTTCAGCTTGGCCACATGTACATGCTGCAGAATTGGTATGTTACACCTGCAAGCTTTTAGTATGATGGCGACTCCCATGCTTCAATAAGTTTGTAGTATGCCATGTCATGTCGCTCTTACATTCTCCAACTGACACGCATGGTTGTTAGCCAGCAAAATTTTCACTGTAAGAACCCTGGTGATATATCCAATTATAAAATAAGACACAACACAAAAGTCTTCCCTCCTTTCCTTGAACCTACCAATAAAGATGTGATATCTATTCAGAATGGGTTGATGAGATTACCATGTCCAAGTGGTGAGAATGGGTTCACTTTGGCCCACATTAAAGCATCATTCAGAGATATTGCTGAAGTACCATCTTCCAAGAAGAAAGCGGGACCCTGTGGATAGAAGAAACATGCTAGCATTAGAAAGCTATACTTAAAGACAACATACACAAAAATGTTTGAGGTTTGTTTCCCTATAAGGATATTGTGGTATAAGCTGTTGAGCAATATTTTTTTGAAATCACAATGAAGTATGCAATGCAGACTGTGGTTTGTATAATGCCAATAAAAGGAAAACATTTTCTAGCTATATAGTCTGAAATCTCTACTCCATTAGTTCTAGGTATACCTCTTGCGGTGCATGCAAAGCTATTTTGCCACAGTCATTGTCCACATTCATCAGTGAATCATGCAACACACTACAGAGATTATATATAAAGATGTTTTCTATAGAAATTGCTGTAAACATTTAAAGAGAATTCATTTCTGGTAACTCACACTGTGCATGGCAGCAGAATTAACAAGGCATCAAGCACACATACTATGCTTCGGATGAGCTTTGTTAACATCACAGAAGTATGCTCTCATCAATGTTTTACAGCAAAATACTACAGTGATCTGGCAATTAAGGTTTAAACAGTCATTCAACACAAAAATAATGAAGAAAACCTCAATATTTCAATGTGAAGACGCACAGCCTCATCAGGAGAACTACAGAGATGTGAAGGAGTTGACTTCCTGATTGACCTGAGATGACTTTAGGTCGAATCAATGAAGTGTACAGTGCCAGGATCTCAAGGCCCTGGTCATAGTTGAGTTGCCTGTACACTTCATTGATTCGACCTAAGGTCATCTCAGGTTAATCGTGAAGTCAACTCCTTCAAAACATCTCTGGAGTTCTCCTGATGAAGATATGCGTCTTTACATCAAAATATTGAGGTTAGTCTCAATTATATTTGTGTTGAATGCCTGTTTAAATCTTAATTGCTGTTTTAACTACCAACACGTATGAACATTCACTTGAATACAGCAATCTGGTATTCATCAACTTACCTGTATTCTCTTGCCGGTTAATAGAGACCTATGGACATCTGAATGACTTGGTAGATGAGAGCCTGTGGCAAAGTCTGCACCCATTTCTAAACTGCTAGTTTGTTCACCAGTTCTTCTTAATACTGCTTGGTATAGATCAGATTGGTCTGCGCTTGGCTCGGCTTTGGTTTCGATGTCTGAAACACTAGATATATAACAGCATTATTTAGGGTTAAACTGAATTCACATTCCTTCGCTGAGCGACAAGTTTTTAATCAATGAGTGCTTTTTGATGCGTTTGGGAAGTGCGCCACATCATTGGTAAAGAAAACAATTGCTTGGCGCTAAGCAAAAGAGTGTAAATTCAGCCTTAGAGTTCCGACTATCCTTGGTCTGCTTTGGGACACGGTTAGTCAATCTGTTTGCTTTAAAGGATGCATTTGCCTTCTGATTTTGCAAGGGTGGGAAGCATTACATATCTTGTTGGGATTCTTATTTATACTACATACCACACTTATCTTAAAAGATATGTTAAAAATGAGAAAACATTTGGTACAATTTTAACCAACTCATGAACCACAATTGACCCTTTGCAAGGTAATCTCATATTGAGGTTCTACCCTAAAGTTATGTGCATGTACACTTTTCATACGCACTCTGAATTCCATAAATCCTTTGCGAAAGCCCTCAATGTACGTTGCTAGAAAAATGCTCTTTTTGCACATGCATTTGTAGGGAGAATCTCATTTTGGGAGCAAGATTGAGGATCCGTGCAAAGAGTAAATACTGACCGAACTAAGGAGTGTAATCTTTGGAATGTAAGACAAGCTCAATTTATCAAGTATCTCCTATTGAGAACATGATGGCCTAACAGTTAGAGTGTTTATCTCATGTGAACAAGATTGTGGGTTCGAACCCCGTCAGGGCCAATGTGCTTGGGCAAGATACTTTATCTTGTCCCACTCCAACCAGGTGTAAAAAGGGGAGCTGTTAATGGTTGGGGTGTAGTCATACTGGCATTATTGTTGGGAGCCACATGGTGTGATATATCCTAGTGGCGGTGGAATAAATGCTAAGTGCTTTGACAGGGTAATGTATTGTCCTTAAAATCCGAATAATACGTCTGAGGCAGTAAAAAGCGTAACTAATGGGCGAGGCGCAGCTGAACCCAATATTTAAACATTTTCACTGCCGAGGACACATTATTTGTGTGTAAAGGATAATGCTGCACCTTTATTTCTATTCTATTACCACAAACTAGTGTGATTTAAAGAAAAAATATCACTTTTTTGCCCCAATAATTAAAGTTTTTTACCTCAAGGTGGAGCGCGTAGGCGTAGCCAAAGCTTAAGTGACAGTGAAAATTGCGGAAATATTGAACACGTAACCAAGCGTAATGCTTTGCGTAGAATGTGTAACATCGCTAATATGCGAGAAGAACAGAAAGTTTTTGCCCTGGCCACTTTATTAATAATTAAAGGTTTTTCACATGATGCATTTCAACAAATCACAGTGCAAGATTTTGAATAATGGGTCGTGGAGGTAATAGAATTACGAACCTTAGGCGCTTTTGTCTACCTTTTTTACTTGTTTACTTATTTATTCATTTACTTACAGGATTGCTGCATTCTTGTTCATTGTTAACCATGCATCCAACTCAGAAAGTACTTGATGCTCAGTGATGGGCAGCTGTGCTTCTGGATAATCATTTAATAGACTCCTGAAATGTGTAAAGAAATATCAAGATATGTTGTAGAATTCCATCTACATGCATATATGCCTCTAAATGAGTGGGTTTTTTAGGGGGAGTTTGAGCAATTATATTACTGATACAGGCACATATTTATTGTATGACCATTCTATTGTAATGTTTTTGTGGAGGGTGTCGTCCTTTCATCTCCTTCGTAAAAAGAACACTCATTTATATAGAAGCATATGTTTGTAAATGGAATTTTAAAGTATAGTCATTTTAACCATGCATCCATCTCAGAAAGTATTTGACACTTTAACTTATTGATTTTTGCAATAACATTTTGGGGTCAGATACTAGTTTTGAGCAAATCTGTCTAAAAGTTAATATGCAAGATATCCCAGTCTATATGAGCACTCATACCTACATATGCTGTAGGTGTACCATTGTACCCTAAAACAAACCACCACCATACAACCAACTTGCAGTCGGTAGTTTGGTATGTTGTATGCAACTTAAAAGTTTTGAGGAATGTTTCTCCTCACTGGTATGAATCATAATTAAGAAACCAAGCAGAAAAGATTTGCGCTTTGGGTCATTGCTTGCCAAGCCATATAAAACACTATAGAAAAACTGCTTGTTTATTTTATGTTATTAGTACATGCATGCTCTATATCAGGGCTGTAGCTAGCAGAATTTGAGTGTCTGGCTGCAATTTACAGAGTTTGCTTGATTTAGCAGGATTTCAACAAAAGTGAACACTTTAATGATAAATTTGGTAAAAGACACTAAATTCTTGCTTTTTTTTAAGTTTGAGTGGTAGGCTCTAGCATCAAAATGAACCTTCAGTGGTGAGCTCCAAAGTGAGTGGTGGGCTACACTGCGGCCCACCGTAGCTACAACCCTGCTCCATAATTCATCAAAGATTTGACCTTACCTGGTATGGTGAAAGAGTGGTGCTACAATGCCATTATATTGTTGTTTTATTGCCAAGAGTGCACCTACATAGGCACTGATGATCAACAGCTCACCTCTCTGACTGCATATCAATGAAAACAAGAATATGTAGGATCAAGTCTTCACCTGCAAAGTGAGTCTTGGTAACAAATCACCATTATCCCTCTTTTTCCTTCACCTTTTCAGTTGGAGGGCCATTCAACTTTGACGCGCTATTATTAAACTGTACGCTATGAATACGCACACAACGAAAATTCAAATTTGCTTGGTTTGGGTTGCAGTTTTAAATCTTCCAAAATTCTCTCTACAACTCCTAATAGCTATATATTTTATAAATAACTATAAGAAAGGCTTTCAACATTCCATATATATGTTCACAAAAAATACCGTAGCTTTGCAAGGAATATGATATGGGCACATAAACACAAATTTTTGTCATGAATTGAGATAAAAGAGTAACAAAAACTACTATATTTTAAAGCTGGCGCGAGTTCATGAATCAGGAATTTGCATATGATTAGAAACATAGCTTATTATCTTCATATTAAAAAATCAAGATTTTTGGTTGGTTAAGACAAAAACCTGCCGGGATGAAAAGGGTGTTTTACAAGACGGAAAAATACCAGTATTCAGTAGGTCATGCGACAACAACATTGAGAAAGTTCATGCGAGCAGTGTTAAACTGCGTGCTGCGTATTTCACTGAACGCAGATGAATGGCGCGCTTTGGCGCATCATAGTCTCACGCGTGTACTCGTTCATGGTGTCAAGTCACGCGATATTGTTATGAAGTTGTTTACTTAATTTTCCTGCATGGGCTGAATCTGGGTAACCAATTTAAACCATTATAACAACTTAAATTTTTAAGTTCAATATTTGGGACAAAGACTAATCGATAGATAAAGGTTGAAATTACTTGTCTGGCTAAAAATTAGAATGATTAAAGCGTTAAGACAGAAAATATCCGGGTTAGAAGTCCTTAGCAACGAAAATAAATATAAAGATAAAGCAAGCGCAAAAATCACGAATTCTAACAACAAAAGTAGACAAAATGGGAATCACGTAGAGAATTGTGAAGATATTTTCAATACAAGCTTATTTGTAAATTGCCCAAGATGATTGGCTACACATAATACGATACATTTAAAATCGAAACTTTCCATGGGAAAGGTAAAAAAACATACCCAAGAGTGCGACGGTCATTTTTGCAAAGGTCGCGTACGTTAATAATTTGACCTTTAACGGAAAACGCGCACGATGGCCCTCTGACTGTTTTTGTTCCTTCTTCTCACCCCTCCTCATCCTCTGTCCCTTCTCAAGTGCTGAGACCATAGCCCAGTGAAATTATTTGATTTCCAGTTTTTTTCAGCCCTAACGCGCCATGCTTATTTTGGCAAGGGTGAAGGAAAGAAGGAAGGAATAAACAAAGAAGAAGAAGGGAAAATGTTTTTCTCGTGCAGATTTGAACCAGTGACCCTTCAGGTAGCCGGACACACACACGACCATGCCTTGCCACAGGGGTGTACCTTGGCCGGCCAAGTTTTCCGACACATATGACTGTCCACATGATGACACAATCACATCATGTGAGATACCCCGCGCTTGCAGATGCTTTGTGAAGTTTTTTGATGTTTGGTTCGGTTAGGGTTAATATATTTTTAGGTATTATGGTCTCAGAATGAACTGCTTTAACAATGCATCCTGAAAGTATATCCTAATTAAAGTTTCTGTTCAAGTCTGCTCACTTTATGCATGAGGGAGTGCAGCCTAGTGTTTTTAAGATCATGTCATCTGACACAAAAATCAAACAGACTCCCTTACACCATATATTTCAGTCTTATACTTACACTGTGAACTTTTGTTGCTGTAATTTCTCTGTTCTCACACAGCTTAACAAACATAGAATGTCACACACATCATTAACTGTCCAGTCTGGCTTGGATATTATAGCTGTAAAACACAAATATGAAATAATTATCAACGGTGATATTATTCATCCTCAGTATAAAAGTGCACTGAGATTGTATATTGAAAGACAGAGATACGTGGCAGTAAAAACGGGCGTCTTATTGTTAATTTTGCACCTTCAAACATACAAACCATCTCAAAGTTAGGTCTTTATAGTAGGGAACTTTCTTTCCTGAAGGTATCATGTCAACAATGCCTAGAAAAGTTGCTTTTTGCCTGGTAAAAGTACATAATTTTTCACAATTTTCTGCTATTCCTTTTTTTCCGCTCGGCACCGGATAAATCTACCTTCCTTTTACGTGCTATTAACCAATCAAGAATTGTAGGGAATTTGATTGACGGATGAAGTCAGACGTGATTTAGTCTTTTTATCTCTGTCTTTCATTATAGTTTTGTTTTAGGTTAGGAATCTTTTCACCAATGTTTTAAATGCTAATTACTGACAAAATACAAGACAAGAAACAAATTTCTTCTTTTGATTTGGCCAACTTAATCTAAATCTAAACCAACTTGAAAAATTCAGCCTTGACCCAACCCTAAGACAAGCCTCTGACCTATTCAAATTAGACAGGTATCATATTATTAATAAAATGGCATCTTTTCCACCTTGTAGCATATAGACTACGAAGTACTTACATTTCAATTCCTTGAGGCCAATCTCTAGTGCTTTCTCTTGATGTGATGAGAGTAGACAATACTCTACACGCTTGAGTAAGTCATCTTCTGAGTCACCTAAGTCCTCCACTTTGGCATTGTAATCTTCTATACTAAGCAGACCAGCCTAAAATGAAATAGAATAGAAATGCAAAGATATCACTTATACCATAAAAACAAACTCAATAGTTAGCATATGTGCTTACTATCCAGTGCTTTTGAAAACATGAAATTGTAGAAAAGTCCAGCTCTTTACAAACTGCGCTAATGAGGTTGAGACACAAATTTGCAGGTTTAATTGTTCGAATATAACTATGTGTATCGAAAATTTGCTTAAAACCCTGGATGGGGCACTTCATGTTTGCATGTTTGAAAGTGCTCAATAGTAAGCAAATATGCTAACTATCGAGGTTTTATGGTAATATGTAATGCCTATGTAAAGCTAGAGGAAGCAATTTGAAAATTCAGCTAATACTTTTGCCCAGGGGCAGATTGCAGATGAGCCAAGTCCCGATATCCAAGGAAATTTTATTATCTCATCTATGTATATAAAGTAAAAAAAAGTTTTTTGAATGTTATGAGATTTTTCAATTATATTCCAATCAGTTAGTCTTACCACAACTGTACTTACCCTTTCCAGTGATGCATTGATTTCTGCTTGACCCCCTCTACATCTAGCACACACTTTGACTAGCATCTTCTCACAGGATGGAATGGTCTTCAAGATATCTACAGCTAAATCCCTGAAAAAGAATACAGAAAACCAAGAATCAGTTGTAACATCATGGTGGAATTCTTGCGATTCCAAATACAGCGCGCCACCTACGATCACGCCTGGCTGGTCTACTTCGCGCAGAGCATCATGGGTAAAAGTCGACATCCAGAACGCGTCGACGATGAACCATCGACCCTCGAAACGGAAACGAGTGTTGCTATCGATTACTCAACCACTTTTGTTTATTTACGTTGATGATGATCAGCTGTTGATTCAACCCTCCGACGATTTTTTTTTCATTTCTGCCCTCTTTCTAAAGTTAATTTCGACAGTCATGGTTTAGGCCTACCTCTGTGAATGTTCAGAGTGTTAGGCCTATTCCCACACAATGGGCATCAATTAAACCCATTTTTTAAACTTTTCCGAACTTTCCGAGGCGCTTGGGAAAATACTTTAGGCTCTCGTTTACAAGAAAAGAAAACACTTTCAGGTCTTTAACTAAGCTTTGTTGTAAGTAGGCCTATAATAGACTTGATTTAAAAAAATATGATTGGGGATAGGCCTACTTTAATAGACCCTCATGCATATATCCTTAAAAAAACCCAATTTTTAAACCTTGTTTGTTTTAAGGCAGCTGTGTACTCTCAGATATGCATGTAGTAAAAGTGCCATAACTTTTTAATTATTAACGCAAGACATATAAAAGTATACATTTTTATAAAGGCAAGACATCAATGAATCTTAATATAAATACAGATTTGGTGTAAAACAACAATTATGAAGAAAATCACAAAAAGTGAGTTTTTGGCAATTTTGTTCGGTACATCATAACAAAAAACCCTTTCCAAAAATGTTTGTTTTGTTTTTTCTTAATCTTGAGACACCATTCCAAAAACGGTTTTTTTAGTTTTTTGATATTGGCCTTATTTTTTGATATTGACCATATAAGGCATCAAAATGAACTTTTTAAAATTCACAAACGCCCATTTGCACAAAATGATGCCTAAAATCGGAAATATACCAAAATATAAAAAAATGAGAAAACCGTTTCTTAAGTCGATCATGCTTTTTATGATGAGCATAATTGCTTACCTATAGATGCTGTATTTATTGAGTTATCGTGTACCTAAATTGTCATTTTACCGAGAACCCAATTTTAAAACCTTGTTTGTTTTAAGTAAAGTAGGCCTAATTCTCAATATTTAGAATAACGAAATATTCAATAGGCCGACATATTTTAACAGCATGGACAGCGTAATAAAGTTTTTTTTTTTTTTTTTTAATACGATTAAAAAGTTTTCGAATTTCAAATGTACTCTATTCTAGATCCTATTCAACCATCTACGGTTAAAACTCGATGTCAAAATGTCAATTTTCGAGTTTGGGTAGGCCTATAATAGCAAATGCTTTTGATGCAAGACAATTTCAAACAGGAAATTTAATCTAAAACGCAAATTTGTGCCTTTTTTATTTCTTGTTTGGATAACTTTTCCCATAATTATTACCATGCGTGATACATGATTATGATAAAAGCTTTTGGTTTTCATAAATGTTTTGAACGCTTGTCTTATTTTTATTATATTTTTCCTAACCTAGGCCTATAGATGTTTTACATTTATAACCTTTTTACAAACTTGAATAGATTTTCGTGTGACGTTTTGAAACGCTCTTTGTAGCATGATGTAGGGCAACTGTATGATCACGGAAGGTCGTAAATTTAGAAGCCATTTCCTTCTATATAGCCCTATAAACAAAACACTTTGGCCCCAATGTATAATGGCGGGAGAAAATAATTGCACTAAACAAATAAACCTGTTAATTTTTAAAATAAACTCTCGTGGTGCAATTCTGTCAACAAAATTACATAGGCTTATGAACCGGTGGCTGGGGGCTCAGCCCCCTCAATAAATTTGGTGCGGGGGCTCGAATACCCTTCTGTATGAATAGGCACGTTTTCATTTTCATTTATGCCTATAGGCCTAATGGCCTCTAAACTACATTGTTAAGCATGTTAAGTTATCTTGTTTTTGTCAAAAACATCAACTGCAAATTGTCCCTTATTGTACAGTATATCCTTCACCGTAAATCGGTGTGTGGGGGTGTGTGTGGGGGGTGTTCTGGTTCCCCCCTTCAGTCTCAAATGAAGCAGGCCTAAACAATGCGTTCACCCCTCCAATAAAGTCCATCCATAGATTTGACCTCTTTACTTTGTAGGTTGAGTCCTTGATCCATGGGCCTGATCCATTATTTTTTTTAATATGCAAGAAATGTCGACCCTCCGAATTTAAACCTTCCAATTTGGCCAAAGTCCACCATGCTGTAAAGGTTGGGCTACACTACAGTTCAGTTCTTTTCACAGTGTTGACTTATAATTTCATGAGAAAGAACAAAAATGGGAAAGATTTTAATCTTTCCCATTTTCTTTTTCTTTTCAAAAAAACATGTAGGCCTACAATGTATAGGCCTAGGCCTAGGCCTAGGTGTTTAAAATTGTCCAATTGAATATTTAGTCGAAAAAGTTTTTGATTTTTCAATGTTGTGCCGACCGATAATATGACTAAAAAGAAACTCATTCCAACCAACGTGTGCTATTTGGGAGTAGGCCTAGGCCTACATTAAGAGTAAATTTCCTTGGGTTATGAATTATTAAAGGGGAAAGATGAACTAAAGATGATATGACATGCAAGAAAGCGGAAGTAAAAATAAAATATGAAAAAGAAACATGAATTAATATTAAAATCGGGCATGACAATTGTCAAATTTAAACCTTTGTGACACGATCTGGTTCATGGGGGCCAAAGGAGGCATTTTTGAAAATTATTATACATTACACGTACAATAGGCTATCATTGTAAACTGAAAACACCAAAGGTCTAACATACTTGGTTCTAAAGTTATGAAGTTTTTTCATGCATATTTTCTTGATATGCCTTAAAATAATGATCTCTTAAAATTCATATACTCTTTTGCAGTTTGAAACTTTCTTCATCTTTATTATAATGCTAGAACTCTATGAGGTATTGTTGAACTTATGCATTAAAGTCTCAAATTGAAATATTAACAAAAGATAAATGTTATTTTTATGCGGTAGGCTATGCCTACAAAGTGTTTTTATTGCGATCGTAATTTTTTTATGTTTGATAGTAATATAATTAAAAATACAAATTTAGGCTAAAAATAAAATAAGGACAAATCAAACAATTACAATAATAACAAAAACGGCAAACCAATGTGATGCATGTTTATAAGTAATGAGACATTAAGAATCTTTTTAAAATTTACTTGAATTTCTTTGCTGTAGCTAGCCTATCCCGCGCGGCGGGCCGCTATAAGCGCCTTTGTGCAAAAAACCTCATTTTTAGAAAATGTAGGCCGATTACAAAAACGCAACACCTATAGTATAGATGTTGTTATATTATTAAGTATGCTGGTGTTATATTATTATCGTATTGAACAAACAATAAATTCAGAAAGAATTAAAACAATTTATTCTAATAACCAAAATAAAACCTATGCGTTTTCCATTTAAAAAAAGGACAGGCCTAGGCCTACTCCGATTGACTAGGCTCAGCGTATCGGGCTGAAAAGCATCTTAAAGTTTAAAAACAAAAAAGGGCGGTTTTAGAAAATGTATAACAAAAAGGAAACACCTAGTATCAACATCAAGTTTGCGGGTTTTAGAAAAGGACATCTGTGAATATCAAACTGCAATATTTCACATCAACACAAAAAATCTCAAAAAATTTCAAAAAGTACTATAAAACATCGTGTTTTTAGAGTACTAATCACAAACATGGTCAGCTACGGATGAAAAAGGATGTCGACCCTAGACACGGGAAATGCCCATTTTCACTGCCGTCGTTGGTGGCGCGCTGTATTTGGAATCGCGAGAATTACAATCAAATGCAAAACTGCTGGGACACTTACAATGATCCTCCCAGCTCCTCTGATTCAATTTTGTAGACAGATGCTTCAATAATTCACATAAGTGCTACATGTTTGCTCTGACATTGGTTGGTGGGGAGGGAAGGGTCAACATAGGTTAGAATCATACAAAAAAATATCATGATGAACTTGACACAGGATTGTTTTATTTTCCCTCATGCACATAATATGAACAAGTATCCCATGGAGTTCTGCACTTGTTTGTACATGGGGTTAAACCCAGTGTCATTCCACTCAACTTGCGACATTACGCATACTCTCATGATCAAGAAGCTATTATTTTAGCTATAGTAGGAGTGTAAATAAAAAAGCATTAGTTAGTTTTGTGTTCATTTTGCAATTAACTGAAAATTAATGAAAACTAACTGTTTTCCACCAACTTACCAGTTTTCCAAACTTTCACATCTCCTTGCTAATAGCTCTGTTGCCATGGTAATGAGTGGCTGATGTTTGTTGCCTTTGAGAACCTTTCCTATACACACAGCAAGTTCTAATTCATGGCCACGGATTAGTTTGGACAGAGCAAGCTGCACACAAAATTGAAAATAAGTCATAAGTATATAACAATACTTTTAATGAAGACATATTATGCATCAACTTGTGCTGGTCTATCATCAACTATATTCTGTGACAATTTCAAGAACCTTGTTATAAACTTGCCATATTAGATTGCTGATCAAATAACGCTATTTACAGCATAAAATACATGTCAAATACTAATCATACTGTAAAAAATACTGTCAAATACTAATCATACAAAAAAAAAAAACCCTGCATTTCTTAGGCTTTCATCATTTATTTCCGATCCTTACATATATTAATTGTACCTCGCATTGTCTTACACCCTGCCAAGGTGAAGCACATAGGTTGCCTCCTTTCTTCATTATTTCATTCTTAAAGTAACACAGTTATGCTAAAATCAATGTCTTTCATAGACAAAATCTACATCTTCTGCTGCCTGGCTCCAACATACCTGTACATTGCCTACTGCCCTCCTAGTGCAATTGATTTCAGTTTACATGCAAATCATGTTAAAGTTGCCATATTTGGCAGATGAATAGTACTTATAGCACTAATAAATCTAGACTATGGAGGCTATTGTTGTGCAATTCTGTACTAGTATGCTATTTAATTCTGTATTTAATAATTGTATTCACAGCTGGTCTGGTTTTTAAAATATACATTTTATTATGCTTGTTGATGTATAGGTGTAGTATTTTTAAGGCTTTTTAAATTTGTATACTGATTTCATTATATCTCGATGTATTATTATTTTGTGATTATTTCGTTTTTACTGTAAAGCGCATTGAGGAATCTGTGATTCACAATGCGCTATATAAATGCTGTTTTTATTATTATTATTATTATTATTTTAACAGACCCTCATTCTAGTAGGAAAAGGTCATTGAATCGCAGATGGGTTAAACTATACTTTTCTGAATCCTTATGACTAGAGGAACACACTGCTTGTGTTTTTAACCAAGTTCGAGCAATTTTGAACTTGACCTGTGTAAAAGTTTAATGACCTTTTCCCATCAAATAAGGGTGCTGTTGAAATGCCTCCATAGCCTATTAATGATAAGTGCTATAAGTACTCTATCTCTGCCAAATACGGCAAATTTAACATGATTTGCACTATTGTTACAGAATTTATTGGACTATCCACTTAAGCCTTTGCAACGGGCTTGAGATTGAATTCAGTTTCCTTTCTCACTGAAGTAAGGGCTAAGAGTAAAATTGTACAATTGTGTTTGGGAGTGGCCTTCTCTCCTTTCTCCTTTTGCTTGCTATTTTCTTCCATTTCTGGCTTTGTTTATCAAAGCTATCTAGGCCAGCATGCATTTTATTAGCCTACACTGGCTATCCAGGCTTGTGCTTTTTTTTATTTTTTTCTTGGAACGGTCCATGAATTTCCCATGGATTAGCATGTGTCCCTCACGGACTAACCTGGGTAAACAAACAAACAAACAAACAAACAAACCTACCTGTACATTGCCTACTGCCAGATGACAACAAGCAGCCATAACTGGAGCACCATCTTGGAAAAACCTATCTGCTAATGAGGCACTTGATTCATGTAACATCCTGAAGAAAACACACACAAAAGTAGATACAACATTATTCAAATGAATTCAGAAAATAAAAATGTAGGAGTATGCAACTCTTGAGTGTATGTATATAGAATGGTGTATCTTACCCTACACTCCCTGCATCTTCATAGCTTCCTCATCCCATGTATCTTGAATGTATTAATTATTGCTTATACATTGGCATCCATATATATAGCTCTTTATTACATTTGAACATTTGCTATTGGTATTACATCTGCATTGCTTTACTGCTTTCACAACTGTGTATCATTGTAAACATGTAATTTTTCAAATATTATAAGTTTGTTGTATAATATTTGAGATAAAATAAAACCTGAATTTAAATCTGAAACAAGCATAAAGTAAAGGCCTATATGCATATTTGCTTAGCATAGCAAATTGTGTTATATGCCAATTTTAGCTCCCAAGTAATTTTTAATTCAATCTATCTTTATTCAGTTAATTAAAAAGTAAGCAAAAAATAATATAGTTGACTGGGACTTAAAGAACTTGAGTACAACAAATTAATTTCATGAAGAACTGCCAGGGGTGTGAAAACTCATAGTCTTGACAGCTGTAAATAAACATCTTGTCAGTATTTGTGGCCTATTGTCCCTTTGCAGCCATCTCAAAACTAGGTTTACCTCAAAGTGTGTGTTGTGTGTGCATAAGCCTTTCATACGCATGTTTAATTACTGTGTATGCTTTGCAAAAGCCTTCTGATGCATTACTAGAAAGGTGTGACCCTCCAAATGCACTTGTTACCCATGCGTTTGCACAAAGTATTTTGTTTTGGGATCAAGATGTCAGACCCATGCAAAGGGTCAATACTCTTTATCAGCATTATCGACATGGCTTAAAAAAAGTGGGGAATTTGGGAAGCTGCTTCCCGGGAAATGTTGGTGTTTGGCGGGAAATTCTGGTATTTGGAGGGGATTTGTATATAAAAACATGCTATAAATTATGGGAAATTTAGCTTGCTTCCCAGGAAATAAACATTTTTTCAAGCCCTGGTTATTGATGTACATTGTTATAAGGCCAGATTCTTTGCACAACGTAGTAGTGAATCAATGAAACTCAACCATTATACACACCTAATGTAATCTTTGGACGGTTCATCAACACCATTGTGATCTTCTGTTGGTATATATTTCCCTCGATGTGCGGAATCCGTCATAACACAATGACTATTCTGAATACCGCCCTCGCAGGCTACTTGAGACACCAACATGGCATCTTCTAGTTGATTGTGACTTGAGTAGAAGCTTACTAATTTGGTTACGTTGCCAAGGGCAACAAAGTATGGTACACAGTCGCTGCTGTCTTCTACAACCAACTGCTCTGCTCTCCTGTAAAATGTTGGGAAGAATCAATATTAATATTAGCAGGAATCATGAAAAGTTGTCATTTACAGTCGGCAAATACTGAACATTTTTCTTGTTTAAATAAGCTATACCATACGTTTTCATGATTATGCATGAATGAGATTAATGACGAAATATGGTGCACAAGCAGTTTTACTTCTTCATCATAATGTACTACCCTTACAAGTTGTGCATTTTTCTGTAAAAAATATAATGGCTCATGCATAGATATTAGTCACTTGAGCTACAGGGTATCCCTGAAAGAACTGTATCCTTGGAAACTGAATTTTTATTTGGTATTTTAAATGTACTTTTAAAATGATTTCATACACTCCTAGATAGTGAGTACCAATCAGAGCAAACATTTGTAAACTAGTAATAATAATAATGAATGGTTCTTTTAAGGTGCAAAATCTTCCACGGAACTCAGAGCGTGCAAAAACATGAAAAAGACGCAGATGACAGGTATGGTGGTAAAGTGCCATCGAAGTGACGGAAAGCCAGAACAGCAAGTTCTGCCATGCATAAATATTGTACAACTGCATGGGCGCACACTCCACATAGTACGTAGGTTCATTTTTCTTGCAGGTGGATGCATTTATATTTTCCAACATATCGAGAAATTGTACAAAATAATGCACTTGTAATGAAATGTTGATGCCTCTAATGCACGAGCCCCGAATGCATCAACGTCTCAGTATGAGTGCATTATGTTGTACAATTTCACTCCTAACAAGTGATATGCATTTATTAACCTATAAGTATAACATTGAAGCAAGTTTGAGCTTTCTTAATTAACTGTGCAATAATTTAACTATTTTGTTTCTTACCTAGCTGTCAGTGATTTCCAATATTCCATAGACACAGAGGGTGCTACAGCTAAGGCCTTTTCCCACTAAATATGAAAGCAATACAGAATAAGATAATCAGACATGAGAATACACTTTCATGAAAAAGTCTGGTTCAAGTGTTTTGACTGCCTTTGATATTGCTCAAATCTTAATGATTTCCTTAGCAAAGTAGTATTTAGATACCAAATGATAATTGTTGTTCTATGTACTATGTGCCATAAGAATAAACAAGGGTTGTTTGTATCGACAGTACTTCAGAAACTTGTGGATTTTACAACTGATAACTCTATCAATTTATGTGATCTGTGCAACCCATATCTGTATCAACCCACCCATGTATATGTCATAACAGCTATCCAACTCATATCTGTAAGTCAACTAATAATATGTTTATCAAGAAGCATTGCTCTTACATTTTGTTCAAGTTAGGGAATAAAATGATTTTAGGCATCTCTTTTCACTACATGAAAAATCTAATTTTCATCCTAATATATTAACCTTTGAGACCATTGGTCTTGTGTGCATCCCTTACCTAATCCAATACTTTTTCAATGGTCTTCTTTTTGCTTTCATGTTGACTTACCTCCCCAACTTGTACCATGAGTTCACAGTATCTCTGCATTTGACCTAGTTTGATATGTAGATTAGCTGCTTCCCTTAGTAGCCTCTCCTCTCTAGCACGGGTACCACCACCTACTGACCCATATCTGGACACCTTGGCCATTTCTAATTCCTGAGCTGCTGACTGAAAAATAAAGAAATTAAATATTTGGTGAAATATAGCCAATCACACAGGAGCTTAGATAATACACAAGTAAGAGATTCTCAACTATATTTGTTCACAAGCCCCAAGGGGCAACACACATTCCAAATACACCCAGTTTTATGTGGCTTTCTTTACATATTAGAGCTGGTCAAGGGTCAATTGTCTGTGGTTGGCAGGTGATATTTGGCTGGTCTGCAGCTGCCTTTTGAGAGCCAATGTCAAATCATAATCAGTATAGACCTTTTTCCCAGACGTCACCAATCAATCGATATAGGGTCCAGCATTTGAGTCATCCGCAACCGTGCCAGCACGCGATCAACTTCATGTGATGCTAGACGTCCTGCACCAGATTGCCAGCTGCAGTACGAATTTAAAAAGTAAACAAAACTGTAAAACATCACGGTTTTCCTTATCTTTTGTATTTTGTAGTATCAAAACAAGCTGAATCAAAGGTAACAAGTATACAGTTCCTGTTTACACAATTATTAATGGAAGCTGAAGTGAATGATGACAAAACCGAGGAGAAAATACGTAGTATTTGGTGTTTGCACATCATGGGCATGTGGGGAACGCACATGTTGTTTGTTTACATCTAAGACCCCAATATCGATTAAGTGACTTCACGGGAAAAAGGTCTACTATGCACATTGTTTTGAACAGCTGAGAACAACCTATTGTCTGCCATTATATCAACATTTCAATGCACATTAACAAATTCACAGGTAGACAGAAAGACAGACAGACGAGACATGATGAGTTAGCAAACATAAGCATTCCTCCAATCAAATTTGACTTTCTTGTCTAAGGGTTTTGTCATGCTTACAGTTTTCTATCCCATTTCTCACAGAAATCCTATACTTACAGCAGTAAACTTGACTAGATGTTTAGAGTGCATAATTCCCTGCCTATAGTCATCCGGTAGTAAACTATCATCTTGGCCATTTACAACAAATGCTAATTCCCACAAATTCTTGGTTCCACCAGGACTCTGAAAGCAAAATACACAAACTGTGAATAAAGAATTCTAAGCAGTGCAGGAAAACAATGAAATAAAGCAACAAAGCAAAACAAAGAAAAAAAGGCCAATTTTTACTTACTGAGAATAGATCTGAGAACCATTTGAGGACTAAGTTAGGATCCACATTGCCTCTGAAATGCTCCACCCTTTGCTTGAGATCTTTTGATGCTTTCCCAGCCATGTGAGGACAAACACCCATAGCCATAGCATGTTCTAGCAAATAAATGAAAATCTCATTATTTTATAAAAAATGCATTTCTAAAATGAGTTTTATTTATGTACATCAATATAATGGATCAGAATCACTAAGCTTGACACAATCCAGGCAGTTATCAGGCAACCTCTGTAAAGTATCAGTCCTTTATTTTTAAGGAGCACGATCACGCAGGCGCTTCTACCGTGCACCTCAAAGCATAGTCGGGAATGTTAATAACAGCGCTCCTTATTTGGAATTACTATCATTTCAAACAAAATGTCAAAAATAAATTACTCCAAGAACTGTATCACATCAATCACTCTGACTAACGATCTGTTGAAACAACGTGCTAGTAAAGGCTCTGCGAACGAAATACCGCGACAATCGACTTGAGAAACACAAACAAATCATATCGGGTCATTGGGTCATCTCATCGTTCTGAAAATACAAGTGCGAAGTTTGTTTCTCCACTAGAACGATAGGCAGCGCTCGGAGGCATGGTTCGGGGATCGCACATACGACCATTTTGTTTTCAATTTGCGTGCATGTTTTGAAGATCGGTCGATGTAATAACGGCTGGGCAGAGATGTCGCCGTGGAAATTCTGAATTGCACAGTAAACAGATTGCTGCCCTTTTTGGTGATAATGTCTGAAAGAGAAATCGCAAGGCATTTAGGAATACCTGAATGAGCAGTATTTTCAACTTGCAGATGTGACCGACATGACCGACGCAGTATTAACGTTATCACCTGTTGGATTCCAAATTGAGCTCCTCAAAAATCACAGGAGAGTGATTTTGAGGAGCTCAATCAAGCTCCTCAACAAAACCAGGAGTGTGATTGATGGAGCTCCACCAAATTCTAAACGTGAAGGCCTGAAGTATATGCTCTGGCTAACAATCCTCACATATGGACCACCATTACCAGCTCACACGATATCAAACATGACAAGCTCATACTCATTCACCAATCAAGCACCTGCACATGACCTTTGAACTTACCAGTTCCACTAATGACATCATCCAATGGTCTCATAGCTATTGTTTTCATTTGTAGACCTGTGATCAGTGGTGTGAGTGACCATATTCTTAACGTTGAATCTCTGGCACATGATGCTAATACAAAAGGTCTATTTGGGTGGGCTGTAAGGCCGTACACATCAGCTCCATGGTCAAGGATCTTATCCACACATGCACCGTCCCTGGATATTGGCAAGTAATCACATGTAGTTTAAAATAACTCACATAGAAGAAGAGACAAGAAATCAATAATCACATTTTTGTGAACAAGTTTTTACTGGAAAAATAATTTATAGAAACAGTCTTGTTCATGTGGAATATTGGCCCATATCCAAATCAGGTAATTAATATGCATCTATTTTCAAAGGATGTGATGCAAATGTATATACAGTACCAAGAACTTCTAATGCTTTATCACCCTACACAATTTAATACCAACCTGACTTTGCAACTAGGTGGTAGAGTAGACAATGGAATTTTGGCCAAGATGGGCAAATTAACATAATTGGCAAGAATATGTAAAGTATGCAGCATCAAACTTTTTGTCTGTCTCACTCTTATCAAGTTTGGTGCTTATCTTTCAGTTTTATCTTGGAAGTAACATATTTTTTAGTTAAATCCCAGAATTACCTTGTATCCCATACTCTAATAGTATAATCCCAGCTGCCTGATATGAGTATGTATGGTATTTCAGGATTCCATAATAGACCTCTTACAGGTGCTGCATGGCCTACAAGGATACTAACACAACTGTCTTGGGTATAGTCCCAGATACGGATGGTCCTGCAATGCAAACACAAGTCATCATCAACACAGAAAACAGACATTATTTCTGCGAAAAAGGTTTGAGAAAGGTTGAAGCCAGGTGTACTACCTTGATATGCAAATCAACTTGAACATACAAATCAAGCACTACGGAAGATGCACTAGTAAAACAAATATCTTGCAACCAAGAAAATCAGTTTTCAAAAGACAACAGGGTTTACTTACCAAACATTTAGTCATTACATTAATTATTAACAATTTGCAAGCCTTGTTATTTATTTGTTGTCCTTTTTCTTTATTTTTCCAAATGATCTTATCTGCGTCTGTTTCTAGTTCAGAAATTGGTTAATGTTACTCTTTATTAGTAGATATATTATTTTATGAGCTGGTACATGACAATGTTTCAAGACCCCCCCCCCCCACCCATCCACCTGGAGATTTTGCATCACTAGTACTTGTACTCACCCATCATCTGATCCACTGCATAGTATACCATCTCTAAGTGGTGACCATTTCACATGGAATACTTTAGCTGAGTGACCAGAGAAAACCTTAAGGGGATGGTCAGTTGCAGTGGCTATGTAGTAGACACGCACATTGCCATCCTCACAACCAGTAGCTATCATATCTCTGCAAGAAAAAAGTAATGTTGAAGGATGGTGCAAGTGTACCAACTTCCCCCACATTTGAGATTTTAGGACTTGTGGAAAAGCTGTACTTCGTAGGTAATCCCATCCAATATTAACATTGGGAAATGTTTTGTATAGATTGACGATCTCAAATTATGATCTAAAATACATTGGAAGTGCAGTTTGTGAGGGCAATAACAAGTTGGACTGGAAGTGTGATATTGTTTGCCACTTAACTTAGTCATTTATTCAACTTTGACAACAGAAAATGCTTTGAAATAAAATTATGTTATAATGTGCGCACAGATCATACAAGAGAGTTGCATACATCAGAAAACCACTATGTATGTAGCTGCATCATACTTCTGTATGTGTTCTTTTATTACCAGCTTTGATAAAATTACTCATACTATAAAATCATGCAAACATTTATTGTCCATCCAAACATACAAAATTTGTCGCAAAACATGTCTATTGTAAGCAGAAATATACCTATGGCAGTATTGAATTCTACTGGCGATTTAACCATATATTTTAGGATAATAAAAAGTACAATAGCCAAATGTACTTACTTGTTATTAGGACTCCAATCACATCCAAATACAGAGGAAGGATGTTTATACCGCTGAATTAGATTACCATCTACTTCTCTGATGATACTGTCATGGTAACAAAAAATTATTATAAACATTAAAAAAAAGGTAAGGGCAATTTCTGGATCAGATACTAAGAACCTTGTCTACTGAGTTTACTTTTCCGATTCTGATGAATCTTGTTCAATCATGATAGCACTCTTAATTAAATCAACAATATTATGTGATGTGATCAAGCAAAATCAGTCGGAACTTGGAAATATTAAATTTTCAGTTTCTTATAGGATAGTAAAAAGTATTTACAAAGATGCATTTTGCAGAAAACCCCATTGAAATTGAACAACCAGTTCCAAAGATTGCGCAATTAAAGAGTTTCCAAAACAACAGGAAACAAAAGGAAATAGTTCCTTTGTTTGGCTATATCTCAAAATCAATATTTCCGAGTGCCGACTGATTTTGCTTGATCGCATCACATATGCTCTTAATTCAGTAAGCAGCCAGGAAGCACTCAACTATGTATGTATGCTTTTAAGGAAAATGCTAAAATTAATCAGACTTGTTTATCTTGGTCAATATTTTAAATGTATTCTGTGTATTACTTTCTGTATATATCATATTTTTGTTTTTAATTAGGAGAATACCGTAAGTAGGATTTTAATTTCTAATTTTAGACAGCCTGTATCCACTGAAAAAAAACTTACCAGAAATGATCAGCTCCACAACTTGCTATTCTTTTGGAATCCTTGTGGTTCCAGGCTACTGAATATATACTGGCTTTACCATGCTGTAAGGAAAACCACCAAGAAAATGATCATGGTTGTAAATGATTTACAATTCCTGTTATAATAACCTCTTTATGGTTAGCAACTATTTTAAACGGTTGCGATTTGGTAGTTAACAGCATCTTGCAAATGGTAGTGAGCTTTGGCAAAAATTGCATTGATTATTTCACAGCGAGTGTGTAGAAAAATTCAAATATCACAGATATACTTTTGTAGGTCCTATGATTCTTGAGTTATGTTGTAAAGAGGGCTGAAACAACAACACTTTTGTAAAACGCATATAACTCATTAACAACAATAAATTAAGCAAGTTTGCAAAGTATCTGATTTGTAGAATGAACTTTTGCAAAACATCAAAGTGTTATTTTTCAATAATATATTGATTTAAATAATGAAAATCTTTTCCAGAAATAAGAACCATACATCAACAACCATTTTACTTAGCTATCCAACAAACCAGGCACCACACACAAACTGCACGCCCTGTATAGTGTGTGGGTGTGAGGCTAAACATCATGATATTAATATTCACATGCAAGTGGAGAAAAACCTCTTGCAGTATGATGGAACATAATTATATACCAACTATTTAATTTTGGGAAATCTTAGTGGCCATGTTAGAGTAAACATAAAATCCAGCCAAGCTGGTGGCTTGAACCACCAATTGTTAGCTATACTCTACAAACACAGCCATGTAGACTGCTCTTCTGCCTTATATAAGGGACCCTAGGTGGTTTAAAATTGTGCTCATAAGGCCCACTTTATTTCAAACCCTGTATTGACACACACAGTGCCAACCTCTGTAAATCTCTTGATGATTTTACTCTTGACCATGTCCCAGATGAAAGCACCATGTTTGGACGTCCCTGCTACTATGCAATTTAAATCAGCTGAAAACAAAACAAAACAAAACAAAACAAAAAAGATTTATGTGGGTAAATAGTATTGTATTACCATGACACTAGCAAAGAAACTAGTAATTAAATGCATAGACTGTGCCAGACACATAATTGTGATGCGTTTACCACAATAAATAATACTATTTGGTACTTTCTAAATACTGGATTTGTCTCCAATATTTTTAAATATTTTAAATTTATTAAGTAGGTTCAAATAAAGGATAAAAGCAATCTTGGTCCAGTCTTTACAAATTATTCATTTGGACAAATTATCTTCCCTACTTCTGGAATCAGGAATAAAGGTAGGCCATAATGATGAGACAAGATTAAAGTTATAAGAAACTATCCCTTATCCGCTACACCCTTGCCCATTCAGAGGTCAATGGTCATTAACATTCACGCACAACCAATATCAACCGAGACATACCTGGAGCCCATGATATTGCGTATATGACGCCCTCGTTGCCTGGTGATGTATTCACTGCTGATAGCGTGTTGACATCCCAAACTTTGACCGTGCCATCAAATGAAGCTGTCGCTATTTGATCAGGATTGTCTGGTTTAAATTTACAATCAAATATGGTTTCTACATGACCCTGGTATAAATAAAAATAACGGGGAAAATAATGTGAGCAGAAATGGAATGGTTATTGTGAGAAACTGTGAGGCTTGAACAAATTTTAATATATTTTTTTATTGTGCATTTTAATATTGTAATTATATTGCTTGTAATTTGGTTGATTAGCCATGATTTGTCAATAAAATACAATTCAATTCATTCAACAATATCTTAAATTCCTTACCAGTTCTCGTAGGAAGTCCCAGCTTCTCTTGCCTAGATCATAGAGCCCAACTCCTCCATCCAGAAAACAGCAGACCGCATGGCCTGGTGGTAAGGCATAGGATGTATCTATCATAGTACTACTAGAGGGTCCTGACATGGCATTACTGGTTGATGACTGTGGTCTCAGGCTTACATCTAATATCAAAGAATAGGCAGTAAATCTGTTTAGCACATATCTATCATAGTACTAGAGGGTCCTGACATGGCATTACTGGTTGATGACTGTGGTCTCAGGCTTACATCTAATATCAAAGAATGGACAGTAAATCTGTTTTTCAATCTAAGTTTTAATATGTGACCATCCAGCACAACTGAGCCCTGAAGTCGCCAATCATCATTTTTGAGATATTCAACCGAAATATTCTGCTTGAAATTGGCTTTAAAATGATGTATATCATGTCTATAGTACTTGACATTTAAGTAGTGAAAAGTCAATAAAACAGTCAATAAATCCTTTGTTTCCTATTGTTTATTGTTAAGTTCAATGGAGCATATCTCAATAGTGGCACTGGCGACATCCGGGCTCAGTTGTGGTGGATGGTCACATATTTAAAAATATTTCAAATTTCATACATTTTTAAATAGTACTTAAGAGCAGCATGATTTGTATGCAGGTGAAAATGCAGATATTTGCCATAACCGGTGAACTATCTCCTTGAGAGCATGTAGTGCTTTCAGCAAATGGATCATGTCAAAATGAACCCCATATGAATGGCCTATATCTAACAATTTCCCCCTTCAACAACCATTTCCTATGTCCTCCTCATTCGACATGCTAAGAGCCTAGAGAAATACATACTTAACCAAAGTAAAACACTTCAATAAATGGTTTTCATGTACATGTCATATCCTGAGAGCATAATGCATGTGTTTAACCCAGAATAAACCACTCAATGTAAATGTAATGTGATCAAGATAGCATAATGTGCCACCTGCTGTCAACTATATTCAACTTAATTACTTGTCAACATTATTTACTCAACATATGTAAGTGTTGTGCTCAAGTAGCCATCAAAAATGAATAATTTGCAACTCCATTATCAAGTGGGCGCCAGAGCCAGAACTTCCTCTAAGTAGCCATAATTTTTTTAAGTAGTAGTATGATACTTGAAATCTCAAATGATATCAGTAAAATAATATAAATTTGTTTGTTTTTGAAGAAATGGGTATATAATGCAGGCAGAAAGTGGTGCTTGATTTAGATAATAAAGGTATTGTTTTTAGCTGTTGTCATGCATCTATCATCTCATATAACACAGGTAAAAACCAATAAGATTGCAGGAACTTTCGCAAGTGTTTAAGAATTGGCTACAAGTAATAGGGCCAGGGGTGCATTTTACTTCACAACATTGCAACTGCCAAACCCATCATAGCATCATCAAAGTTTAGTGAAATGCACCAACCAAGACACTTTTTAAAAATAAATGACACCTGCTACCTTTGTACACACCTTGTAACTTAAAGCAATAATGTACAATCTTATAAAATGAATTTGAAAAGAATGTTTTTCAAACTTTATTTTTTTTTGCATAATTGTATGTTTACACCTCAGCTTAGACAAAAAAAAAGGGCCTTACGTACAGGCACAACGCCTAGACGTTGATCCACAAGCCTCAGCACACTTTACAGGTTCTTGCTGACCACTATGGCCCACATCATTCCATAAATCATTTAACAACAACTCAGGGACTTTGCAGCGTCAAGAGCACACACCCTAGACATTCCACAAATAACCTTCGCAACCAGGATCAGCTCCCCGAGTTTCGTACGGGTTACAACGAGACAATTAACAGTAAGTTCCTTGTCTAGGGGAATTTCAAGCTAACTCAATTTTTCCATGTGAGCGTACTAGTTACCGCCAGGGTTCGAACCCGCAACCTCTTGCACAATAGTCAAACGCCTTATCGATTGAGCTAACTTGACTACATAATTGGAATCAGCCAAATTTGTTGTGTTTGTAGGACAAAGGAGCAATTTTGAATTAATTTCTTATCAAGATATTAAATCCCCCATAGAACTCCACAGTTAAGCGGCCAGGATAAGTGGCTTTGAATGTTTTTGGGTATATGGGTAACCTTATTTGTTTTACACATGTGGACCAAACTTTAACGTCACACATCATTGCGTTCAGTCACAATGGTTCATTATGTAAAAAAAAGGAGACCGTTTTAAACAGTGTTAAAAGTTGCATCTGAGTCCATAGGACTCAATTCTCAAACAGTACAGTAGGCCAGGGATATTCATGTGTTTGTAAAAGAAAACTTAATCTTTGGTATTCTTCTTCTTCTTCTTGAAAAGCAAAGCAGGTGTTTTATTCGTTTCTTTTTAATGATAAATGCCTGAGATGGAAGGGATATGTACTGCAGTGAGAATAGACCACATCGCCAGTAGTTCATCACATGTGAAAAGTCACATTTTAATAATGCCGCGTTTGCCCGAATTTCTTCGTGGTAGAGCAATAGGTTTGCTGGATGAAAACGTACCGGTGAAAGAAATTGCTCGTCGTATGGGAGTTATGCAATTCGAAAATTGAGAGCAAAATTTCAGTTGGGACCATGTTAAAAATAATCAAACATTATCAATGAAAACACAACACTGCAAGAGCTAACCCGAGCAATCCAAAATGTATGGAACAACATGGACCAGCAACGGGTCCGGAATTTAATAAACAGCATGCGGCGACGTTGCAATGCATTTGTCAACAGTACAGGAGGACACATCCCCTACTAAACATCTAGACTTTAAGTTTTATTTCCATTACAAACACATGGACAGGCCTAACATACTGTATTGTTTGACAATTGACTCCTATGGACTCAGGTGCAACTTTTAAAACTCCCTCTTTTTACATAATGAACCATTGTGGCCAAACGCAATGATGTGTGACACTACAAATTGGCCCAGATTTGTAAAACAAATAAGGTTACTCATAACTTTTACAATTTTACATTTCGTTAAATAATTTTCGATTTATTTTAAAAAGCATTAGGGGGAACTTATAAGTTGTGCACTGTATAGTAAGTGGGTTTTCTTTCAATTACTATATTTACCTCATTTTTCAGCTTAAATTGACCAGAAAATAGATTTCATCATTTTTGGCAACAAATATAAAAGAAATTCTACATTATGGTCTTAATCCATATTCTAGTGACTCACCTGCATTGGTGCTATTATTGTTGTGTTCTTGTGATGTACTAAATATTGCTAGTGCATGGAATCCTGTTTTCTTCAGTTTTAGACTCATTATTGGTGTTGGTTTGGATACATTCCATAGTCTTAATACACCACTATTGGAATCTGGATGGGAAAAAAGAAAGAATTGAAATGTCAAGAGATTCTGGAAGATGAGAAGGAAAAAGAGAAAGAAAAAAGGAAATGTTACCATGTAAAGAAATAAAGAATAATAATAATAATAATAAAAGATTTCTGATAAGGACATCAAAACTTGATAAAGCCCTAAACATTACAGAAAAGCTGATGCAATGGATTTTGAACCTGATTGTTGTTCAAGTGAGGGCTTTGGGCAAAAGCTTTATGTACTACAAGATTTAAAAAAAATGATTCCTGATCCACAAATGCAGTCTTTTCAGGGGTAGACATATGAAGCAATAATCAACTGGCCAGCTGGGAAGGTGTCCCGATGGCCTAAGGGCAACTCCACTGGCCCAGATTTGTTGTTAATATATCGTAACATGTCATAAATTCATAATTATGCCAAAATCCCAACTGGCCCATCCAGACAGAAAATCTCCTGGCCCAATCAGAAAACTATTGGCCAGGGCCAGCGGGCCAGTGGCTAAATCGGGCCAGTGGCTAAATCGACCCCTGTCTTTTTAAACTTCAAATAAGGCTAGCTAAATGTTAAGCTGAAACTGTACACAAACTTGTAGCTATTAAATGAAAAATTGAAGATCTTTTGTAGGATTTGTTTGACAGAACTACAGCATGATGAACTGTGGTCTTAAATAAAGAGCCAAAGCCCTGGAGGGGCACTCACATGTAAAGGCAGTACAGGTATGTGCAGTGTTCAAGTTTCACCATTTCAAGCAGCGCTCCAGTTTTTTAACCTTAAACTGACAATTGTAGCTCTTAAACTCAAATTTGCAAATAACATACCTCCAGTAATAAACATTCCAGGTGCAGTCGGCACCCATGCTAGCGTCCGTATAGAAGCTGCTGTACTTGGTAACACAAAGGTTGTGATTGTATTTCTAGAATCACTGTCAATCATTCTTACTCCATAACTTTGATTGGCTACTAAGAGATAGTCAACTGACAGGGGGTCCCACTCTAATGCTACCACTGGGTCTTCCTCGTCGGATCCTTCACCAACATCTGGTTTAAGTGTATGTTTGTAACATCTTTGACCTGTGTGATAACAAAATCCAACACACAATATCATCACTACAAGTTCATACTAATGGAATATGGCATTGGCTTAGCAGAGACACAGAAAAACAAAGTGCTCCGAAAAGGTAATAACATTACTTCCCTTCTAGAGTACATTTTAACCCATTGTAAGTAGCTATTCCCATATCTTCCTAAATCTTATGAAAGAGTTACGATGGGTTCATAACTTATATGCAGTATAAATGTTTGTGCCATATTAGTTATTAGGTTCAGCATTGGTCTGGTACAGGAAATTATTGTGCGCAAAGTGTCATACTGGGTAAAGCTGAAGGCCGGACCCAGTATGACAGAGCGCACAATAATTTCTCGTACCATACTGATGCTGAACCTAAATACCACTAAGTCATTCTAAATATTAAAATAATTAAGTTTTTAAGCATTTAAATTGTTCCAAAAATGGAAAAACCTTGCAAAAATTAAATGACATATTGAGCTTTCAGAAACTAAAAACCCCATGTTGATACAACGTTTTTTTGTGAAGTTACGTCGATTTATCAATCGCTGAAAACAAGAGAAAACAAAAGAATTTTAACACTTTCTTTGCCAATCTCTCAAAATCAATATTAGCGACATCCGACTCATTTCCCTTGATCGTGTCACATATGATAATAATAATAGAATGGCATTCTACAAAACAACAATCTTTCTCAAAATAATGATCACAAAAAGAAACCGCAAGAAACTAGTGAGACAACCTGACATGAATTGGGAATAAAAAGTCACAAAATGGCCTGAAAATAATTAAAAGGGCAGAAATTTGGACTTCAAAAAGCCTGAATTCAGACTACATCCTGAAAAGTGGCATTTCTGTAAACAAGTACTTATGTTAATTCTTATGTTGATCCTTATTGCTTCTTATCCAACCTTGGATAACAATCTCTTGTCGTCTGCATCACATACTGTCATATCTCAGAAGGCTGCCTTGTGTCGTCTGCATCACATACTGTCATATCTCAGAAGGCTGCCTTGTGTCGTCTGCATCGCATACTGTCATATCTCAAAAGGCTGCCTTGTGTCGTCTGCATCGCATACTGTCATATCTCTAAAGGCTGCCTTGTGTCGTCTGCATCGCATACTGTCATATCTCTAAAGGCTGCCTTGTGTCGTCTGCATCGCATACTGTCATATCTCAGAAGGCTGCCTTGTGTCGTCTGCATCACATACTGTCATATCTCAGAAGGCTGCCTTGTGTCGTCTGCATCGCATACTGTCATATCTCAAAAGGCTGCCTTGTGTCGTCTGCATCGCATACTGTCATATCTCTAAAGGCTGCCTTGTGTCGTCTGCATCGCATACTGTCATATCTCAGAAGGCTGCCTTGTGTCGTCTGCATCGCATACTGTCATATCTCTAAAGGCTGCCTTGTGTCGTCTGCATCGCATACTGTCATATCTCTAAAGGCTGCCTTGTGTCGTCTGCATCGCATACTGTCATATCTCTAAAGGCTGCCTTGTGTCGTCTGCATCGCATACGTCTGCATCACATACTGTCATATCTCTAAAGGCTGCCCTGTGTCGTCTGCATCGCATACTGTCATATCTCAGAAGGCTGCCTTGTGTCGTCTGCATCATACTGTCATATCTCAGAAGGCTGCCTTGTGTCGTCTGCATCGCATACTGTCATATCTCTAAAGGCTGCCTTGTGTCATGTTTTTTGCAACCAGTGTCATCTAATATGTGACACGATCAAGGGAAATGAGTCGGATGTCGCTAATATTGATTTTGAGATATTGGCAAAGAATGTGTTAAAATTCTTTTGTTTTATATTGTTTTCAGCGATTGATAAATTGCGTAACTTCACGAAGAAAAGTCATTATCAACATGGGGTTTTCAGTTTCTGAAAGCTCTAAATGTCCTCTTTAGAAACCTGTGTAAAACTCATTTTCGACCAGGGCCGACATGTGACTCATTCCCTTTGATCAGGTCACATATGTGACGAGATACATGTACACTGTAAAATTAACTTTATATGTATATTAATTTTGAGGTATAATCTCAATATTACAATCTTGTGTTCATTAATAAAAGATGCTGAAATATAAAATAACAATATGAAATACAACAATGATGATACAAATCACACAAGGCAGCCTTTTGAGATACGACAGTATGTGATGTAATGACACAGCTATAGGATTGTATCAAAAAAGCTCTTCTAACTCACATGTTTTCCATGTTTAACAAGTGACATGGCTGTAATGTCGGCAGAGCGAGTGTTGAGATACGGACCATTAAACTTCTCAAAAACAGAAGACAACAAAAGGATTTCTCAACTAGTTTACTGATTTTTTACTGCCTTGCCAACAAGCAACAGGGACATGTAATATATTATTGTACAGCTTATTTTGAGGATAATTTGCCTGTCCAATATCTCAAGAAGTGAAAACGCTGACATTACAGCCTATTTGTGGTGGACGGTCACATGTTTGCAATAAATATGCAAGTCTAAACTTGCTACTTGTTATCTTCATAATTCACGAATCAATAACTAGCATGTTACAAACTGTGATTGAATTCATATCCTTAAAGCCCCAAGGTGAATAATGTATGACTTGACAGCTTATTAATTTTGACTAGCACAGCACCGCCTCAATTCTTTTTTTCTTTCAATTTTTACTAAATATTATGCATGTGGGAGTTTCATAAACAGTGAATGTCTAACCATAAAGATATGGATACTACAGATGCTAAAATGTCCTATTTATTTGTCTTTTCTTGGCAGTCTTGTCATCTTTATGAAGATATTATAGTGGCAGCACCAGAAATATAGGGGTGAAATGGGTTTTGTTTTGGGAGGGGGTAGGGGATATGAACATTTGCTTAAAATTTGTAATTTTTGCCATAAAAGTGAAATTTCCCAATTTTTTATTTGACTGGAGAGAAAATATCAAGATTGGGGTGGACAGTTTCATGAAAGTATTATAGTAGCAGCCACAGGAAACCTGCATTCTCCAGCAGCACAGCTGAATATGTAAATTTCAAGATGTACGGAATCATTTGATCATCTGAGGACAGACAAATAATAGGAGATTACTAAGAGCATTGCTTCAGGAGGGTGAAAGTGCATAGGAACAATGCCGGGAACTACGTCACGCTATTGTTCCACTAAGGCTACATCATTTTTAACGCATGCGTGTTCGTCAATACAGCTTTAGTCTCCTCCACCTTCGCAACCGCAGTGCGTGGAGTGACTGGAATCACACTGACGGCGGAGGAGAATACTAGCTGGTCAGACAATTTAATTCTATCAAGCATATAATACCCTGAACAATCACCGTCATTTGATCGATTTACTACAGAATATATTGTATACACAAAATATAATTTTAAAATTGTAAACCTGTTAACTTATATATTTGTGTACTAAAGTATAAGGACACGTGAATAAAATCATGTAGAAGACAAAATGGCCGCTAATCCGCCTTTTGTCTAGACCTAGGCTACATCTTCCGGTTTGTTACGTAATACTAGGATGCCCATCCCTTTGTAACGATCCCTGATTGCTTGCAGTTGAGACTTGAAGCAGAATACCCATCAAGTTTATTCAAGCAAAGAAAGGGATAAGTGGTGTATGTGCACTCGATCATATCAGATATTTTATGTTCACTCTCCGCCTATTTTTACTCAGTAGACTGACATGTCAATTTGGTTCACAAACATGTGACAACAAGAAATGTCGTTAAAAAGACTTCACGATAGGATAGAGGTCCTGTAAGTGACATAGGAGGCTGTAAGACAAACCTTTCAACTTTGTTCAACATAACAGAGCCCAGTCTAGTGCACACTATAAATTAAGTGGACACCTTTGTTTCAAGTACACATTTTATAATTCAATGCATACACTTAAATATAATTTAAAGGACAAGATTTCATTCATCTCTTTCAAAACATTACATAATGTGTAAATTTTTAGAAAAGTTGGATTTATGGGCATTTTGATGAAAGGGGTTTACATGCAAGAGAGTGGTCATTGAGGGTGCCATCACTTTAGTTTTAGGCTTGTATTAAAATTGCTTTTCATAAAATTTGCACAACATGCATCAAACATAGAAGTATTTTGTGCAATAGTTCCCTAACAAGACTGTGACTATCCCATGGCCATCTCCCTAAATGTTTACAGATTTTAAATATTGAGTTTAACTTGGTATACTAGGTATAGCTGTGAAGATGCACTGCTTGGAGTCAATTGGTTAATCTCACAATGCGATGTTACTTTTCTGTCAAAAGCTAAAATAGAACATGCACTGGACTTGATGCAAAGATGGCGAGAAAATATGGTTGCATGACCTCAAATGGAATTTCCAAGTCAATTGGTAAATTTGTGTATTTCATCCATGTTAAAATGAGTTGTTATTTGCTCATTTAAGGGTCATGTTTCAACCTTTTCTTTCTATAAACTGCCCATTTTGGTCAACTTTACTATCTCAACATGTTTTTTTTTTTACTTCGTCTACTCATTATACCAAGGAGCATGTGTGGCCGAGTGGATAAGACGCTCGGCTCATAATCCATAGGTTGTGAGTTCGAACTCCACTTGTGTCAACGTGTTGTGTCCTTGGGCAAGGCACTTTATCCTCATTGCCTACAGGGGGGTATGGTGGGGTTGGATGTTTGTATAGTTTGTTTGTTTAAACGGTTGTTCCGTGTGGAGACATGCTTGGGTCCTGATGCGACCAGGCTCAAACAAAATGCTCAAGCCAGGCTAAAAAGCCTATATAAGCATGCTGGCCTGTATGGAAAGAAAAGTGAGAAACAGATTTGTTTGTTTCGATGTTGCAATATTGGTGCTGATTAAGCTGCTGCCTTCAAATTGCATTGTTTCTGTTTAGGTGTGTTTAATGTAAATTCTAGCAATTTGACCTGCGGGTCACCATTAGAGTTTATAATAAAACCTTTAAAATGTTGTTTTTTTAAACCCAATAAAATAGCCACTTCTGTCTGTGTGCGAGTGCAGTCTATGTTTAGATACATACTGGGTAACTATGCATGTCAATATAGCACCTTCATCTGTACATCTATGATGATCATTTTATCATTTCAAAGCAATGTCAGTAAGCTTCCTCCAGTACACCTGCTTGTCTTGTAAACAGGACACCAAACAAGATATATCACACATGTACAAGCTGCTCTTCCCAGCCAATGACGTCACATTTGGTAAATACAACTTCCATGCACCAACAGGTTTAAACAGCTTGCACATAGGGTATGATGTTTTCAGTTTATCTTGGTGTTGATTATTCATCCAGTAGTTCAAAACATTATTTTGTAAATTAAATCTAATACTGAACTAAAATTTGCAACTCACTTTCTCGCCTTTTGACGTCACGACACCTGACGTCATCACAACATCATGCATCAAACATAGAAGTATTTTGTGCAATAGTTCCCTAACAAGACTGTGACTATCCCATGGCCATCTCCCTAAATGTTTACAGATTTTAAATATTGAGTTTAACTTGGTATACTAGGTATAGCTGTGAAGATGCACTGCTTGGAGTCAATTGGTTAATCTCACAATGCGATGTTACTTTTCTGTCAAAAGCTAAAATAGAACATGCACTGGACTTGATGCAAAGATGGCGAGAAAATATGGTTGCATGACTTCAAATGGAATTTCCAAGTCAATTGGTAAATTTGTGTATTTCATCCATGTTAAAATGAGTTGTTATTTGCTCATTTAAGGGTCATGTTTCAACCTTTTCTTTCTATAAACTGCCCATTTTGGTCAACTTTACTATCTCAACATGTTTTTTTTACTTCGTCTACTCATTATACCAAGGAGCATGTGTGGCCGAGTGGATAAGACGCTCGGCTCATAATCCATAGGTTGTGAGTTCGAACTCCACTTGTGTCAACGTGTTGTGTCCTTGGGCAAGGCACTTTATCCTCATTGCCTACAGGGGGGTATGGTGGGGTTGGATGTTTGTATAGTTTGTTTGTTTAAACGGTTGTTCCGTGTGGAGACATGCTTGGGTCCTGATGGGACCAGGCTCAAACAAAATGCTCAAGCCAGGCTAAAAAGCCTATATAAGCATGCTGGCCTGTATGGAAAGAAAAGTGAGAAACAGATTTGTTTGTTTCGATGTTGCAATATTGGTGCTGATTAAGCTGCTGCCTTCAAATTGCATTGTTTCTGTTTAGGTGTGTTTAATGTAAATTCTAGCAATTTGACCTGCGGGTCACTATTAGAGTTTATAATAAAACCTTTAAATTTTTTTTTAAAACCCAATAAAATAGCCACTTCTGTCTGTGCGTGAGTGCAGTCTATGTTTAGATACATACTGGGTAACTATGCATGTCAATATAACACCTTCATCTGTACATCTATGATGATCATTTTATCATTTAAAAGAAATGTCAGTAAGCTTCCTCCAGTACACCTGCATGTCTTGTAAACAGGAAACCAAACAAGATATATCACACATGTACAAGCTGCTCATCCCAGTCGATGACGTCACATTTGGTAAATACAACTTCCATCCATGCACCAACAGGTTTAAATAGCTTGCACGTAGGGTATGATGTTTACAGTTTATCTTGGTGTAGATTAGTCATCCAGTAGTTCAAAACATGATTTTGTAAATTAAATTTATTTTGCGAATTTTACTTCCAGTATTAGATCTAATTTACAAAATAATGTTTTCAGTTTGTTCTCCTAAGCTTTCATTTAAGTTTGACATTCCAATTATTGCTAAAGATATTTATAACTATATTACCCTGCAGGTCTTAATGTTTTGCCCCCAACCATATTCCTAACCTTAATCTCTAAAACCTTAACACTTAATCAATCGCAACCCTAAAAATTAATAGTAGCCCTAGACAGCTGCCCTCATTCATCAACTTTCTGGTTTGACGACTGAGAAACCTATGTGTTAAATAAGTGTCCGACTTTGCCACCAGATTCTGGTTGCATTGAGACTACGCAGTGTTTTTTAATTGACCTTTTGACCAAGTTTGTTATTGAACATGTATTTTCAAAACTTGCAGATCACAATCTCGTCACATGCGCAGTGCACAGGCACTGATAGTCAGTCACGCTATGACACACAACCAAAGTTGCGCAAGAATATTTTCATGAGTCTAACACGATACTAATGACAAGTTTTTCAGTCATCACTACAAGCATACATGCGCAGTGTAGACGACTAATAGATTTAGTCTATTAAATTAGTCCTAATCTCTTTGGGGCAGCAGTTATTCTATAGTCTTGCCTAATCTTTGAAGAATGATTGATGCAAAATGGGATTCAATTGACTAATAATTGACCAAGTTAGTGACACCCACACTAGCTTCCACAAAAGGATGGCACACTTTTTCTTTTATCGCTGCATGCCCTGCTAATAAGCGACATAGGCGGGTATTGTGTTCCCTTCATAAGCGATGCTCTGTGAAAAACAAAACTTTTATCTATGTTGACGAATAAGCAGCCAATCGGATTACCGTTCTACTGTTACGATTGAATCAGCCAATCCAAATCCCACTTCTGTATTTACGTGCATCACAGATACAAGAGGGCAATACTTTTCTGGAAGCTGGTATGATAGGCTGAGTATGTCAGTAATATAATAACAAATGATTTGGCTCAGCAAGTGCAAACTGATTTACAATAAGCCAATACAGTCTACGGCCTGGTCAAATCCAACCTTAGCGTAATCATAAATCATAACCGGACTCCCAACCCATTTTAAAATTACATTTCATTGCTATAACTTTTATCTTTCCATGTCACAAACATAAATGTGAAAATGAATATGACCCTTTTCTTTATTTGAATATGTTAAGCCTACCAACTCTACAATCATAATCTTCTGCCTTACTTACAATACTGTTATTCAGATTTCCTTTTACAAATTAAGCGTACTGCTACCCGTTCAGCGCATATTATTTTGCACAAGGTCCAATGCACACACTTGACCTCGCCCACGTATACGCGATGGTTAACGCTGTCAAAGGAACCTTGGAAAACATTATACTACACCATTCAAAGACAGAAGATCAGTAGCAAGAGCACGCTCTTATAAAACTATAGCAACAAAACATTTGTTGTATAGCATAAAACCTTTGTTGTATAACATAAAACATCAGACATATATTAATTGCATTGTCCAACTGAAACTTTAAGTCGTGTTCACACGGTCGGACATAATTTAGTTATTACTGGTAATAACTGACATACAACCGGTCATAGTGACTTATCACTGCATTCACTGGTAGTAAGTGACTTAAGTCCAACCGTGTGAACACGACTTTATACTACAAGCAGAGGCAAAATGAGCTACAATGAATAGGCTGTTAGATAAATGCCCGGGGGGGAGGGGTACTCAAGTTTGGTTTTGGTAGGGACGTGCTGCTGAGATTTTGGAAGTAGACCCATAAATATACCAATTTTTCAAGAAATTTGGACCCATTGATATACCAAAAGTCAACATTTTCGGCCGAATTTACCCAAAATTGTCTTAGTTTTTAAAAATTTTGGGAAAATTTTGAAAATATTAGCTAGATTAAGGAAAAATTGGGCTGTTTTCCGAAAAAATTGAGAAAATTTTGAAAAAAGGACCCATTCATATACCAAAATAGGCTTTGAAAAAGGGGTCATTGATATACCAGAAGGCTGAAAATGCTACCCATGTTTGCGGCACGTCCCCATATGGTCATTTGTACTGAGTACCCCCGGATAAATGGCCTTCCAACATTCTTTTGGATTGACTCAATGATGAAGCATTAATCTTAATGGCATCTGGCAGATTGTTCCCCAATGAAGAGGCCATAATAGAAAAGACCCTTTGACCATAAGACTTAGTTCTTGGAACTGAAGCTAGATTTTGAGATCTTGCTTGACCAGGGAGACTTTGTGGCAACATACGAATGAACAAGATCAGTCAAGTAAATCTGAGCTAACCCAGTCAGAATTTTGAAGGTAAAGAGGAGTCACTGTACTGTTGGAAAGCTAACCGGTGATATCAAAGCCATTGATTTGACATGGTCCTAAGTCCAGTAACCTGACATACCCAGGCCTTCGCCACAAGAATACAAGACACTGCCAACTTGCCAACTGTCAAGTAGTTAGTCATAACAACCTTTGACAAGAACTCTTACTTTGCTCTGACTACAAAAGAGTGGAATGACCTATCATATCACATCATCCAATCCGGCAGTGTCAATGATTTAATGGCACTAGCGTAGACACTTCTATATCTTGATTACTACTCTCAGCATAATTATAGCTGGCTGGCTTATAATGCTTTGAGCCCTGCCAGTACTCAAGAAAAACAACCACAAGAATAACAATGAAATACAGACTTAGCTTCCGTTAGGCGAGTTGGAGCAGTGTCTGAGCTAGCGGTGTTTGCACTCAAATGTTGAGGAAAAACAAAGCTCACACTCACAGGGAAAGGTATGGCTTAAATACATAAAATCCCAAGGCTCATTGTAATGGGTTTATTTCCCCCCAATTTGCATGATTTTTCCTGGGAGGGGGGAAATAGCAAAAAGTTTTGAATCAACATATTATTTGTTATAACTAAAATAACTGCAATACATATGGAAATATAAATGTGACCAGTGGATTCCTATAATCTTGGAACTAAGTCTTGCAACGCTTGCATGTAAAGAGAGAAAACTGTCACCCCTCAGTCTCCCCCATGCAATGTTGAGAAATGGCAGGGTAAATCATTGTTGTAGATGTCATATTTGTTCACAAACATAATATACATCATTTCCATGATCAGAAGAAATTCTGCACAGAATTTTGGCAGAGTGTGCCAAGCGTTCCAAGTACCTTTTTCTCAGATTCATTTCCTATAAGATCAATGTATTACTCTGTAGAAATAAACCATACGTGTATAATGTAGCAACTGGACAAATGTGATGTGATCTGTGAAAACCCTTCACATGGTGAAATTGATAATTTTTCAGTTTTGTAGACAGAAAGCATGGAAATGTAGAAATCTATTTAGAGCTGTTTTTACCACAGAATTAAAACCAGAGAACCAGGACTCCACCGCCATCTTGATACAGGCATGGAGCAAAAATTGGGGGTATTCGGTTTCCCTCGGAATGCGCACGAGGCATTCGTTGTCATGCAAGCGCGACATGGATGATGGGCGCATTTGAGAGACGCACTTGATGCGACCTGCACGCGAGTATCAAGACGCTTCAGATGAGACACAGAATTGTTTTCGTTCGTCTCCAGCGCACTGTCGGCAAAGACCGAATACCCCAATTTTCTCCCCATAGCTAATGGCGCGATTTATGCGTGGCGGTATAGGGAGTCGGTTCTCCTTCTCTAATTCTGTGGTTTTTACAGACATAATGTATGTCATTTCCAGGATCATAAGAAATTCTGCACAGAATTTTGACAGAGTGTGTCAAGCATTCCAAGTACTTTTTTTCTAAGATTGTAGACTCATGGTGAAATTTTTCATTTTTGAGTTTTGTAGAAAAAAAAGCTTTTTAGAGCTGTTTTTAAATTAAATTTGTACCTGTAACTTCAACATTAAAAGCTATGAGCAAAGACAGGTTGGAAAAGAGTTTTAGCCATTATTTACTTTATAAAACAAAATAAGATAATGAGACAAGTGAAGGGGTTTCATAGATAAATATTACCTGCAGGCTCTGACTTGCCTTCAGCATGTTGTCTAATATTACCATAAACAATTATACCCACTAGGCAGAACTTTTATTACATGTCTGTTTATCTATGATGACATTTTGCGAGAAAGTTTCTTCAAGTACTTGTTATTATGATCATCATCTAAAACAACCCCTAGACACAGGCTTGAATTGCCATTTAATATCTAATACCCTTGAAAAATCTTATTATTCAGTGCAATGGCCTTGGGGGATGTTGCGCAAAGAAGCTGGATAAAATGAGAAGAGTAAATGCCATATACATGTATCTTGAACTATCCTGACAAGATTTTAAAACAAAATTTACCACATTGTGTCATTTCAGAGATATTCATAATGGACATAGAGCTCCAAATTTAACTAATTGGCACCTGTGGCACTTTTAGTAAGTCGTTTAGAAGGGGTGCTTAATAATTTCTTTATTTTAAAGGTCAACCAAGACTGTTATACAAAACAATGTTGTTCAGGAAAACATAAATACTACCTTTACGTATAGAACAAATGTGGCAGCTATGTCAAGTTGGTTTTGCTGTGATTTAACTAGCATTTTTTACCATATCTTGTGCTAAAGGTGAAACAAAAAGGGGCAGCTTAGGGGCTGTCCATAATTTTCGCCATTTTCACTTACGTACAAAGCGTACGTAACTTTTTACCCCCCTCCCTCCCTCGAGTTACGTACAAATTAAATGGCGAAGGATTTCCACGACTACTACCGGTAATAGTAAAATTGAGATGTTGAGTTGGGGTTGTAGTTAGAGTTTAGGTTAAAGGTTAGATTATGTTTAGGGTTAGGGTTATATTAATGTTCCAGGAGGACAGTTGATTCTGGATTAACATGATTTTACAGATAAGTTGAGAAATGCTGAAAACCATATTTTCATGAAATCGAAAGCCATCAATAAATTAAAATATAGCTTAAAATGCAGCTCGAATCTAAACTAAATGACTAATGCACTCCAAAATCTGCTGAACATAATTATACTCTCTTTTCCACTTAGAACCCCCGGCATCAAATCATATATAGGGGGGGGGAAGGTGGACATCCTTTTGGCATGTTTGGTGTATGTTCTTGCAACATAAACTATGGGTTCCATGTCTTTTGTCGCAACATTGACAATCCACACATCGATCCTAGCTACTTTTTGAAGCATTTTGGTATGAAATAAATTAAGCATATAATGTAAAATAGGACCACTGTGCTGCTGCATATTAGACTCAAAATTAAAGCGAAAATCATTGTTTGCATGGCATGTTAAAGAAATTGTTCAAACGAATTGAACAGTTGGTTATAACTTATGAATAAAATATTGGAAAATACCATAATTTTTCACTTTCATTTTTTTATTGCTCAAACAAATCGCCATTTTTCTTACATTACACATGCCCAGGATTTTTACCCCTCCTCCCTCTTACGTCACGTTTGTATGCATAAGTGAAAATGGCGAAAAATGTGGGCGGCCCCTTAAACAGGTGCAGGTTTGGAAAGGTCACTGGGAGTTGCTAATTAGGGGAGGGTGCTATTTTTTATTCTTTGGAGTTCCCTTATATCATACAAACATGAAAGTGCACAAATCCTTTAAATAGTGAAAACCTTTCCTAAACTTGAAACAACTCTTTGAAACAACCTCAAATCTATCTTAAATTCTGCCCACTTTCTCTTCTCTCTTCTCAGTCTAAGGAAAACCCTTGAAAGGGTAAATTTAGAGAACCTTATGTATCTAGTTCTAGTTAATACTTTTGAACAAAACATTTTAAACCATTGCTTTGCACTGTAGAAAAAAACTAATTCTGTCAAAAATAAAATATGTAGGAAATGCTGAAAATTTATCTATTTTTATAGTAGTAGCAAAAATAGCATAACAATTTCAAGCTATATTTAGTGCTAATCAAATCATATCTGTAGCCAGGTTTGTAGTGAAGCTTGTTGCTAAGTGGATGACTCTCATCATCACATACATGCTAATGCTATATATAGTTCTTATATAGGCAATTAGATATAGGAATCTTTAAGTTATCCAGAAAAGTGATGTACCTGGGTACTCGTTATTTTTACATGAAATTTCAATATAACTGGCAGAGATACTAATTTGGATTTCTGCAAATATAACTGCTCTATATTCTATAAAAAATACAGCACTATTTTTTTGGATTACAAAAATATTGCCACATAAAATGAAACATAGCTAAATCCTAATCTTTTAGTTAGTTTTAACTGGCAATAAAAGTCATATTTTTGCAATTTGGGCCAAAAACATGCAATTTTGCATGTTCTCTTACAATTGTGGTCACACAATTCTAAGACTTGGCATTGAAAATCTTGAGCATAGGCCAAGAGTTAGCTTAATTTTATGTTATTTTTGGTAATTGGTTATGAAATAGATTAGAAAATGTATTGTGTGTTTTTTTAAAAATTAGAATGCATAACTTGAAATTAGTCTTTATACAAGTCTTGGACTTGATTGTTTACAGTATGCACAAAAACACCATAAAACACATGTTTTTGGTCCTTATTTCTAAAAATTGACTCAAAATTAAAATTTGACTTTCATTGCCAGTTAGAACTAACTAAAAGATTTATCTATGTTTCATTTGGCAAAACAGGATAATATTTTTTTAAATTTGAAAAAATTAGTGCTATATTTTTCTGAAATAGTAGTTATAATGTTATTCAGATTTCCTTTTACAAATTAAGTGTACTGCTAGCCGTCCAGAGCGTATTATTTTTCACAAGGTCCAATGCACACGCTTGACGTCGCGCACGTATACTGCGATGGTTAACACTGTCAAAGGAACCTTGGAAAAAACTATAACAATTTTGTATGATTAATCATGCAATGTGTGACTGAAATTCAGCACTTCCTTTGGTAAGTGTGACTCCACTGAATGAAATAAATTATTTTAAAAGAACTGCAATAATTCGCTGTAGAAGTAGTGATGTAACAGGATTAATTACAATAGCGATAGATGTAAACAATTTTTGAATGCATTGCCCTGCACTATAATTAAGCTGCACTTATCACCTCTCATGACTGTGTATGTGTGCAATCATAGATTGAATACAACACCGCTCTTTTCAAGGACACTAATCGTACAGGTGCGAGTAAACGTACACAGACTCTGCATAATGTGAAATTTCCATAGAATTACAATCCCGGTCTTAATGCCTATTCTTTGATAATCAATGGTGCAATGCAGAGTTACAGCGTATGTCTAGTACAGGGCAATATACTCAAAAATTGTTTAGACCTATCGCAGTGGTAATTAATTCTGTTACATCACCACTTCTACATCAAATTGCATTACTCAATTAGACTGAAGTCCATGAGCACTGTGCCTGTTTTAAAACTGCACACATGTTCTCTGCATTTTCCTTTTGTCATTATAACGAAAATAACTCTTTGACAGAGTATTTTTCCCTGGCATTTTCACTTTCTTTAGGTTTACAGTGTCCTTGTAGGTTGCTTTAAAATGTCATCTTGTTGTTGTTGTAGAATACTTCACTGAAATGAAATTGAGTATAAAAGCCCATTGAATTTAAAGTTCACCTAGTGTAATGAAGCTTCATCTACAATCAGTATTAAAATAACACACACTTACACTGCACAAAAAGGAAAGTTCACACTTGTTTAGACAATCACAGTTTAAATTGGAAATAATCTAAAATTAATCTACAATGGATCTGAAAAGAGTGTATTTTGCTTTATTTTCATATTTCACAAGTGTATGTCTGTGATAAGTAAACACATTTCATCTTAAAGAGGTGTGGTCTAATTTTTTGCATGCTCTGTTTTCTTACACTGAAGCAGGGTTGGTGTGATTTAAGTCAACTGATTTAAATCACGATTTAGGGCTCATATTGAAATTCCCTTATACAGGAAGGTGTGCACCATCCTGCAGCTTTCCTGTGCTAGCCTTCTTTTGTTAAAATCCTATAAATCAAATAAATCGATTTTTTGATTTAAAAAAAAAATTAAAAAAACGCCAACCCTGCACTGAAGTCTACCATTACAACAATGTTTCCAAATTTTGAGTTGTATTGCTCCAGCAGTTTAGATATGGGAAGCAAAAATGTGTATAGTACTATACTTCCGGTTCTGGTTACTATAATTCACCACGATTTTGGTCACACCATCTAACCAAAACATACAAGGGTGTTAAATTTTACTGCAGTAATGAGAGCAATACAAGCTTTCATCAGATGCAAATTTATCAGTTTTGATGACGAAAAATGGGAGATGATCCTGTCAATCGCGTTACTCCCCTTTAAGTAAATCATCATAACATTATGAGTACACCTTAAACATCATAGCAAATAATGGTTTCCTCTATCTTATAAACCCTTATTACAAAAAATGCATACTAATCTCCTTTGTGAAATACAATTTACCGTATTTCGTCAATAAACGCCCCCGGGGGCGTTACATTTTCCCAAAGGGAGGCGTTTATTCAAGGTCAATTTTAGAACGATAAATTCACGTTAAAATCACTAGGTAAACTTAAAACTCACCATAAAATGACGAACTACACTTCCGGGTTTCCAATCCAGATTTTCACCAAAAAGTGACGCTATTATCGACCATGTGGGCAACTTGGTAAGCTTACTACACAAGATAGCATGGAAATATCAGCATTTTTTAAACATCTTGGTTGAAAAAAGTGGTGGGGGCGTTTATTTGAGGAGGGGGCGACTATTTGCCGAAATACGGTATCATAGGCATCGTAACTTACATGGGATTTCAGGCTTGTGATGCATTTTAAAGTTTTGTGAGACATGCCATACTAACCTTGGTCTTTGCAATTTGAAGAGCATTATGTTTGCTGTAAACCCATGCAAAAATATCATTACATTCAGTCAAGGGTGTGGCTAACAAAGTTTGAGTGCCAAGTACCAATTCTTTGAGTTGGTGGGCTCCAGAACTGAGGGGTGGGCTCCACCACCTGAGAACCTCCCACCGTAGCTACAACCCTGAATGAAGTATTATGTGTTTTGTCTAATTTGCAGCTGTGTGAATTGTCCTACTTACCATTCCCAGGTATTTCTTCATAAATGAGGTATTAGAGGCAACAAAATGCTCCACATATGCATTTGATTGCTATATCACTATGATCACTCAAACAAGTATATTATGTGTATGCACAGACTACTACATACCATGAATCAACGGTCAAAGTCCCTGTGCATTGTATGCTGTGAATTCTCGCATATTCATGAGGGCCGATTGTTTGATCGTGCCGTGTCTAACAATCACGCCAGCCTCGTGTGCCTTTGCGTATCACGCGATAGAGCACTGATGCTTTATAAATAAAATATGTGGAAAGTGCGTAACAATTTTGCCTGTCACATTTCATGGAACAATCATCCCTCATTATCGGGTGATGCTGAGACTTTGACTGCTTGTACACATATGTTATCTTTTTCGTCCATGACTGTATGAACTATTTTTATTACAATTACCTGGACAGAAAAATGAGAGACTTCCATCGACATGTCCTACAACCAGTTTACTATGTTTCTGCTTATGCCATCTGAACATGCTGATATCCGACACAAAACCATGTGCTTCTTTGTGAGGATGCACAACACCCCCTGACAGGTAATTCCACAAGAAAATAGATCCTTTACTGTGGGAGAAAGTCAGTACATCTTTGTCATACATAGACCAACCTACAGAGCTAGGATGTAACTTAGTTTGCTCAATCATGGCAATAACCTTTTGTTCGGTAACATTCCAGACAAACAGTCGATGATCGGCTCCTGCACTGGCAAAGATGTTGTCATCCTTTGGATGCCATGCTATTCCAGTAATGGTTTTCTTGTGCTCTGACATGATGGCCATGAGTTTGAACTGACCGCTTGGCCTCTCCAGCTGCAAGAAAATCATAAGATATAAAAGATGAATTGAGTCTAAGCCGAACCCACAATGTTATGATTGGCGACTAAAAATTTCTGTGCAAATTCTGTGTCTGGACTCTAACCCACCCCCCCCTCCATCTGGGGAATTTGATCCTGTACAGTCCAAATTAATCTTTCAAACTGCACATGAAATTTTGTATCCACAACTTTTTGAAATAAATGGAAAAAATATTTTATGAAATGTAAAAATGTAAAGAGGTGTATCTATTCTTATTTGTTTTACACATACATGTATGGACCAATTTGTAGTGTCAACCATCATTGTGTTCGGTTGCAATGGTTCATTATGTAAAAACGAGTCTACAGGAGTCAACTTTCCTTAACAAACACAATAGGCCTGACCTATTGTTTTGTTTGAGAGTTGACTCCTATAGACTTTTAAAATAGCCTCATCTTTACATAATGAACCATTGTGACCGAACATATTGATGTATGATGCTATAAATTTGCCCAGATGTGCAAAACAAATAAGGCTAGGCATAGCATTTTACATTTTTACATTTCGTAAAATATTTTTTCCATTTATTTCAAAAAGTGTAAGGGGAACGTATAAGTTGGGGTTCCTATATTGCAGCATTCAGCATGTAATCCTTTCACAACAGCACACAAACACAAATGTGCATTGGAAGTCACAGAACGGGAGGGGGGCAAAGGATGGTGACGATGGGGATGGTAGCGGACAAAAGGGCGAAGCGGTAAGCCCGTCACGCCGATGACATAACGGGAAAGGGGGGATCGGTTGAATACACTGTAGCGAGTGTTAACAACTCCCTAACATGAACCAATGAAATGACAATGCAATAAACATAAGTTTGAAAGATCAGCCTCTTCTGGACTATGAAAATAAGTAATTTATTTTACGTTAATTTTGAAACAAAAATAGGCCTAAGTATACGGCACGATATATTTATAGAAGTCATTGTAGGTTTTTTTCTATCCATCGCTTTTGGAATACCTTGTTTATCAGTTGTCACTAACTAGCGCATAATACAATGGCATGTACATTGCACAGTTAGTAGACAATGAATGATTCAATCTAAGAAAGGGATCAAGGGCTTCTGGAATCCCTCCATCCCTTCAACAGGTATTCCTCAGGTCGAGTGTAAAAGTGCATGGAACCATTCTTTGCATGCTTTTTATTTTGCTTTTATTTCAGGATATGTACTGCACATTTATTACTTCTGTTAAAATTAATAATATTATCATTTCCTTTCATGTTCAAGTTTTATCAGATTGATTCAGAAGTTTATTTTGGCCTAAATTACATATTCACTTTCAGTCGTGTTTATAGCTCAATGATTGTTCATAAAAAAACCAATATAATGCAAAGAAACTAAGCAAATTAATGTAGTACAAAATGGTGCATCCAATTTGCTTTAAGCCCGCTTACAGAATCCATTTTAAACATACTCAAGAGAATGACCTTAATTATCTTAAGAAAACACTTTAAGTTCCGACCACTTACGCTAGCAAAAGATAATAAATTTTGTAAACACTGAAATTATCAAAACAATCAGAAATCCCATCCTGAAGACCCACTAGCACAGCAGAGCTGCCCACAATGATGGAACACCAGCAAAAGATAATAAATTCAGAGAGAATACACAAATTATCATTTAATAAATCCTAGCCTAGTTGTTATAGGGAATACATTATTTGATGATGGTAGAATAATTTAATAAATAATTGCTAATAAATCAATAATATAGCCAAGAATATGCAGTTAACAGCATAGTGAAAAAACTGCAATTACAGCACTAAAAATAACTTGCATAAGGATGCATATGGCACAGATAGCGGTTACGTAAACATATTCAACTATACCAAACCAATGTGTTCACAATTAACGTTTGATTTTGTAAGACAATGTCAAGCTTTCAAGAAAACTTTATAGAGAAAAAAATAAGCAAAAAATTAAATGGACCCCAATATCAAATTTGCATCATTTTCTTATCCAAAGTCCCCATTTCAAATTAATTTGAAACCACCATTGACCCTACATTATAGAAACTTTTAAGTCATCATTTAACATTTTCTCATTTGCGCAAAGGAAGGCCTGCCCTAACATATGTCAACATTCTAAAACAAGACACCGGACTTGAAACTACTGACACAGTGACATGCGTAAAAAATCACACTTCAATAAAAAAGCTCAGTTTGATGGAGTGTAATTACTCAAGCCAGACAAGTTAGCCTTTGGTATTTGTGTATTGCATTGCACTCTGTCTCAAGAAATCATGATAATAAAATTGTATTTTTAAATTAACATCCGCAGAATCTGGACACTCAAGCAGATGAGCAAATATTTGTATTTCCTCATTAAAAAAGTGTTCAGGACTGCTGAGATTTGATTTCTTTTTCATTAGCCAAGAGGCTGAGAGTAAATTAGTCACTTTATTTGAAGAGAGTGACCTTCTTTACTTCAAAGTTTATCTTCAAATATCTTTATATCATACGAGGCCAAATGTTTTTCAACATTTTAAGTCTTAATTGTTTGGCACTTAAACAAGGCGGTTCTCGAACCACGAGTCTCGCCTGCTTTCGCGATCGCCTGCTTTTACGATTACTTTTGGTAGAAGTAAATGAACCTGCAACAACCCATGGCGATTTGCCTGTTCAATTTGAGCTTGATTGGACCAATATTGGAATTTGACCTTTGATCCCTAAATTTTGGTGGGTCTCGGCTGGGCACAATTACCTGGCTGATGGTGACTGTAGGCCTACCCACCAAGTCTCATGCCCATCCGACAATTTTTACTAATTTGACCTCAGATGACCCCTACTGACCCCAAAATGACCTTCCAAAAATTGGGCTCTAAATGTTGACTGTACATGTCATGCCCATACAACAGTTTTTAGTCATTTGACTTCAGATGACCTCTGAGTGACCTCAGATGACCTTGCAATGACTGTCCAAAAATTTGGCTCTAAATGATGACTGTACCCACCAAGTTTCATGCCCCTGTGACAGTTTTTAGAAATTTGACCACAGGCGACCCATGGGTGACCTCAGATGTCCCTGAAATGACCTTACAAAAATTGGACTTTAAATGTTGACTGTAACCACCAAGTGTCATGCCCATGGATGACCTTTGATGATCCCAAAATGACCTTCCAAAAAAATTGGCTCTAAATGTTGACTGTACCCACCAAGTTTCATGCCCATACAACAGTTTTTAGTAATTTGACCTCAGATGACCCCTGGGTGACCCTGAAATGGCCTTCCAAAAATTTGACTCTTAATGTTGACAGTGACCACTTAGTGTCATGCCCATCGACAGTTTTTAGTAATGTGACCTCAGATGACCCCTGAGTGACCTTGGATGACCCGAAATGACTTTCCAAAAACATGGCTCTAAATGTTGACTGTACCCACCAAGTTTCATGCCCATATAACAGTTTCAAGTAATTTGACCTCAGATGACCCTGGGTGACCTTGGATGACCCAAAACGACCTTCAAAATTTGGCTCTAAATGTTGACTGTACCCACCAAGTTTCATGCCCATACGACAGTTTTAGTAATTTGACCTCAGATGACCCCTGGGTGACCCCTGAAATGCCCTTCCAAAATTTGACTCTTAATGTTGACTGTAACCACTAAGTGTCATGCCCGTCGACAGTTTTTAGTAATTTGACCTCAGATGACCCCTGGGTGACCTTGGATGACCCTAAATTACCTTCTGAAACTTTGACTCTAAATGTTGACTGTACCCACCAAGTTTCATGCCCATACAACAGTTTTTAGTAATTTGACCTCAGATGACCCTGGGTGACCCTGAAATGGCCTTCCAAAAATTTGACTCTTAATGTTGACAGTGACCACTTAGTGTCATGCCCATACGACAGTTTTAGTAATGTGACCTCAGATGACCCCTGAGTGACCTTGGATGACCCGAAATGACTTTCCAAAAAAGATGGCTCTAAATGTTGACTGTACGCACCAAGTTTCATGCCCATATAACAGTTTCAAGTAATTTGACCTCAGATGACCCCTGGGTGACCTTGGATGACCCAAAACGACCTTCCAAAATTTGGCTCTAAATGTTGACTGTACCCACCAAGTTTCATGCCCATACGACAGTTTTAGTAATTTGACCTCAGATGACCCTGGGTGACCCCGAAATGCCCTTCCAAAAATTTGACTCTTAATGTTGACTGTAACCACTAAGTGTCATGCCCCGTCACGACAGTTTTTAGTAATTTGACCTCAGATGACCCCTGGGTGACCTTGGATGACCCTAAATTACCTTCTGAAACTTTGACTCTAAATGTTGACTGTACCCACCAAGTTTCATGCCCATATGACAGTTTTAGTAATTTGACCTCAGATGACCCTTAGGTGACCTCGGATGAACCCGAAATAACCTTCCGAAAATTTTACTCCAAATGTTGACTGTACCCACCAAGTTTCATGCCCATACGACAGTTTTAGTAATTTGACCTCAGATGACCCTGGGTGACCTCGGATGACCCCTGAAATAATCTTCCGAACATTTTACTCTAAATGTTGACTGTACCCACCAAGTTTCATGCCCATACGACAGTTTTAGTAATTTGACCTCAGATGACCCTGGGTGACCTCGGATGACCCTGAAATAATCTTCCGAACATTTTACTCTAAATGTTGACTGTACCCACCAAGTTTCATGCCCATCGACAGTTTTTAGTAATTTGACCTCAGATGACCCCTGGGTGACCTCGGATGACCCCGAAATAATCTTCTGAACATTTGACTCTAAATGTTGACTGTACCCACCAAGTTTCATGCCCATACGACAGTTTTAGTAGTTTGATCTTAGATGACCCCTGGGTGACCTCGGATGACCCGAAATAATCTTCCGAACATTTGACTCTAAATGTTGATTGTACCCACCAAGTTTCATGCCCATACGACAGTTTTAGTAATTTGACCTTAGATGACCCCTGGGTGACCTCGGATGACCCGAAAGAATCTTCCGAACATTTTACTCTAAATGTTGATTGTACCCACCAAGTTTCATGCCCATACGACAGCTTTTAGTAATTTGACCTCAGATGACCCCTGGGTGACCTCAGATGACCCCGAAATAATCTTCCGAACATTTGACTCGATGTAGCACCCCAACAGAGACATTTTTGACATAAAAACCCGTTTTAGACATTTTTTTGAAAAAATGCTTCCTTCACCCTAAAAAGGTTATTTTAAATGTACAGTTTCCTATACTTTTGTACATGAGAGACATTCTTAAAAGTCTTTTTTTGGCCTAATAACTTGGCCTACATGACCGAAATTGATATATATAATGCGCAATATAAAAACATTATTTAATTAAATTTTTGACCCCCCCCCCCCAACTTCGAGTGTGTGGGAGGGGGCCACATGGGGGGTGCTAGTGAACATTTGACTCGATGTAGCACCCCAACAGAGACATTTTTGACATAAAAACCCGTTTTAGACATTTTTTGAAAAATGCTTCCTTCACCCTAAAAAGGTTGTTTTAAATGTACAGTTTCCTATACTTTTGTACATGAGAGACATTCTTAAAAGTCTTTTTTGGCCTAATGACTTGGCCTACATGACCGAAATTGATATATGTAATAATGCATAATATAAAAACAATATTTCATTAAATTTTGACCCCCCCCAACTTTGAGTGTGTGGGAGGGGCCACATGGGGGGGTACTAGTGTGCATCCTCTGGTCATACTACCCCTACCACATTATGTTGACCGTACCCACCAAGTATCGTGCCCATACGACAGTTTTTAGTCATTTGACCTCAGATGACCCCTGGATGACCTTGGGTGACCTTGACGCACTAACCAATACAAACTTGTTCTGTCTGGGGTGAAGATGCACCCACCCACCAAGTTTGAAGAACGTGCGACCCCTAGTCTCCGAGAAAATAGGTTTTTGCATTTTATGCATAAATTATGCAAATTAGGTACTTAATTACCATATTTTGCGCTGAAAATCGAATCGGATTGAGATCCTCTGGTCATACTCCCCCCTACCACGTTTCATCATCATAGGGCTTAGGGATCTTACGAATCCCCAGATACAGCTCCACAAGGCGGATTTCTTCAGATTTCCAACCATATTTGTAGAATCGTTCCGCATAAGTTATGCTAATTAACAACTAAATGCGCATACTTTTAGCGAAAAACTAATCAGGTGATCAGCAGATGTGTATCATAGCTGACACCAGGATTCGTTACAATGCGCCCGACGGATCTTGAGATAGTCTGTCCACAAACTCCGCTATCAATTTGCGCTGATTTTCGCATAAATTATGCAAATTAGCTATGTTAATTTGCATATTTTTCACGAAAACATACTGTTCTGAACAAACTTGGATACCCTTCCTCCCACCAAGTAGCGTCGCCCGTAAGTCTTACGGTTCCCCAGATACACTCGGACGGACACACATACATACATCCACACACACACCCCCACACGCCTACCCACATAACCCTGAAAATGGGGACATGGGTAGAGATGTAGGAAATTGGGGACAACCTATTGCATGACATTATGCTTGAAATTTTTATTGCTTATGTGTAGGTATACCCTACTTATCAACAATCTGTAGTGGGAATTACAAATTTCAAATTCCTTGTCCTAGTGATTTTTTACATTGGAACTGTGGACACACACCAATACACACTCAATGAGATTTGTAACATGAAATATGGGGATATAGAATATCCCCATTTTAAATGTAAAGTTCTGGAAGTGTGTATGGGTATTTTATATTAACTGGGGACATTGGAACTGTGGACACACACCAATACACACCCAAATGAGTTTTTAACATGAAAGAGGGAAAACGGAGTGCGTTCATATAAAATGTGAACAACCCTCTCAAGTTCTGGAAGGGTGTGTATATAAATGTTTAAAGCCAATTTTAGCTACTTTAGGAAAAGTATTGAGAACTAAAATGAAATGAAATAATAAGGAACCCTGAAAGTACATTGTATGTTTTAATTCTCCCAGTCCTGGGGTTCTTTCAGATCTGGAAAAATTATTCTTGTGCAATATTTGCCACATTTCCTTTCAACATGGCAGGATTCCCACAGGTGTCAATTGGGGAAGTAGGGATATCTCCAATTCTCTTTTGATTACATGGGGGTGTGGCAGAATGTTGCAATTGGTCGTATGCCATGAACTGGGTACGCTAAAATGGGGGAGCCATTTTTTTGTCAAGTTTCATTCAAGTTTATTCTTAAAGTACTTGACTGTGTTCAAAGTATTTGGTATCAATTTATTGCTAGAGGTCTGCTCTAAAAATAAAACCATTTCCAGCCCATTTGGACTAGTATTGCATTAGTGTTGCATTTGAACTACAGGGTGTCCCAAAAAAGAGGCCCCACATTAGCCCTCTTTTCTCCTATTTCTGAAACGTTGATCAAATATGTTTTGGTATGTAAAGAAACCCTAAATCGTTAGCTTTAATTAAACCAAAACAATTCTTTCAATCGGCTCACAATTTTTGAAGATATGCCCTCTTTAAGAAATGTACCCGTTTTTTACTTTTTCCACGGATGAGGTTTGGCTACATCAAAGATTTAAACGAAACACACGGTTAATGACATGGATAGATAATAGCATTAGTCTTGGGAAAGCATTCACTATAAGCGAGGATCACCAGCTAGCTTCAAACATCTTCGCAACCCCGTATTACTGCTGAATTCGCAAGTATCTGGCGCACAAGGCCTTAAGGATGGTACGCAACGCAATTAATGCAATGAGAACTAGGGCTGAAACCTGCATTCGTCACGGAGGCAACCAGGTAAAGGGCAGAGCAGCACAGTAAACTCACTTCAAAGAACCAAAGACAAACTAAACAGCCCTTTTCAGGGGTACCTTTTATTCAAAAAGAGAAATGACTTATGTTGTCAATAAAAAGAAAGCAAGAAACGAGAAAAACATAAGTAATTGCAAGTATAGCAAAAGAAGTCCCATCCCACATCAATTTAGCCCAAATTAATGACACTTAACAAAATCCATAACCCATAAGCCCACCGGTAAAGCCCATTCCTTAAATAAAGTTGTTATTTTATAAAGTTATCATCGAGGAATGTTTTATATTCATGCATGGTATATGCACTTTTCAATCTTTGAAGTAGCCAAACCTCCTCCGTGGACAGAGTGAAAACGGATACATTTCTTTAAAAGGACATATCTTCAAAAGTTATGAGCCGATTGAAATAATTGTTTTGGTTTATTAAAGCTAATGATTGTAGGTTTCTTTACATACCAAAATATATTTGATCAACTTTTCAGAAATAGGAGAAAAAGAGGGAGCAATGTGGGGCCTCTTTGTTTTGGGACACCCTGTACAAGTGTAGGGAATTGAAGGAAAGGATGTATACAAACAAGCTAAGCATGATTCAAATGTGGTTATTCCAACAGGTTGTGTTCTTTATGTTGGAATAGATATGATACATGAAAACAATAAATTTGTACTTCGGGTTCAAGACCATGAAGACAATATGTGCTCAATATCCGCCTAATAATATACCATATTTAAAGTCACCCTGTATAGTACCATTTTGCATAGAGATGACAAATAATATATGTACTTAACAGAATGTACAAAGGGCCATTTAATTACATAGAAGAAAATGAAGTTTGTATTCCATGACTACACTTACTACATTAAACCTGTTTAATTTTGATGAATTTCGTACTAATGAGTCAAACATAATCACCCTGTATAATATGTTGATCACCCTGTATACTTAATATTTGAGTATAACTATGGGCAAAAACTCACGACTCATGTATTTCTCTTTCTAATTTACATTTTCAGTGATGAAATATAGGACTGCTACTTAAATAAAGAAATTAATTGATCTTCAAATTAATTTTTTTGCATCAAAAAATACAGTCGAATTTGACCACCCTGTATGATCAACACAGAACACCACCAGTCGTCCCGTTTATGATTTGTTTGTGGGCCGTTGTCATATTTTTTTAAATCCACATCTGTTTTGACTTGTACATTTTGGGAGAAAAAGATGACTCAGGTATATCAAAATTTCAAAATATGTATTTTTTTTTATGTTACACCCTATAGGAATTTTACCCGCCCTGAATATTGGATCTCTTTTTGCTTTATCTAACATCCTTGTAATAAGCTTTCCAAAAATATATACGTGTGTGCACTTTAAATGTAAGGAATAAAAGTTATGCTTACTGCAGTACATATTGGTGAGCGTTTATGTCATTTTCAGTGTGTAATATTCATGACATACGACCAATTACAGACACTTATTTCATGCTGAAATTGGGGATACATACAAGGATTCTTACTAGTCAATTGGGGAAGAACCGCAAAATAAGGATATCTTCATATTTCTCTTTTGTTTACATGGGGATGTGGCAGAATATAACAATCAGACACTTATTTCATGCTGAAATTGGGGATACACACAAGGATTCTTACCAGTCAATTGGGGAATCGAATTGGACACAAGGTGTGGCAGAGTGTCGCTCTCACAGACACTTATTTCATGCTGCAATTGGGGATACACACAAGGGTTCTTACCAGTCAATTGGGGAAGTACCGCGAAATGTGAATATATTCATTGGGCATTTAGGTGTGGCAGTGTCGCTATCACAGACACTTATTTCATGCTGCAATTGGGGATACACACAAGGATTCTTACCAGTCAATTGGGGAAGTACATGAAATGGGAATATATTCATTGAGCATTGAGGTGTGGCAGAGTGTCGCTCTCACAGACACTTATTTCATGCTGCCATTGGGGATACACACAAGGATTCTTACCAGTCAATTGGGGAATCGAATTGGACACAAAGGTGTGGCAGAATGTCGCTCACACAAACACTTATTTCATGCTGCAATTGGGGATACACACAAGGGTTCTTACCAGTCAATTGGGGAAGTACCGCGAAATGGGAATATATTCATTGGGCATTAAGGTGTGGCAGAGTGTCGCTCTCACAGACACTTATTTCATGCTGCAATTGGGGATACACACAAGGATTCTTACCAGTCAATTGCGGAAGTACTGCGAAATGGGAATATAAACATTGGGCACAAAGGTGTGGCAGTGCCGCTATCACAGGCACTTACTTCATGCTGAAAATTTGCTATTTCAGATTATCCCCCCCCCCCCCCATTTCCCACTCCTTTTCCTCTCAATATTGCATGGGAATTCCCATCACGAAAATGCCTAGATTGAATGGCTATAATGCCTATTGCTCGAATTCCATTTATGTAAATACCTATTGTTTGGGAATTCCCATCAGAAAAATGCCTCTTGCATTGGAAATTCTCATCACAAAGTAAAGTACTCAAACAAAAAGTGTGCAATTGTATTGCAAAAATAACCAAAACATGAGATTAAAATTGGTCTGAAACTGGGGTAAGGGCTCTGGTATGAACGTTTGTCATTTGGACAGTATTTTTTGTGGGACATGAGAGCACATCATGCATCAGACATATCGAATTGAATTCTGAATACGAGGAATGTCCTGATATCAAATAATTTTGATTTTTTGAAATTTGTGATATAATTGGCAAGATTTTTTGGCAGGCCGAGAGGGGTTGGGAAGTGATTTTTGGCAGGCCCAGAGGGGGCAAATGATTAAAAATTGATATTTTTGATATTTAACAGTCCTCGAAGTAAACTTTCTGATGTATGATGTGCTCAAAAATGGTTTGCACCCTTCCCCTCTGAGGTCAAAAATGTCTTCCTTCCAATTCCCCGCTCTTAATTATTGGTGAAGGGGATGATTACATAATCTAATGTTCAGATATCAGTAGACCTATATTTTTAGAGAAAAGATTGGTATAGCTATATATTTTACCTTCATGCAAATTAATTGCTAAGTTTTAGGTAAAAAGAAGCTATGTTTTTGCATGCAAAACATGCATGTAGAGATTGTAATATGGGTGGTTGTGAAGAAATTCCAACCAAAAGGCCATTTATTCCTTAGGGAAAAAGACACTAAAGTTTCTCTATTTTTGAGGAACTATATAAAGTTATTGTAGAACGTGTTTCGTTTACTAGTGATCAAGACTTAATTGATCTTTTTATTAATCTCATCAGCTACATTTTGCTCAGCTTAATTTAGGTATATTTGTTCACAATAGAAACATAAATCTGCATAGCTATATAACTTGGGTCTAAAATGCTTAACTTTTTGACATTGGCAATTTGGTCCATTTTAAGTGACGGAGTTTTTCTGTAAAAATGGAAAATGCAATGTCTATTATGGCATTGTGTAGGCCTATGCTAACATATAGTAGGGATGACCAATGAACCATCAACTTGATTAGAACACTCCCATAGACATGCAGGGAGCTCAACTGTGCACTGCTTGCACATACATTTCTAAATTGATCTCATTCTTTTTTTTTTTCAATATTTTTCTGTAAAATTTGGGGAAGTTACTGCCAATTATATTTTGTAACTATCTTGCAAATTACAGCAACATAACTTATTTTGTTTTTCTGTAAGTGCGAGTCAAAATTGGTCCATCGCCACAGTGCGCTTAATTGCCAGTGGCTGAGTTTAGCACTGCTCAAGAATGGCACAAAATATTCAAATCAGTAAGATCAGGTGAAAAACGTAGCCTACTGAGCTGTAATTTGGCAGAGTTGCCAGTAATACCTCTATCATACCCTCTGTAAAAAGGTTAAAAAATTGAACAAGTAGATCTCGAGTTACAAATTAAATCACCAGCTTCCCTTTGGAATTTTTATATTCCTTTCAAATCATGTTAAGAAGACACCTTTCTGAACATAAATGTGAAGTTTCGTGCTCATTCGATGTATTGTTCACCTGATCTTAACCCTAAACGTTTTCTTATATTTAGGCCTATAACATCTACAACTTGCTGCTGGCTATACCTTGTTTAGGACTTTCAAAAGAAGTACCTGAATGTGCAACCATAACTGTTTCAAAATAGCCCGCGATAGTCATGCAGGTAACTCCGAGGTCAAGCATTGAATTGGTTTGAACAAAGATACTCATAATGTATTGAGTGCTACTTTGGTTTGAATGAGGAATACTACAGGAATACACATGAGCATGATGAGGATAATCTCTATTGTTGTGAATGAGTCAATGACCTTCAAAACTTAAGATTTTGTTTACATACACCTACTAATTGGTCATATTAAACCCAATAACATTGAAATTCTTGGTTGTGAAAAAAAGTTCACCTACTTAGTGCAATTTTGATTTTGTGCCATATCGGCTATCTTGGATGATTTTTGGCAAATGTCCTCTAAATGCATGATTTCAATGCCTTGGTTTGAAAAAATAAGTTATGCCAGTGACTAGTTAAGTGCCATTTCATAAGAAACCCTTTGATACTTTCACAATATGCTTGTTTCATGTTTGCAAATATGTTAAAATAAAGAAATATATAAAGGTAAATATATGCTTATGCCAATTTTGCTCCCAACTGCTATTTTTGGACCTTGTCATTTTATTTCGCTCCAATGACCGGTCAGAATGGGAAACTTTGATAATTCATAATTGAAAAGTTTTTGACCGATTTTGACCATTTAACCACCAAAATACTTCTGTTGATTAGTTCTACTCAGAAAACAATCTTTTGTAGCAATAGGGTCAACATGAAATTTTGATGGTTATCCCTACATATAGTGATGTTCTACTATGAAAATTAAGCATGAGTGGTTTTGATTTCATTCAAATGGATATCTTTTCTTTATTAGAAAAGAGTAGACCTATTAGTAGGCCTACATATCATAATAATGAAAATCTAGTTGGGTACAATAGGTAATGTATATAGTTCGTATTTGTTTGGTATAAACTGAGGAGTAGGCCCTATACAAGTGCCTTCATAGTGGGTGACAACACCGGGGTGGACTCCATAAGTGGGTTTATCCTCTGTGGTGGTTCTGAAAAGAATGTGTGATTGGAAGCATGTAGGTGATTAATTATATGACAGCGTTCAAGCTTTGACTTGCGTTTGGCGGACAGAATGGTGGAAACTTAAAGTGAAAGATATCCTACTTAAAGGAACATTTTCTAGGGTGAAATTTTGTGTAGAAACTGAATCTGACATAAAAAAATGCACAATTATCAACTTGAAAATTTTCCCCATAGCACTGTACAGGCATATTTCTGCCTGAAGTCTTCAAATTTGAGCGAAAATTGGTGCAAAAAAATAAGTCCTTCAAAATGGGGATACTAAGGGCTAAACAAAAAACATGTTGCTCTAGAGGGAGGCATTGGTAAGGGCAACATGTCTTTTGTTTAGCCTCAAACCTCCCAGTTTTGAAGGACTTATTTTTTTTGCAAAATCCGTGACTTTTTTCACGACCTCAAAATCCTTAGGGGTGGGGGTAGCATTTTGCAAGTTATTTTCTTTTCTGTATATCTAGATTACTTGTTTGTTATATCACCATTTAGCTATTGAAATACTGAGCAAACAAACACTTAAAGCATCCCTATAGCTCATACCATTGTGGAGATATGGCCTTTTCAAATCCAAAATGATGCGAATATTGTATTTTTTTCTAAATCAATTGTCACCCGAACCCTCAAGTTTCTACCCCTGCTACAAAAATAAAAAAATATATGGATCCCATTCAATGCTTTTAATATCACAATTGTACCCTTGTTACACAATTAGCACAGAAAATTAGGCACTGTTTGATAGTTTTCATGTTCATACACTCACAGGAAATCTGCAAGTCAAAATTTTTGTCACCCCAAAACGGCTATTTTTGGCCAAAATCGGACATAAAATTTATTTTTTCTTGAAATCTATAAAAGATAGGGAGTTTTAAAGGGGCATTTCGTGATCCACAGCCTCATCCCCCCACTTTTCTCAAAAAAAGTTGAGATTTTTATATCACTGGAAACCTCTGGCTACATAATGTTTATGTACAAATATTTTTTGCAGATTAATTTGTTTTGCAAAGATATCGTGAAATTTGAATTTCGTTCTGGTGCACCAGAACGAAATTACAACGCATTGTCTAATGTCTATGGAGCAGTGTAATACACATAATCATGCATAACTCGCAAATGCAAAATCGGAATCAACTGAAATTTTGGTAATAGGCTTTTTTCGTGGATATGTACTGAAAAATGTCATAAAAAGAGGATGCTAGGATCACGAAACACTCCTTTAAGTGCCAAAATCTGAAACTAGATGATATTTTACCCTTGGAAACATAAACAATCAAGAATTATCTATGCCCGTGTAACGGGGCATAGATATTGTATTTGTTGTGTTTAGTCTTCGGCTTCTCCGTCTTCTCCTTCTTCGCCTTCTCCTTCTCCTTCTCAAGATCAGTCCTTTGCACCCCTCTAGCTCAGGAACTAAAGTAGCCCCTGGGCCCATACTTAGTACAATGATGGCCCATGACCCCTAGATACATCCTAGGGTACCCCGACCCCAAAGGTCAAAGGTCATGGGCTACAGGGGGCAATATGTGTAAAATTTCAAACAGCTCTAGCTCAACTACTATAGCGCCCTCAGGGTTCATACTTGGTACAATGATGGCCTATGACCCTAGAAGTATGCTATGCTAGCCGCAACCCCAGAGGTCAAAGTTCATATGCTTTAAAAAGCAAAATAAGTACGACCGGTTAACACAGTGTATCATAATAGGTAGCATTTTGGTAGCTACCTGTATTTGCAATAATGAAGGCTTCAAATATACGTCAAGGCATACAATGGGGTTAAGAGGTTAACGCTTAAAGGGACACAATGTTTTGGGATTAAAGGGGTATTCTCCAGTCTGGTGGTGTTTCAGAGAGAGTGAAGGTCTGATGGAGTATAAGAGAGAGTGATGGCTTGGTGGGGTATTAGAGAGAGTTTGGGCCAGCCTGGTGGTGTTTTAGAGCGAGTGAGTGTCTGGTGGATTATAAGAGAGAGTGAGGGTCTGGTGAGGTATTAGAGAGAGTGTGCGCCAATCTGGGGGTGTTTTAGAGCTAGTGAGTGTCTGGTGGAGTATAAGAGAGAGTGATGGCTGGCTGGGGTATTAGAAAGAGTTGGGGTCAGCCTGGTGGTGTTTTAGAGCGAGTGAGTGTCTGGTGGAGTATAAGAGAGAGTGAAGGCTTGGTGGGGTATTAGAGAGAGTTTGGGCCAGCCTGGTGGTGTTTTAGAGCGAGTGAGTGTCTGGTGGATTATAAGAGAGTGAGGGTCTGGTGAGGTATTAGAGAGAGTGTGCGCCAATCTGGGGGTGTTTTAGAGCTAGTGAGTGTCTGGTGGAGTATAAGAGAGAGTCATGGATGGGTGGGGTATTAGAGAGAGTTGGGGTCAGCCTGGTGGTGTTTTAGAGCGAGTGAGTGTCTGGTGGAGTATAAGAGAGAGTGAAGGCTTGGTGGGGTATTAGAGAGAGTATGGGTCAGCCTGTTGGTGTTTTAGAGCGAGTGAGTGTCTGGTGGAGTATAAGAGAGAGTGAAGGCTTGGTGGGGTATTAGAGAGAGTATGGGTCAGCCTGTTGGTGTTTTAGAGCGAGTGAGTGACTGGTGGAGTATAACAGAGAGGGTCTGGTGGGGTATTAGAGAGAATGTGGTCCAGTCTGGTGGTGTTTAGAGCGAGTGAGTGTCTGGTGGCGTATAAGAGAGAGTGAAGGCTTGGTGGGGTATTAGAGAGAGTATGGATCAGCCTGTTGGTGTTTTAGAGCGAGTGAGTGTCTGGTGGAGTATAAGAGAGAGTGAAGGCTTGGTGGGGTATTAGAGAGAGTATGGGTCAGCCTGTTGGTGTTTTAGAGCGAGTGAGTGTCTGGTGGAGTATAAGAGAGAGTGAGGGTCTGGTGGGGTATTAGAGAGAGTGTGGTCCAGTCTGGAGGTGTTTTAGAGCTAGTGAGTGTCTGGTGGAGTATAAGAGGGAGTGATGGCTGGGTGGGGTATTAGAGAGAGTTTGGGTCAGCCTGGTGGTGTTTTAGAGCGAGTAAGTGTCTGGTGGAGTATAAGAGAGAGTGCAGGCTTGGTGGGGTATTAGAGAGAGTATGGGTCAGCCTGGTGGTGTTTTAGAGCGGGTGAGTGTCTGGTGGAGTATAAGAGAGAGTGAAGGCTTGGTGGGGTATTAGAGAGAGTATGGGTCAGCCTGTTGGTGTTTTAGAGCGAGTGAGTGTCTGGTGGAGTATAAGAGAGAGTGAAGGCTTGATAGGGTATTAGAGAGAGTCTGGGCCAGTTTGGTGGCGTTTTAGAGAGAGTGAGTGTATAGTGGAGTATAAGAGAGAGTGAAGGCTTAGTGGGGTATTAGAGAGAGTATGGGTCAGCCTAGTGGTGGTTTAGAGCGAGTGATTGTCTGGTGGAGTATAAGAGAGAGTGAGGGTCTGGTGGGGTATTAGAGAGAGTGTGGTCCATTCTGCTGGTGTTTTAGAGAGATTGATGGTCTGATGGGGTATAAGAGAGTGTGAAGGTTTCGTTTGTGAATTGGGGAAGGGGGGTTAGGTCACGGGCATAGATATTCGTGTTTGGTCAAACACAACTGTGGTTTCTAGTTATCTATGCCCGTGCAACGGGGCATAGATATTGTATTTGTTGTGTTTAGTCTTCGACTTCTCCTTATCTATGCCCGTGTTAACGGGGCATAGATATTGTATTTGTTCTGTTTAGTCTTGGATTCTCCTTATCTATGCCCAGTATGTATGCCCGTGCAACGGGCATAGATATTGTATTTGTTGTGTTTAGTCTTCGGATTCTCCTTCTTCTCCTTCTCCTTCTCCTTCTCAAGATCAGTCCTTTGCACCCCTCTAGCTCAGGAACTAAAGTAGCCCCTGGGCCCATACTTGGTACAATGATGGCCCATGACCCCTAGATACATCCTAGGGTACCCCGACCCCAAAGGTCAAAGGTCATGGGCTACAGGGGGCAATATGTGTAAAATTTCAAACAGCTCTAGCTCAACTACTATAGCGCCCTCAGGGTTCATACTTGGTACAATGATGGCCTATGACCCTAGAAGTATGCTATGCTAGCCTCAACCCCAGAGGTCAAAGTTCATATGCTTTAAAAACCAAAAATAGGTACGACCGGTTAACACAGTGTATCATAATAGGTAGCATTTTGGTAGCTACCTGTATTTGCAATGATGAAGGCTTCAAATATCGCCAAGGCGTACAATGGGGTTAAGAGGTTAACCACTTAAAGGGACACAATGATTTGGGATTAAAGGGGTATTCTCCAGTCTGGTGGTGTTTCAGATTGAGTGAGGGTCTGATGGAGTATGAGAGAGAGTGATGGCTTGGTGGGGTATTAGAGAGAGTTTGGGCCAGCCTGGTGGTGTTTTAGAGCGAGTGAGTGTCTGGTGGAGTATAAGAGAGAGTGAAGGCTTGGTGGGGTATTAGAGAGAGTATGGGTCAGCCTGTTGGTGTTTTACAGCGAGTGAGTGTCTGGTGGAGTATAAGAGAGAGTGAAGGCTTGGTGGGGTATTAGAGAGAGTATGGGTCAGCCTGTTGGTGTTTTAGAGCGAGTGAGTGTCTGGTGGAGTATAAAGAGAGTGATGGCTGGGTGGGGTATTAGAGAGAGTTTGGGTCAGCCTGGTGGTGTTTTAGAGCGAGTGAGTGTCTGGTGGCGTATAAGAGAGTGAGGGTCTGGTGGGGTATTAGAAAGAGTGTGTGCCAGTCTGGTGGTGTTTTAGAGCTAGTGAGTGTCTGGTGGAGTATAAGAGAGAGTGATGGCTTGGTGGGGTAGGCCTATTAGAGAGAGTTTGGGTCAGCCTGGTGGTGTTTTAGAGCGAGTGAGTGTCTGGTGGCGTATGAGAGAGAGGGTCTGGTGGGGTATTAGAGAGAATGTGGTCCAGTCTGGTGGTGTTTTAGAGAGATTGATGGTCTGATGAGGTATAAGAGAGAGTGAAGGCTTGGTAGGGTATTAGAGAGTATGGGTCAGCCTGGTGGTGTTTTAGAGAGAGTGAGTGTATAGTGGAGTATAAGAGAGTGAAGGCTTAGGGGTATTAGAGAGAGTATGGGTCAGCTTGTTGGTGTGTTAGCGCGTATGAGTGTCTGGTGGAGTATAAGAGAGAGTGGGAGTCTGGTGGGGCATTAGAGAGAGTATGGGTCAGCCTGATGGTGTTTTAGAGCGAGTGAGTGTCTGGTGGAGTATAAGAGAGAGTGAGGGTCTGGTGGGGTATTAGAGAGAGTGTGGTCCAGTCTGGTGGTGTTTTAGAGCGAGTGAGTGTCTGGTGGAGTATAAGAGAGTGATGGTCTGGTGGGGTGTTAGAGAGAGTGTGGGCCACGGGCATAGATATTCGTGTTTGGTCAAACACAACTGTGGTTTCTAGTTCTCCTTCTCCTTCTCCTTCTTCTCAAGATCAGTCCTTTGCACCCCTCTAGCTCAGGAACTAAAGTAGCCCCTGGGCCCATACTTGGTACAATGATGGCCCATGACCCCTAGATACATCCTAGGGTACCCCCGACCCCATAGGTCAAAGGTCATGGGCTACAGGGGGCAATATGTGTAAAATTTCAAGCGGCTCTAGCTCAACTACTATAAGCGCCCTCAGGGTTCATACTGGGTACAATGATGGCCTATGACCCTAGAAGTATGCTATGCTAGCCGCAACCCCACAGGTCAAAGTTCATATGCTTTAAAAAGCAAAATAGAGTGCGACCGGTTAACACAGTGTATCATAATAGGTAGCATTTTGGTAGCTACCTGTATTTGCAATGATGATGGCTTCAAATATCGTCAAGGCGTACAATGGGGTTAAGAGGTTAACCGCTTAAAGGGACACAATGTTTTGGGATTAAAGGGGTATTCTCCAGTCTGGTGGTGTTTCAGAGAGTGAGGGTCTGATGGAGTATAAGAGAGAGTGAAGGCTTGGTGGGGTATTAGAGAGAGTATGGGTCAGCCTGTTGGTGTTTTAGAGCGAGTGAGTGTCTGGTGGAGTATAAGAGAGAGTGAGGGTCTGGTGGGGTATAAGAGAGAGTGTGGGCCAGTCTGGTGGTGTTTTAGAGCTAGTGTGAGTGTCTGGTGGAGTGTAAGAGAGAGTGATGGCTGGGTGGGGTATTAGAGAGAGTTTGGGTCAGCTTGGTGGTGTTTTAGAGCGAGTGAGTGTCTGGTGGAGTATAAGAGAGAGTGAGGGTCTGGTGGGGATTTAGAGAGAGTGTGGTCCAGTCTGGTGGTGTTTTAGAGAGATTGATGGTCTGATGAGGTATAAGAGAGAGTGAAGGCTTGGTAGGGTATTAGAGAGAGTATGGGTCAGTCTGGTGGTGTTTTAGAGCTAGTGAGTGTCTGGTGGAGTATAAGAGAGAGTAATGGCTGGGTGGGGTATTAGAGAGAGTTTGGGTCAGCCTGGTGGTGTTTTAGAGCGAGTGAGTGTCTGGTGGAGTATAAGAGAGAGTGAAGGCTTGGTGGGGTATTAGAGAGAGTATGGGTCAGCCTGTTGGTGTTTTAGAGCGAGTGAGTGTCTGGTGGAGCATAAGAGAGAGTGAAGGCTTGGTGGGGTATTAGAGAGAGAGTATGGGTCAGCCTGTTGGTGTTTTAGAGCGAGTGAGTGTCTGGTGGAGTATAAGAGAGAGTGAAGGCTTGGTGGGGTATTAGAGAGTATGGGTCAGCCTGTTGGTGTTTTAGAGCGAGTGAGTGTCTGGTGGAGTATAAGAGAGAGTGAGGGTCTGGTGGGGTATTAGAGAGAGTTTGGATCAGCCTGGTGGTGTTTTAGAGAGAGTGAGTGTCTGGTGGAGTATAAGAGAGAGTGAGGGTCTGGTGGTGTATTAGAGAGAGTGAGGTCCAGTCTGGTGGCGTTTTAGAGAGAGTGATGGTCTGGTGGAGTTTAAGAGAGAGTAAGGGTCTGATGGGGTATTAGAGAGAGTGTGGGCCAGTCTGGTGGTGTTTTAGAGCGAGTGAGTGTCTGGTGGAGTATAAGAGAGCGTGAGGGTCTGGTGGTGTATTAGAGAGAGTGTGGTCCAGTCTGGTGGTGTTTTAGAGAGATTGATGGTCTGATGGGATATAAGAGAGAGTGAAGGCTTGGTGGGGTATTAGAGAGAGTGTGGGTCAGTCTGGTGGTGTTTTAGAGAGAGTGAGTGTATAGTGGAGTATAAGAGAGAGTGAAGGCTTGGTGGGGTATTAGAGAGAGTATGGGTCAGCCTGGTGGTGTTTTAGAGCGAGTGAGTGTCTGGTGGAGTATAAGAGAGCGTGAGGGTCTGGTGGGGTATCAGAGAGAGTGTGGTCCAGTCTGGTGGTGTTTTAGAGAGAGTGAGGGTCTGGTGGGGTATAAATGAGAGTGAAGGCTTGGTAGGGTATTAGAGAGAGTATGGGCCAGTCTAGTGTTATGAACATTAAATGTATATCAAAATGAAAGTTTAAAACAAGGGGTTTCACATGGTGCTCACCAAGTTTTTGTTTGTGAATAGGGGAAGGGGGTTAGGTGTGGTCATCACGGGCATAGATATTCGTGTTTGGTCAAACACAACTGTGGTTTCTAGTTTTTATTGTTTTCACCTCTAAATACTTTTTTCACACACATGTCCGCCAAACGTAAGTCAAAGCTTGAACGCTGTCATAAATGCTTTTAAGGGCATATTTTTAACCCTTTTTTCAAATAGGGAGCTTGCTACGGAATTGTTTAAATGTTTTGACCACGAATATGTATTTCTAAATAAAATGATGCAAATACACTTTCAGCTCTTCATTAAAGCATCAAATTATACATTATCTGAATAATAATAATAATAATAAAATATATTTTTGAGCGCCTCACAACAAAAGCAAGTTCACCAAGCGCTTTACAAAGCAAAATACATGAAAGCTAAATACACAAATTATTTGCAAGGTACAAGCCAGCTGTACAATGCCATAAATTAAAAACAAGGTTACTATACCATAAATTAAGTACAATAATTAATCTACATCTTGAACGACAATTTGAATAAGATGAGTCTTTAGGAATGTTTTAAAGTTGAGAAGTGATGAATCTAAATGATATCTGTAGTATTTGGGCATTTATTGGTTCATGATTTTATGATTATACCGGGTGAAAAAAAAAAAGGTTACATGTAGATTTGTGAAAATAATCTAAGTTGCTGTTAACAAATATTAATGTCCTTTTCACATGACATAATCTTTGTACCCTCTACTCGTACCCCATGTGAATGTCAAGTTCACAATGTGCGTATTTAGCCCGCATTCCAAATTCCTGAGCAAGCTGTTTACTATGTTTACGGGACATAATGTAACACGAGGTTCGCTGCCCGGACACAGCGCACAGTACATTTGGCGGGTCATTTGAGTAGGTCCAGCCATAGCATGGCAGATGCAGTATTATTCTGTTGAACAGAAAGTTAATTTTGTTCAGTTTTATTTCAAGAGACCAATCAGAAAATGAACAATATTCTTACAGTAATTTCAACTCAACAAAACCCAAACAAAGCCTAAATGCAAATTATTATTAATTTCATTATGTTGATGGCAGAAGATACGGCGTGCAGAAATGCTTTCACCAAAAATTGGTGACTCCATAATGTTACATTATAATATTTTATGTATAATACTTTTGTGACGTCAAAAAGTATTACAAGTCAAATAAAAATGGGTTCCACGCCGAGTTGAATCACATTAAATAGCGCGCTATAATCCCGACTCTTAATTGTTTGCTAGATTCAAGCGAGGTCATCCGAAAATCTATCAAAGATAAATTTCTACTGATGCTGCTAAAAAATCCAAGAGGTGCTTTTGGATGTTTATTCTGCACTTTACCAGTAGGCCTACTATAGTAATAAATTCACCAGATCTAATCCACCGTGCCAGGAAACTGAATTCCTGTACCATTGTGTACTCTGTAGTGTTTTTCATTGGCTTTCCCTACACCATGACATCTAATTTCATAAACTTATAAAACAGTTATAAGATACACACATTTGCTTGCATTTTCTTCATTAATGTTTATAATGCACCCATATTTATAAACAAAATTTCAGATTTTCAAGAATATGCCTATTTTTAAGCACATATTCTTACTAATTTCGACATGTCCATTATGAAACCGTGTGAAACTGACCCTCGAATCCAAAACAATTGGACCCCTCAAATTCCAATAATTAAATTCCTTTTGCTGGAAAATACACTAGGCCTATTATTATGTCAAGGACTCACAACATGCCCTTAGGCTTCTCAACGATGTTCACTTCATTCAATGCAAATCAATCACTACTATTCACTATGGATGTGAAGTCCTTGTACACCAGTATCCCACATGACGAGTGACTACGAGCTTTACGTCGTTTCCTTGACAGACGTAAGATCAAAGAACCATCAACTGACACTATTTGTCGACTTGCTGAACTTGTTCCGAATCTCAATTGCTTTGAATTCAATGGACAGTTTTACCTTCAGACCCAGGGTGTAAAGATGGGTACCAGATTCGGACCAGTATATGCTTGTATCTTCATGGGTTTCATTGAACAACAGTTTCTACAACAGTATAAGGGTCCAAAACCTCATCACTTCCTCAGATACATTGATGACATAATCGGCGCTAACTGCAGAGAAGAAGATTTGTTACACTTCATGGAATTTGTCAATCAATTCCACCCGGCGCTTAGATATACCTGGGAAATCTCCAACGAACAGATCAGTTTCCTAGACATCATGATCACAATCGATGGCAATCATCTCTGCACTTCAGTACACTACAAGAGCACTGACTCCCATTCGTACTTGACCTACACATCATCACATCCAAAGTCATGTAAGAATTCCATACCGTTCTCACAACTTCTCCGCCTGAGACGACTATGCAGCAGTGAAGCCGACTTCAGCAAGCAATCCTTGGACATGATCCAGTTCTTCAAGTCTTGTGGTTACCTCGACAATGTAAACTCTGCGGCATTACAGCGGGTTCATACCATCACCAGAGAAGAGAGCCTTCGCACTGAAGAGCGTGCCGACAATCACCAATGTCCCCCGCTTGTACTCACATATCATCCAGCCACTGTTGCAGTAAGTAATGTGATCATGCGCAACTGGAAGATAATTAGTGATCATCCTACAACCACTGATATCTTCAAAGAACAACCCATTGTGTCCTACCGTCGCGACAAGAACGTTAAAAGAATGTATGAAATGTTGTTTGCAGTACATCATGTTGAATGAAAAGTGCTAGGATGGGATTAGCAGTTCTAGTACATGTGGATTCAAAATATAGTAGTGTGGGGAAATTAATGGGTTTAATACAAAATATTTGTTAATTATCTTTGGTGCACATAATTAGCTTGGTCACACAACCTATCTTGCTGGTCACTTCTTCATAGTGGTCATTTGCAAGAAAGTTCTAATCAAACATGGTTCAATTACCAGACCTGGATAAAGCTCGCGCTATTGGTCAGCTTGAGGCTGGCATACCTCAGAATCACGTTACGGCGACTTTTGGATTTTCTTGCAGTATGATCTCCAAGCTAAAAGTCAAGTTTCGTCAGACCGGAGATGTTAAAGACAGACCCAGAAGTAGCCATACATGAAAAAGAACGGCTGCAGAAGACCGGTACGTGAGACTGGCAGCACTTTGAAACCGTTTTTAATGAAACAATGTGGCATTCCTTATTCATGTTTACTGATGCAAATGGCGCAGACAATGACAGATTTGGCACATTTTGTTTGAGACCTCCTTGTCTTTCAAAGACAGTTACTCAACAATGAAACAAGTTATGGTCACAAATTTGGTGTCATGTTTGACAGGAAAGAACAATGCTTGCATTGATATGAAATAATATGCAAATAGATTTCAAATTGTTCTGATATAAAGCCGTTCTGGTAAGTTTCCAAACTTTTTGACATATGGATATATGGACGAGAAATAAGATGCTGTATCGTGCACAAAGAATGGTCCGAGCCTATTTCATATGACACGGTGTATGGATTTCAAAAGACGGTGTAATAGATATCGGCAAGGGAATTATTACAGCATGACGCTTTGCGTGTGCAGCAATCCTCTTGACAATCAACCAATCAGAAAAGCACATTACAAAAATATTTTCGTAGAGTTGAATTTATTTCAACTCAGAAATATATTTCAATTTTAATCTCGTTTCACGTTTAGCAGCACTTTGACTTGCGAAAAAGAAACAAAGGGGCAGTGATGATAAGTAAACTCTGTGGAAAGCCATAGAGGCCTAATAATTAAATATATAGGCGTTAGTCTTTGCCAAATATTTATATTTTCTATGCGGAATTTCTTTTTGTATACATTACAATAAAAAAAGACGGGTCATACTTTTTAAACGTTCAACACGTTTATTAGTAGGCCTATACTAATTGAGGTTCTATTAATTTTATTATGGTTGTTAATTATATGTATTAAAATTATTATTTTATTATAGTTTTATTAAAGTTGTATTAATTGTGGGATCATTAGTACCCATATAAGAGGCGTTGCATATGATTAACATTATTCATGTTTTAATGTAGGCCTATTTTGGGATGATAAATAGAACATACTCCAACATTACAAGTAATATCACCGATATCAACATGCACAAAGTGTTGCAAATTCATAACCCAACGTGTTTATGTTGTAACCAGTTCTGCAACTCTTATTAATTTATTGTTTTACCCGTAAGTAGAGTGGCGTTGTGAAGTGTTTTGTGTCATCCGGCTTTTTTTTATATTCCAGCGTAGGCCTCTAAATACCGTACCAAACTATTCATGTTTATTGATAACATGAATAAAATCAAAGCAATTTTTATTACCGTATTATTATGTGGGATGTCTATAAAATTAATGTAGTAAATTATCCGGTTTTTTTGGTTTGTTTGTTTTAAAATTAGTAATTGAAGTATAAGCCTACTGTACAGTTAAAATATTATGCAAGAAGACATCAAAAGGTGTTCATCATTGCGTGTAAGAACACTCACTAAATTTACCACTCTTAGAAATTGAGCAACTCCTTATGAATTAATTAAGCAACACCCAATATAACAAAATATACATTTTCTCGGTACATACTTCTCATTCGATGTGTAATACTTTTTGACGTCACGAAAAGTATTATACATAAAATATTATATGTAACATGTGGAGTCTGCAGACTGCCTTAAGCGGTACCCTTGGACAATAGTATTACCCATATACGGATTCATTCAATAATTACCATTTTATTCATTCATTAACATAATAGCAAAATTTGAACCTCTAAACTCAATATAGATATTGTTAAATCTATCATGTTACCTACTGAATACCTGTGTTTCTTCACCTATCATTTAATAAAGTGTTAAGTGTATGCTTATAGTTCCTAAATGCTGCAATTGGGGATACACACAAGGATTCTTACCAGTCAATTAGGGAAATGCCGCAAAATAAGGATATACCCCCATTCCTCTTTTTTATAACATGAAGGTGTGGCATAATGTCAAAATCACAGACACTTATTTCATTCAGGATAGATACAAGGATTCAATTGGGGAAGTACAGTGAAATAGGGATATCTTCATTTCTTTTTGTTACATGGGGATGTGGCAATCAGACACTTATTTCATGCTGAAATTGGGGATACACAAAAGGTTTCTTACCAGTCAACTGGGGAAGTATCGCAAATTGGGCACAAAGGTGTGGCACAGTGTCGCTCTCACAGACACTTATTTCATGCTGCAATTGGGGATACACACAAGGATTCTTACTAGTCAATTGGGGAAAAATAATACCGCATAAAAATAAGGATATCCCCATTCGATCTTCTTTTGATAACAGAATGTCACAATTGAAACCTAAGTATGGGCCCAATTTTCAGCAGCTGTTCTCATAAAAGATTCTTCTCTACAGACTCCAGTACAAGGTATCAATTTGGAATTGGAGTGGCATAATTATAGTTTCTGTATTTTCTCATCTTCTCTGGTTTAACCAACAGTTCACACACCATGCAAAATGGAACAGGACATTGGTAAATGCCAGTTTAGGGATTGTGCAAGGTCTTGATCGATGTGAATAAAGTGTTAAGTTCGTCACCCATTTTCCCTTGTCTGCTGTATGAGCATAAGAATTTATAAAGATGTTGTTTTAACAATAATAATTTTCCCTATCCAGTAACGATGTCCCGTGTTATATGAGATGATAGATATTGGCCTATACTGGTACACAAAGAAATGTTAGTACCAAACTGGAGATGACGTACTACAATTACAAATCAGCAGGCCTAGGACCAGGTTAAGGTAGCCTAGGTCAACATAGTAGGCCTTATCCTGACAAAACCAAATCAACATCAAAGTTAAGGTCAACGGGAATATCCCCATTTCGCGGTATTTCCCCAATTGACTGGTAAGGATCCTTGTGTGTATCCCCATTTACAGCATGAAACAAGTGTACATAAATTATGGGTATAATCAGAAATAATGGCACCAAAGTGTGACAAAGTGGTCAAAATTACAAAGAGTGTTCTTGCGACAAGTGAGTTTTGGAACATTTATTTTGCGCACCATGTAGTCTTTATATTTTCATAAGTAGACTATTAAGTGACTAATTTGAAAGAATGTGGTACTTAATAATAGCAAACATTTCAGAAAATGCCATGAAAACCCATGCAAAACTTTTTAACTTGTACATTTTTTACAGTGCACGTTTCAAATACAGTACCTCTTTTCACGCTAGCATGTAACACTCCTGACCATATGGGGAAGAAAATTGGGCATATTATTTTTTACATGACAGCTACATGTGTGTATATATAAAACACAGTTTTTGAAGGACAAATTTCCGTGCTGGTCTTTTTCATACAACAACCTCACGGTGCCATTATTTTTTACTTTACCCATTATACATACCATTCTAGTTTTACTGTTTATAATACAGTGGCCATAAACCAGTAGAAGGGGCCTATTAGATACCATTGTCAAATGAATAGAACTCACACCCTCGCATGTGATTTACTATGAGTATGAACATCACAAATTGAAAATCTAGGCCCCCTATAAATAATATAAACCCCGGAATATAAACTCGTTAATGAAGAAAACAGCATGAAATCAAAACAGTACTCTGATATCCACATTGCTGATATGAAATTCTGAATAGATATCAACAAGTAATCATGGTAATGATAAATTGGCTTCTGACAGAGTTACAACAATCCCCCAGAAATCAAGATTGGCAGCCATAATGTTGACAAATTTCTCGCTTATAACCATGCAAAATTTAGTTGCAACCCAGCAAACACAGTTTTAAAAAGCGTTTTAAATAAGTTATATTTTGGCTTTTGGTTTAGGTAAAAAGCGTTTTAATAACATTAAAATGTCGGGTTATATAAAGGTCATGATAACGTTTTAAAAGGTTTTGTATGAAAACACACTACTCCAATTCTTTTTAAAATATAACAAAAAATGTTATTTTAAACTATTTTTGCAAACATTTTTGCCAAATATTTTGTCAATACTTAAATAACATTATGTTAAAATATTTGAACCCAGCAAACACAGAAATGTTCTTAAAATGATTTTTTTAAAACCTTTTAATAACATTTAAATGTCGGGTTATATAAAGGTCATGAAAACGTTTAAAAAAAATTTTGCAAATATTTTGGGCAAACATTTTTCGCAAAATATTTTTTCAACCCCAAAATAACATTCTGTTTAGAATGTTTTGTATCAAGTTTTCAAGAATGTTTTTGGAATGTTATTAAAACATTTTTATACCCTTTATATAACCCGACATTTAAACTTTTTCTGTAAAACATTTTTGTTTGCTGAGCAGTAGATTATCAAAAATGTTTTTAAGGTTATGAAAACGTTTTATACTCTTAATATACCCTTTATATAACCCGACATTTAATCGTTTTCTGACAACCCTTTATATCCTTTTGCGAATGATGTCGAAAACATTTTGTGTTTGCTGGGAAGTTACTTACCTTGAAGTTGAAAAATATGCACAAGTCAAATGAGCTGCTGGCCACATTAGGTTCACTTTTGTCCATGGAAACGGGGACATCAAATTGGGTTGACTTATTATATTTTGTCAGTGGAAATGGGGAGATCACATCAGTTTTTTTCTGTGTGGAAATGGGGACACACTCAGCTTGATTTTGACTGTGCAAGCAGGGGCGTCACAACAGTGTGGTTTTGTCTGTTGATATGGGGATGTCACCTAAACTGTGTGTAAACTGCATTGTTAAAGCATCTTACACACATGTGTGTGGCAGATTGGGATAAAACCATGCAAACTGGGTATGTACCTCAAATCACCCCAGATTTTCAAAAATGCATTTTTACATCAAATTTTAACATATTATGACCATTAGAGAATTGGGGATATCCCCATTTCACTGTATGTCCCCAATTGATTGGTACGAATCCTTGTGTGTATCCCCAATTTCAGCATGAAACAAGTGCACACATCCATCCATCCACACACACGGACAGACAGAAATAGTGATTACTAAGTCCCATCCTGAACAAAGTTCAGGCAAGACAAAAACGGTTCAATGTATAAAGCTGAAACTGAGAGCAATTCAGACTTAAATTCAGTAACTAAATTCAGTACTAAATCATGGCTGTCATTTATTTTTTTTTGAACAAAACGGCAGAATGGTTGTGGTAAAATGCACAAAACATGTGGTTAAACCATATATTTTGCTTAATTGGGCATGCTGGCATGAGACTGCATTTTCCTAAAAAAACCTGAAAATGCACATGAAATTGGGCTAAAATTACCAAAAACAGGCTGAAATTAAATAAAGTTGTGGAAATGTTGACTAAAAATAACTGATTACAGTTTTAAAATCTGAAAATTCTCATGCCTGGGCATAAAATAAGTGAATTGAGTATAAAAACCCAAATTGCAAAGAGAAAGGTAAATTTCACGGAGCCCAGTGGGATTTCACTCTACGAAAATCACTGGGCCAATAGTGGGACCTCACCTGATAGATATAGATGGCTAGTGTGGCACAGTAGGCAAACCGATCCCTGCTTGCGGCACATACATCTGTGTTCCATGGCTGACAACCAGCTGCTAACAAGCCTATTTGTTTCATGATGACCGCCTCAATTGTCAACAAATACTTGTAACATAGATTCTGTCATTCAGGTTACTAATATCATGCAATTTGTGATCAAATTGAATGCCTTCCAAGTTGTATGTTGTCTACACTCTAGCTAGTGGTTATATATTGTACTGCCTACATGTACATTTTTTGTGCCACAGGTGAAGTTGATGATATAGAATGTAATATAATTCCATTGCTACAATCTGAAATAAATAAAAATCAATTTATAATTTAAGTGGAAAGAGGTATCTTAGGCAAACTGGGCAAGTAACATGTGTAACGTAAACATAGGTTTTCAAAGGGAAGTTCTTCTAATCATATGGAACTTAATTTGGATATCTGTTCCAAATAATTCTGTTCAAATAATACTGACTTGATTTCAAAAAGGGAACAACAAACTTTGAGTTAGTCAGTGTTAGTAATGTTTTCACATAATTTGATCATGGTATTCTTGATTAAAGGGCAATTTTGCTAGTTGAATGAATGAAAAGTGGTGTGAAAAACATGAATGTGGATACTATCTTTATGGACAAGAAAGTATTTATAGTTTTTACAACCATATACCGTATTTGGTCAAATAGTCGCCCCCCCTCAAATAAATTTTTTCAACCAAGATGTTTCAAAAATGCTGATATTTCCATGCTATCTTGTGTAGTAAGCTTACCAAGTTGCGCACATGGTCGATAATAGTGTCAATAATTGGCAAAAATCTGGATCAGAAACCCGGAAGTGAGCTAGAAGTCAGTGTTTCTAGTTCATAGTTCGTCATTTTAGCGTGTGTTTTAACTTTACCTAATGATTTTAACGGGAATTATCGTTCTAAAATTGACCTTGAATAAACGCCGCCCTTGGGAAAATGTAACGCCCCCGGGGGCGTTTATTTGACGAAATACAGTACTTATGATATTGCACAAATGGAGCAAAGTCTGTAATATATGTTAAAATCAACAAACTCTTAATTTTTTTCTTGGAACTGATTTAAGGAAGCTTTTAAACTAAAAGCAATGCAAATACAGCAACAGGTCAGGAAGAATTCTGCTGCACAAAAATATATTTGGTTACAGGTCAGAAATCATTTCTCTTATTGGCCCAGCACTTGTTTATCATATTTGTCTTTAGTCATAATGGTAGCATGTTGGATGGGTTTTACCGTATTGTTTGTAATAAACGCCCCAGAGGTGTTGCATTTTTCCAAAAGGGGGCATTTATTGAAGGTGAATTGTCAGTGAAAAAAAATTAAAAATCGGGTTAAATTTCCCGATGGTGCTCCTGTAGAAAGGAGGGATTTACGGCTATACTAATAGTATTATGGTGACGCCCATGCAAAATAACATCATCAAGCAAGAATCTGGTGAAATTCTACCATAATTAGGCAATAGAATGCATGGAAGTGTGAGCCATAATAGGTTTTGTCCATGCAATTTAGCGATCATCACTGACAAGACTCAAGACTGACATGATCAATGCCAGTTTTAAGCTTACTCACACGATATAGCATGTAAATTGGAGGGGTGTTTATTAGACGGGGAGCATTTATTACAAACAATACGGTAAATGCTATTCTTTTATCATCTCTGTCTATATGTCATTTGATTCCATTATAATTAATTTGTATCATACACTTGATTCCCAATGTGTTTGTTTGTTCTGGTTCATATTGCATAATTCTAATGTAAAACAACTCTGCTAAATACCAGTAATGGGTTTAATTTTGAAAACTAAAATGTCATCTGATATAATCTGATCTTTGTCAAATACTCTTACCATGGCAATTATTAAAATGTAAAAAATTCATCATAATTCTAAGCCAAAAGGTTTAAGGTGGTAATTTTATTTCAACATTTGATGGAATTTACTTGTAAATGACACGCATTGAAAAGGGGCACTTTGATAGTGTTCACTTGAAAAATCACATAGGGGCATTTATTAAGGGAGTGGCACTAATAATGCAAAACACAGTAAATCCTCACCTGATGCAGTAAAAGGTATTACAAAAGTTACACATGATAGGGCTGTCAACACAAACACCTACAGTAGATCAGTTAAAGATCAGCCTAAGCTTTGAGACAAGGGTTTATGAGCTTATTCATAACCTCATGAATATATACAATGCATAAAGACACAATCAAACTTATTTATTCACCAAAACGTGAATACAATGTACGGTAACTAATAAATAAACAACAGCGGACCACCGTGTCACATTAATGAACTGTGTGTGTGTGTTGTATGGAAATATACACAAAAATAGTTTTCGTGCAAGTGTATTCTACGCAAAAGATAAATGTATGCACATGCAACTACCACATTTGAACATCATCTGATTAAGCACTTTGCAATTGGTCACTAAAGCTCTGCTATTTCATTTTTTAAGGGAAAATGAAAGATAAAATTGTATTTTTTTCCATAAAAATTTGATAATATAATTGATGGAATCAAACAAATTCGAAAGTGACAACTTACATCAGTTAGTTTTCGGGCATTGTGAAATATGGTATATCCTCATTAGAGTTAGCACTCAGCAGAAGGTATTACAAATGTTAATGTCACAGTATATTCCACGGGCTCAAGCAAAATATTTAGATTTTTCCCAATATCCTCATAACAACTTAAATGCACACTGTACATTATTTAGACTGCCAACACTTACCTTGACATACATGTATCACAGCCTTAGTTTCAAATTGACTTGATCACTTGTGATGTAGCCATGATGCAAAATTTGTATCCAATGCTTGATTCAATCTGAGAACAAGAAAATAACACAATGCATAATTATTAGACAAATACGCAAAGACATGTGTGACATCACCTTGTGGATTGGAAAGTCCATCAAATGCATAAACCAGGAAGAACTGTCCACTGTTATATAGCACATGATGTATAAATCCTCAAGAAATAATGCACTAATTCAAGTGTCAGTGTTCATGAGTTACAATCACATGACTAGGCAGTATACAAGCTATCACTAATGTCCCCCACGCACACCTACACATGATGTAGCCATCTGCATTGCCATTCATGTGGGGGTGTGTGTGTATGTGCATAAACATCACAGTATTAAGGGATTCAAAGCACACTGCATATCATGCAATGTATTCATATCTGTAGTAGGCAATTTACCCAGGTACTTTACATGTCATGAATGCACAGAATAATGAAAGTGTTAGTAAGGCGAGCACACAAGCAGAATTGCTTCATTCTTTCCAAGTCTACAATGGTCAGCACCACATCAAGGCAGTGTGGCAGGCTGCATTCAATCAATCCAATTTTCACACAAGGGAGACAGTACCACCAAATCCTAATATTTTGGCGCGTATACTGAATCCAGCCAAAAAGATGACCACTTTATTGGTTCCCTCTTTTTGGAGACTTGAAAACCGGTAAACAACTGCATTTTAAGGCTTCCAAAGGTACATGTAGCTAAATATCCAGGGTAGTGTTTTGAACTCGGCAGAGATATTCCTCTGCTCGTCTAGAAAAAAATTAGTTAGCTTGAAAACTTAAGAAGTTACTATGATTATTCCGTTTGACATACACAAACTATGTGATGGTTGTCCTGGAAGCCATCTGATTAAGATACTGCCTGTATATAGAGCAATGACCCAGAGAGGAGATTATGAGATGTCTTGGGCTACATGATAACCTGCAAAAGGTTTTTTTTTTAAATCTTGGTCACATATGCCTGATAGGTAATCTGTGATGTCACTGCATAAACATGATGTGGCAAATGCTGCTGCCGCTAGGCAAAACCCAAAGAAAAAAGGCATCCATGTCAACTCTATCAAAACATACAAATGATATGATCAATGATTGATGACAGATTGTCCAAATATATGCGTAGAGTGCTGCATCATGTACCAGCTAATACAGCAACGAGCACGAAAAACTCCTTGCAATAAAGGATACTGATATAAAATTACCATCAAAAGGTTTCTGTTCTTTAAAAAGTGCAAAAGCTTAAGGTTATTAATTATTTTAAACTGTTATGATTTGGTAGTTCACAGCATCTTACGAATGGTAGTGAGCTTTGGCAAAAACTGCATTGCTCAATTCGTAGCGAGTGTGTAGAAGAATCAAAATATCACAGATATACTTTTATAGGTGCTGCGGTTCTTGAGTTACGTTGTAGAGAGGGCTGAAACAACAACACTTTTATAAAGCGTACATAACTCATTAACAACAATAAATTAAGCAAGTTTGCAAAGTATACGATTTGTAGAATGAACTTTTGCAAAACATCAAGGTGTTATTTTTCAATAATATATTGATCTAGATAATGAAAATCAATTTTTTAGGTTGCTTCGACCAACAATACCTCGTCTACCCTTAAGTGTTCACCCCTGGTGGATTTTAAAGAGGACAAATGTATGAATGAGATGGCAATCAGGTCATTGAACTATAGTGGGAATTCCAATTGAATGAACGCAGCTTTCAATAGCATGACGAATTTTTGCGTACACTGCGCGATGTACGCCAGCGTGTGCAACTGTGCGTGACAAATGCGGAAGTGAATCCAACCATGCTAACGCACTCTTGATTGGTTAGCATTGTATCCAAGATCGTGCATACGCGTTGTAGTTTGAAATACGCGATATACGATCGCGGTTGAATCGAGTGCAGCTATTGAAAGCTGCGTTCATTCAATTGGAATTCTTACTATAGGCAATTCAAACAAGCGTGGGTTGGCAAGTTTTTGCCGAAGGTAGACAAAATAATTTTAACCACAGTTTTTTCCACTTGGCAAAAACAGTTTTTGCTGCCAAATATGGGAAAAAACTAAAAGAGCGATAAATAATTTCAAATTGTTCGTTACAAAAGATATGATAAGGAACAAAAATAAATTTCTGAAAATTTTTCAGTTTTCTGAAAAATTTTCAGTTTTTGTCAATTGCCACCAACTGCGTATCCTCTTAAAACTATGTAAAAAACCAAACATCAATTGAATGATAAAATTCTTTATAAATGATAGTGTGATGTATTATATACCTGACTCTTCCTACTTCCTGCCCCCTTATACTTGTCATCAGCATTGCCTTAGGTGGGTTGAGTGAGACAAACAAAACTGATACCCTGGATGGGAAGACATTTCCATATCAAAAGCTACATCAGCAGTGTGACCCTTCTGGGAAATATCAGAAGCTTCTGTAACATTATCAATGTGATTGCAACCATTTCCCCTCACATTTGTTTATAAAAAACTGATTTATCAATCAAGAAATCAAGTATAGGTTTGAAATTAAGTGTATCAAAATTAAAAGTCACTATTAATTAGATACAAAGATTTAAAATTGGGTATATAAAAATTAAAAGTCATTTCAACTTGAAGGAAGAAATAATACCAAGCCTTGGAACGATAAAATTAGGGGAAAATCAGGATCTCAAGTGGCGATCACATTTTGTGGTTTATAACATTCAACAAATATTATACAAAACTTAAAGCTCCACTGAAGCAAAATTCATCTTTGATCATACATACTGAAATGTTACAGAGAGATTAAGTACCCATGGTATTTAAAAGAAAAGAAGGGGAAAGAAAGATAAACTTGAGCTTTACACAAGTACACACTCAAAGCAGTACACCATGTGCAACTTAATTTGTCCAATAGTTGCAATTGATTTATATTCCGGTAAAAACACAAGAAATTACTTTAAATAGTTTGTTTCCATAGTAACCACATGACATCACCCATACAAATCTACTTGCTATGGAAACATTTGCACGAATAATGGATTTGATCAAAAGGCATCTATTTTTGCATTGATGGATCATGAAAGGAATAGCAAGTCATTTGTGTAAATTGTCTTAAATGGTAAACCCTTACAAAGGCTTACTACTGTCTGTTGTGTAATGGTCTAGGCTTTATAAATAGGTTGATCATGCATGCTCTGTTTTATAATGGATCCTCAAAAAATCATGCAGAGAATCACTTTTCTATGCTGCATATTAAATATTTCCTGTCTACTCCCTGTAAGATAGACAAGCTATGCTATTTTTTGTTATATTTTTTACAAAGCATTTCTTGTCCTTTCTTATGTCTCCAAATTTCCAAGGGGGTAAATTGCAAATCGTCCTGCTAACCCACTACCAAAATTACTTTACCGGACAAGTGCATGCAAAGCCCCTAAAAATTTTTAAATGGTCAAAATTAGAATATTTGGTCAAAAGTTATACTTTTATTGATTCTTGTCAATTGCTATCTACTGAAGATAGAATTTATTCATTTTGTCAATTGCTATCTACTGATGATGGCATTTAGTGAATTTATTAATTTTGTCAATTGCTATCTAATGAAGATGGCATTTAGTGAGTTTGTCAAATGTTTTCTACTGAAGATAACATTTAGTAATTTTATTAATTGCTTTCTACTGAAGATAGTATTGAGTGATTTTGTCAATTACTATCTACTGAAGATAGCATTCAGTGACTTGGTCAAGTTTCATCACTGAAGATAACATTTACTAGTGATTTTGTTAAACGCTTTCTACTGAAGATAGTATTTAGTGATTTTTGTCAATTACTATTTACAAAAGATAGTATTCAGTGACTTGGTCAAGTTTCATCACTGAAGATAACATTTACTAGTGATTTTGTTAATTGCTTTCTACTGAAGATAGTATTCAGTGATTTTTGTCAATTACTATCTACTGAAGATAGCATTCAGTGACTTGGTCAAGTTTCATCACTGAAGATAACATTTACTAGTGATTTTGTTAATTGCTTTCTACTGAAGATAGTATTTAGAGATAGGATTGAAAGGTTAAGTTTTTCAAAATGCTCCAATTGACCTGAAATTTATATGCAATGATCCTTATGACATTCTAAACATGTTAAAACTATTTTAAAATTCATTTAAGGTCATTAAGGTGTTATAAAGGGGTCAAAGGTCAAGTTTCCAAAATACTTCAATTGAGATGAAATTTAAATGGAATGATCCTTATGACATTCTTTTAACATGTTTTAAATATTTTAAAATTCATTTAAGGTCATTAAGGGGGTCATACACAGGTCAAGTTTTCAAAATGCCAGCTTTCCACGATCAAGGTATATTAAAACGGCAATTAATGAAAGTCTTATTAAAATTAATCTTATCCAGCACAGTATTGCTGCTTGATGAGGTCATCAGTCATCTACCAAAGATGGAATTTACTGACTAAGTAAATTCTGATCTATTGAAGATAGCATTTAGTGATTTTAATCAATTGTGATCTATTGAAGATAGCAGTTACTGATTTTGTTAATAGCTTTCTACTGAAGATAGCATTAAGTGTGATTCTGTCAATTACTATCTGCTGAAGATAGCATTTACTGATTTTGCCCATATAAAATTAGTGATTTTGTCAATTGCTATCTACTGAAGACAGTATTTAGTGATTTTGTCAATTACTATACTGAAGATTTTACTGATTTTGCGGAGATAGCATTTATCAATTGTCATCTACTGAAGATAGCATTTAGATATTTTGTCAATTACTATCACTGAAGATAGCATTTATTGGGAATTGTAATGTGATCTATTGAAGATTGCATTAGTGATTTTGTCCAATGCTATCTACTGAAGATAGCATTTAATGATTTTTGTCAATTACAATTTAGTGACTTTGTCAATTGTGACCTACTAAAGATAACATGTAGTGATTTTGTCAATTGCAATCCACTGCAGATAAATATATTTGGTGACTTTGTCAATTGCTATATACTGCAGATATTTTGACTTCGACAAATGACATCTACTGAAGATATGACATTAAGCTACTTGAGATGATAAATAATTGTTAAAACTTACAAGATACTGCCTAACTGAATCAACTGAATGGATAAGAAATGGCATTGTTTACTGAAGATGTTTACTATCATCTGCTTGAAAAATATTGTAAATTATCAATCGATCGCGGCACTGATAAATTCCAATTGTATACTGTTTCCTTTTTTTTACAACTTATCTGTATACGTGGGTCATTGTTTTGTCAGAATTTTCAAATGTGTACATCCATATCAAAACGATGCACTTGTCGGCAGCTATGAGTGTCTCATTTCACATAATATCCAGGAATAAATCATCTCCGAAGTGGAGGTAACTTCAAGTCAGCCCAAGTCATATGGTTTAAATACAAAGAACATTCCTTATACAAGTTGACTTGGGGATGATTTGAAGTGACCTTCACTTGATATGAGTCTGGTATTTATTCCTAGTTATTATGTGAAATGAGACGCATGTAGCAGCCGACAAGTGCATCATTTTGATATGGAAGTACACAAATATTAAATTCATAATATATCCATAAAATTCTAGCAGTGTGATCAATATCTAACACACAGGTGGTTGAAGCTTCCAATATTTAATGGTGAGAAATGTAATGTCCTTCAATTATAAATGACCTGCTTTTGCATCTAACAGGAAAGATGCAACAATAGAAAAGGAATGATGAGATGTTGTCAGGGACAAAGTTGAAATTGTTTACAGTACAATATGTTACATTAATCAAGAAACAATTTGATACCAAATCCAAAAGCTGTGAATAATTGAAATTTCTATTTTCCAAAAGCATGCAAAATATACCATATCTGACACACTCTGATCCAATTAGACTGAAACAGGCAATTATGAAATTGAAATATAGGAAAAATAAGTAAGAAAAAACAATAAGATAATGGGCATGTAACAAACTCATAAATTTGCATAAAAGTATCACGGGGACTTAGGGATTTCAACATCAGTAATGTTAATAGCTATTTTCTCAACTTGGTCTGAGTGGACTATGGAATTATGCAAATCCCAAGATTAAAGGCACCCGCTTGTAAACAGTTGTGAAAAATAAACACCTGATGTGGCTATTGATAACTGATTATTGACCCAATCCATTGTATTCAGTATTATTAAAATCACTCGGTCACATTTATTGCAAGGTCAACACCATTTATTAATTAATTTCCAATCAATGAGCAATGCAGCGAAGTAAACACTAATCCACTTGGCAACTGTTGCACAGTGGATGCACTAGGTGGACAATTTGTCACTTAAAGTCAATCTTCAATTACAAAACAATGGGCTACAACTGATAGTAAATATACATGTATTGTTTCTGTATAAATCAAGAGATTTGTTAGAACCAAAACCTGCTATGTCCAAAATTACTATTTTAAATTTAAAATTTGATTTTTTTCTGCTAAATCCAATGAGATCGAACAAAAGAGTAAATACGTCACTCATGGAGGGCAAATAGAGTACCTCCAGATCAATTCAAAGTGTTTGTCTTCTGCATGCAACACTTTGACCACATATCTTTGTATTAAATGCGCAAATTTAAATGTACGCAAATTATCGTTAATTTGATTTCAGGCTCGAAAACTGCCAGAGATTGACTATTTACCCTCCATGAGGGACACACCAAAATGCCAGATTTACCATAGCATTACACACAGGGCAATTTTGTTGAGACAGTACTCTTTGGGTATAATCTCTAAAAAATAAATTACAGGAAAAACAATAACTCTCTATCTGTCTTTGAGATGTAATTGACTGACATATTGACCATATCCAATATAACGCCAAAATAGTGACCAAATCCAAATACTCTTAGAAGTGAATATAACCAACAGCGTAGCCAAGGGATGCAAAGGGTGCTGTAGTCTACAACTGATAAAATGTGAGGGGAAACATAAAGACAAATTCTGACATTAGATGTATGCATGGCATGCTCTTACATGAGATAAGCAGTCAATTTAGCAACCATGCTCAATGCATAAACCTCATTTGCGGATAACCATAAGCTATAATTGCAATATTTGCAATGTTTTATGAAATATTAATGAGCTCTTATGATCAAAGTGACCTATTTTAAATGCTAATTTGCTCATTTGTGGAGTACCATCAAGCAAATAATTATATGCAAGGTTTGTCTTCTTGTTTATTGCTCTACTCATGAATTGCTTCTCTTTCATCCAACTTCAATGAAAATGATACGATATGTGTGGTCTTTTTTGCAACAACAAATTCTGACTATATCAACACACAAGGGAAGAGGCTTACGCATCATACACTGGAACATACAAACATTCAAACAAAACAAATTAAATTAATTAATGATGCTTATTTCGTTATGCTTAATATATCAATTATACAGGGGAAAGAAGAATTACGTATCACACACTAGCACAATTAAACGTGAAATTACAAATGGAAACATGACATGCAGGCAGATAGATATACCAGAGGGAAAACTCTGGACATACCTGCCTGTGCGGTTAAGCATCATTAATTTGATTTTGCGTGCTAGTTTGTAATGTTTGAATGCTTCATGTTCCAGTGTATGATGCGTAAGCCTCTTCCCTTTTTGTATGATTATATTAGACTGGCGGGTAAGCATCATCTCGTACACTGGTATGTAATGTGTTGTTTGTACTGTTTACCTGACTGCTCATATCCATAAGTACCAGAGTCCTGTTTATCAGGGAGGAGTCTGTGTAGCTAAGTGGTTAAAGCGCTTGCCCCGCAAGTGAGAGGTCTGAGGTTCAAGTCCCTGCACAGGCAGGTATATCCACAGTTTTTCCTCCAGTTGGTATATCTGCTAATGCATGTCATGTTTCCATTTGTACCTTGATCTAGCATGCATATGTGATTGCTTTAGGTGAACTACTTCATTTCGGTAGCTTTTGGTGGTGCTCCTACAAAACAAGGAATTTCACTCTACAGACTGTTGATTGAATGGTAGCGTACAGTCATCGCGATGGAAGAGACACATATTTTAAAAGTAAAAACACATCATGAAAGGGTGTGCAAATCCATGGGATGGTTCTTCCACAAGTCAAGAGGGGTATGAATTTTGCAAAAGTTTTGGAAGACATTGAGTACGAGTACACAAATCCATGCGTCAAACTTCACGTAAATGCCAGCACTTTGGGTTTTGATGGTAACTCAAACATCCAGCAATGGTTGTCACAGTTCATCGTAAGTTGTTCTACAGGTGCTAAAAACAAGTCATATAGTACATATTTCAATATGGAGCATACCAACATTACAAAATACCATGTGCAGCAAACTTTGATGATGCCAAAACAAAATTAAAAAAAGCACATACCGCATTGGAATTTGAATCACTCATGGGACGTGATCGAGACAATCATTTTTTTGTGGCCTTAGTATGTTTGCTTCTGTGTAAGGTAATATATTTTTACAGCTGGCAAAGCCATCCAAAATATAAAACCTATTAAGTTTGCTAGTACTGCTTTGTGTTCGAGTACCTCCAATAGTAGGATTTTGGGGCATTATTACAAAATGCCATTATTATAATTATAAAATAAAAATATTTTACGCAGAAAATACATGTGTGCCTTTAATGCAGATCAGAGTAGTCCAGTTAGAATCAGTTCCAATTGTAGCATCTGAATAGTCTTACAAACACAAACAATGAGAAGCAGTAAACAAATCAATGAGCCATGAAATGCCTTCATCCAGTGTGTATTGATTCACAAGTAATCCTCCTATCAAAAAAGCATTTTCTCGCCAGTGGACTTGCTATATCATGAGAAGTGGGTCCTTGCACAGATATTGGAACATTCCAATATCTGTGGTCCTTGTAACATGAGCATGTAAATAATAATCAGTTAGAAGACCCTATCTGCAATAGCTGCCATACACACATTTGAAAATCTCTGCATTCTATATTATGTATAATATCTGGTTCTGCATTCATGTATGACATCTGGAAGCTAAGCAGATTGGGTCTTCTTGCACTAATCACACGTTATGATGCTGCAAGGCAAGCTTGAAGGATGGATACATACCAAACACATTTAATTCAATTCACAGTGTAAGCCATCTCTACTGAATAGGTGTATGATGGATATTGTTACCATGGCACGGAACAGTTTATAATGATACAAACAGGCATGCAATCTAAACCTGGAGATATAAAATGCTATTATTCTGCAGTCAGGAAAAAATGTAACTTTACCAGGGTTGCTGATGTTAGAATATTTTGTTTCAACCCAAACCTGTTTTTTCATGTTCATATAAGTAGTTCACATATTTTGAGGGGGCATCTCAAAAATTTTGGGTTAATACACCTCCCTCCCCCCTAGCAGTAGGATCAGTAATATCTTAGCTGACAGAAAAATCTACTTGTTTTTTATCCTAGTTCAAATAATCTGAAATTGTGCATTTCTCACGTGCAAAAAAGTCCCAATAAAACCGGAATGCTTGTCCCCCGACATCCCCTAAATTGTAATGCTTCTGCCGCCACTGGCCTTACAAGAACATTCTGTAAGATCTGAAAACAGAGTGAGGCCTAATCATATTGCACCCGCAACCTTGTTGACTGGCAGATTTGCCTCCACATTGTCAGCTCCTTCACAAGTTGATCCCTTCTCTATTTCCAGGTCATTTCTTGATAATTCAATGAATACATATTGTGGGTGGATGGTGCCATGGCTGTGCGATATGGCTGAAAAACAACAGATTGCTTATATTGTATAATATATTATATACTTTTATTCAAAAGATAATAAACTGTACTGGACCAAGTTCTTGAGCATGCATACAATGAATACACATTTTCTAAAGTGTAAAATCAAGTGGGTTTTCTTCTTCTTCCTTTTTCATATGGTAAATCCTATGTATCTGTAAAGAAGGACATTTTCTACTGAAGATAGCAGGCATGCAGCCCCCGCCTCCTTTCATTTTGTGAAATTATACAGTTTAGCTACGTCCCTTAGGACACAAATTCTATGATTTATCTGATATTGATTAGACCAAACTTGCCTAAAGGTAAGAGTTACAAGATAGCGGGCATGTGCAGTTTTAGTTGAAGGGTTGAAATACTATCTACTGAAGATAGCAGGCGTGTAGTTTTAGTTGAAATGCTATCTACTGAAGATAACAGGCATGCAGCTTTAATTGAAGAATTGAAATGCTATCTACTAAAGATAGCAGGCATGCAGTTTAGTTGAAGGGTTGTTATATTATCTACTGAAGATAGCAGGCATATACAGCTTTAGTTAATGTGTTGAAATGCTATCTGCTGAAGATAGAAGGCATGTAGTTTCAGTTGAAGAGTTAAAATGCTATCTACTGAAGATAGCGGGCATGCAGTTTAGTTGAAGGGTTGAAATACTATCTACTGAAGATAGCAGGCATATACAGCTTTAGTTAATGTGTTGAAATGCTATCTGCTGAAGATAGAAGGCATGTAGTTTCAGTTGAAGAGTTAAAATGCTATCTACTGAAGATAGTGGGCATGCAGTTTAGTTGAAGAGTTGAAATACTATCTACTGAAGATAGCAGGCATATACAGCTTTAGTTAACATGTTACTATCTGCTGAAGATAGAAGGTATGCAGTTTTAGTTTTAGAGTTAAAATGTTATCTACTGAAGATAGAAGGCACACAGTTTTAATTGAAGTGTTTGGTTGCTATCTATTGAAGATAGCATGCATGTAGTTTTTTAAGGGTCTTGCATGATAAATATATCTACTTAAAAATAGCTAATCAATGGATAATCCAAAATTGTGATATGAATGATCAAGCAAAATGAATTGGATGTCGGGAATACCGATTTGAGATATATTATGCAACTTTCTTTGTATTTTATTATTCTGTGCCACACTAATTATGCTGGGGTTTTCAGCAAAATAAAGCTCTGAGAATGGCCCAGGCTCATGTAAAGAAATTGGATTTGATCTACATGTACATCAGACCCATTTAGCATGATCGGATCACAATTATTCTGACTAGCCTATTGACAAACAGTGCCAAAATGGCTAGTAGGAGTTTTTGTTTTGTATTAAATCGTTTGAGTTACAGTGATCAGATACTGATCAGACACAGAAAACTCAGAGCACCTCAAAATTATTGTCCTGAGATCTGACTCAAAATGTCTGATCACATAAGCCACAATGTACAGATCATGATGTTACAGAAAGGTTATCTTCTTTCCCATATAAACAACAAAGCTCTTATGTTTGTATCCACATCATGTACTTGACTTTGATCAGTTCTTTGCTTATTCATGACTATATATATCTAAAAGAATACTGTATGAATTTTTGACTTACTTATAAGGCATCAACCTTTAAAACCCTAATAAAACCAGGTACTTCAAAATACTATTTGATGCACTGTTTGTGCATGCATCCCACATGATTTGATGATGCAATCGCCCAAAGTGATATATAGGCACGCTTTCGCTGGCCAGGCCAGCGCAAGAACCTTGGTTCAAATCTCACCCAGAGCAAACAACTTTTTTCTTTGTTTCCTCTCTTTAATATTCCTTCCTTCTTTCCCTTCCCATCACCAAAAAGCACCTGGGGCGTTCCCATCACCAAAAAGCACCTGGGGCGTTAGGGTTAACACATCCAACACTCATAATCAGATTCAAGTCATCAAGAATCTTCAGCCTCAACAATTGCACCTGTAATTGATTTTTTACCCTTGCATCCGTTAATTACATCAGCACTGCAGCTACTAAGTTTATTTTAATTCCCTTCTAAAATATACCTTTGTCTACTGTGCCAGGCCATCACGTTTGAATCGAATATATCTTATATTAGTCGCATCCATGTAACAAACCCCATTCAAATGAGAAACAAAGACAGCTTACTAATCTATACCTCAGCTTAGTTAACTATACATTGAAGCCTGTGCAATGAAGCTGTGATACATTAGTAGCGTCTGTCCAATCGTATTAGGCAATTCAATCTCACTGATTTTCTTGACATTTCCCCATTATTGCTAGCTAACCTTTAAAAGGCTTTTACACTCCACTATATGCAAGACAATCTTATCTGGCATTGCAGGAATTGAATTAGACAGTTATGCTGGTTTACAAACATCACACAGGTGCACACCCATACAGGTGCAATTGAAAACGCTCAGTAAATCCCAAGTCAGCATTCAACTTAACACCATAAACAAAACAACATAGGGCCTATATACAAAAACCTGAAAATGGACATTTTACAACATTTTACCTCTTATTTGCTTTATCCTGGTTATAAATTAATACATCTTCAACGATTTTGTGTGTGATTTAGTGTCCTCTATTATTACTTCGCTTTTGTAGCTTGAGACATCTGTATTTTTTGTTAAATGTATGTAAAATATGTTTTTGTGTAATTCTTATTTATATTATTATTCTATAATATATAACATTTTTTTTAAAGGTGGTGCGACGGTTAATTCAGGCTTTTGCTTTACATCTCCTTCATCTTATTTTTATTCCATTTTACAGTCTTATCTTATTTGCATGTATTTTGATGGAAATAAGTAAATATGATGATATTATGCAAGCAGTCAGCGTGCTAAGGATGTACAGGTTTTGCCAATAGATTAGACACACTATGCAAACCAGAACCTGGAGATGCATATCTATTATAAAACAATCTGAGCTCAATTCTCACTTGAATTGAAAACCCCTCATCACTATTCACCACTTGAGATATTGTATTTTAAAATGCAAATGATTATAAGTTAGCATTTGCCAATCTTTAATGGTGATTTGTGTTTAAAAAAGGTAATCCATAAATTTTACGTACACGGATCTTAATGCAAATGATTATAAGCTAGCATTTGCCTATCTTTAATGGTGATTTGTGTTAAAAAAAGGTAATCCGTAAATATTTACGTACACGGATCTTAACCCTAACAAGTAACATACTTTTTTGCTATCGGAAGGCAGAGAAGGAACGAAAAAGGAGAGAAGATGAAGAAAGATTTCACTTGGCACCCCGGGAATTGACCCGGGGACCCTCGGTGCCACGCACACGATCACCGACCTCATGCCATGGGGGAGTCGCTTGCCCGGCCAGCGACTGGTGCCCATAAATGACTTTAGGGTGATTGCGCAATGCCATCACGTGGAATGCATGCATGCGCAGTGGTTTTCCTTGTAAGATTTTGTAAGATTTATGGGTGTTAGGGTTAATGCAAATGATTATATGCTAGCATTTGCCAATCTTTAATAGTGATTTGTGTTAAAAAAAGGTAATCCATAAACTTTTACTTACATGGATCTTAATGCAAATGATTATAAGCTAGCATTTGCCAGTCTTCAACTATGATTTGTGTTTTGAGGTATATAGTCCATTTTACTTGCATGGATGCACGTCTACAGACAATGGGCAAACAAATTGGTTTAAATTTATTATTGTGGGTTTCTGTGCATACGAAACTCATCGTCTTTGGAATAGATAAAATAAAACGGTGTAGTGGATACCGACACAGCTGCGATGAAAATATTGGCCAGCTCATCCATTATGACACGATACTGGATCTAGGCAAAAGACAAAATCTTTTATTCTCATTCTTATTAAGTTTAAGTATAATTTTACGAATAAAATTGCTTTTTTTCCAGAAAAAATAAAGTTACTTTTGTAAGGGCATCCCGTTGTTTCAAATGAATGAAACCATCACGAAAATCTAAGCCGCCGAACTGCATTTTTAATTTTCGGCATGTGTATTACGCGAACACATTATCGCGCAATCACTGAGGATCTACAAGCGTGCCGCCGTTATGTGTCGGCGCGCGCACTGTGACTATCCACTATCATGTCATAATGTATAGGTGAAAACCAATCAAAATGTGTGTGTTCTTGACAAGACACAACAACTGAAAATGAAAAATAAGAATGTTTCTCCTGTTAAAAGATAAATATGCAGATACAAGATTCTTGAACTAACACTACAACTGAACTGACTTTCTAGCATTATAGGTTTTGTTTGCTTACAGACATTGGATTTTAACCAATCAACTCGTCAATATCCAAACACCAATCAATGATGTCTAATTTCACATTTTAAATCAAACTACATTCACCCATTATAATCTTTCCAAAAACAAAATTAATTACTTCCAAAGACTCCAAAGTTTGCCTCCATTTGATGATATATAAAAAACCTTGACCGACGAAACAAAATCATTTAGTACATGCATCCAAATCTGCAGGCGTTTTACATTTAAATGTCAGCATAATATGAGATATGTCCCAGCAAAAGGAGCCATTTGTCTGAAAATATCAACTTCCATTTTTCACATATGAGATAGGGCCTATTCTTGTGAAAATAGATGGAGCATTGCCGACAGCTCTTTTGAAATAGGGACTTAATTAAAGTTCTCAAGATAATTATTTCATGTAGTGAATAGCATTGAAAAAGCAGTTCAATATGTCTTTTAACCATAGCTCATTAATCAATCTTTGCTACAAACGACTAATATCCCCACATTATGTCACATCATTTGACGTAATCAGGCAAATTGCGTCATGTTGCTTTTTATATATAAGCATACGGTTGTCAAAAATACATTTTACAATATCTTTGGCTTTTGTTGCATGAGAATGGTTGTATATAATTATATGAGGAACAAAAATTGAATTTTATTTTATTTTAAACAGCTCAACAATCCATATGATGAAGGGCACAATTGGCTTGCTCCCAAAGCAAAAATGATGTACAATATATACATCATGTCCACTACATGCTACTGCTTTTATTTGGCAGGCAGTAATTTATGAACAATTTTGAATCATTCTATCTGCTCCCAAAGCACAAGCACAAGGATGTATCTCCTACTCTATAGACCACTCTAGAGTAATTTACCAAGTGTACCAAATGAGAGTGTTTTTTCACAGTGGCAAAATAATCTGTCACATTGTTTTTCTGCTGTAGAAAAAAAGTTGAAAATAAAAACAAAGCCACGAAAAATGTATCAGCGGAGAATCTAAATCAGCAGAGATCTGAAAACACAGTCTGGCGCAACAGCAAACCATTGGACTACAGGCTGCCTGTATGCTGCGTTAAAAATTTGGGAGAGCAAAGTCCATGAATGACATAGGAAAGTTGCAGCAACAAATCTTGATTGATGACATCATCTACAAACAAATTTATCTGGGATCAGAAAGTGCAGCTTGCTAAATAGCTGTATGTCATGAAGTGGTGTTCCTTTGCGTTTCGTCAATAAATTACAAGGATCACACATCATTTTGCATTGAAACACTCATAATTTACAAACCAAAGACCCTATCATAGCAAAAGTATATATCTTCTGAAAGGAAAATCTCCAATCTTTCCTAATATGGCATTTAAATTTTAGTAGGAGCCAGTCTTTAGCAGGTGAAAATCCTCATATACATGAAAAATAGAGATGGCTGTCCATAATAGGTCGTCCAAAGGTATGGGTACTACCAGGGTTCGAAATTTTGGTTGTCCGGTTGCCCGGGACAACTAAAAAAGTCGCCGGACAACCAAAAATACTGATTCGGTTGTCCGCTGGACAACCATAAATCTAGCCAAAAGTAACATTTGTAGGCCTATGGACAACCAAAAACTTAAGACGGACAACCAGAAATTGTAATCTGGTTGTCCGTGGGACAACCATTTATTTTTCCTAAATTCGAACACTGGGTACTACTATATATTGGGTAGTGAACATCACGCACTGTAAATAGTCATGTGAAACATTTATTTGCATTTTTGTGAAAATTTTTTTTTTTGCATTTTCAGCCAATTTTCCAAATTGGCCTCAAACGACCTTTGGCCTCGGTATGTGACCTCGAACACCTCCATTACATGAAAGTTCCCATAAGTTTGGTTGCAAGTTTGATTGACCTTTTTCCCTTCTTCCCATCATGCACTATTACCGGGGGTATGACATAGTACATCAACAGTGACGATCAACATTATAGATTGTGTGCATCTGGTAGTCTTTGCAATTATTTTGTCTTTATAGTATCCATGGGCATATACTAATTCCGTGGACTATCGTAAAGGTCATCGATGGATCGTGGTACTAATAATGTAATATTAAATACGCAATTGATGCAGTTATAGAGCGAAGTACAACATCTGTGTACGAGATTGTTTAAACGTACTTTTTTTCATATCTGAAAAAAATCAGAATGACCGTATATCACACTGCATGTCCCGTCATTAGTTTTTTACCTCTATGTCTATAAAATGTATGTTCATATTCCAGAGAGTAATGGACAGTACTCTATACACCACTAGGGAGATGGCGTGTTTTGCGACACTCAAAAGGTGGAATGCAGTGGAAATACCCCCTGGAATAGTGAATGATGGGAAGTAGGGAAAAAGATCTATAGATGATACAGAAAATGTATAGTTTTGCTATGATAGGGTCTATCGTTTGTGAGTGAATTATGAGTGTAACCATTCCTTATAACAGAAGCACACTCTTTGACACAAAAAATTGTGTTATACATACGTATACATGTAAATAATTAGATGTTCTTATCATGTATAATTTGAATTCTGTGTAATTTATTTTGCATATATTGCACATGTGGCAGAATCTAAATTCTAACTAGTGGCAAATGGTGGTCATAGACCACAAACCTAGCTGGGGCATGTTGGTGTTGTGGAGGTATCTGACCCCTACAAAATGTTCCAAAAATGCTCCCCTGGTCATGGGGTTTGTTTTCACCAAGTTTGAGTCCCGTACTCTAACAGATGTCCAAAAATTCAATTCTAAGATTTGACCCCAGATGACCTTTGACCTGACATATGCATGATGTTCCATAATGTTCCCCTGGTCTTGAGGTTTGTTGTCACCATGTTTAAGCCCCGTACCTCTTACAGATATCCAGAAAATGAAATTCTACGATTTGACCCCAGATGACCTATGACATGACCCTTGCACAGTGTTCCAAAATGTTCCCCAGGTCAGTAAGTTTGTTGTTGTGGAGTTTGAGCCCCGTACCCCTAACAGATGTCCAGAAAATGCATTTAGAAAATTTGACCTCTACATGACCTTTGACCTGACCCTGCAAAATGTTCCCTGGTCATGAGATTTGTTGTCACTGAGTTTGAGCCCCATACCCCTTGCAGATATCCAGAAAATGAAGTTATAAAGATTTTACCCCAGATAACCTTTGACCTGACCCCTGCAAAGTGTTCCAACATGTTCCCCTGATCATTAAGTTTGTTGTCACCAAGTTTGAGCCCTGTACCCCTTACAGATGTCCAGGAAATGCGGTTCTAAAATTTTACCTCTGCATGACCTTTGACCTGACCCCCGCAAAATTTTCCCTTGGTCATGAGATTTATTGTATTGAGTTTGAGCCCCATACCCCTTACATATGTCCAGATAATGCAATTGTAAGATTTTACCCCCTTAATGACCTTTGACCCCAATTCTGTGTGCAAGGTATGGGCACTGGGTAAAGCCGATGCACATGTGTAAGTGACGACATTGTGCTATGTAATATGTGGCAGAAGAAGCATTTTGAAGATATTTGGTTATATACCGAAAATGCCCCTTTAATGACATTTGATCCCAATTCTGTTTGCACCCTATGGGCACTGGATATAGCCGATACATGTGTGCAAGTTATGTAATTGTAGGGTGTAATATGTAGGAGGAGAAGCATTTTGAAGTTTTGTTGCCAGAAGAAGAAAGAAAGAAGAATCGGAGAGCATTACAGTACCTAGCTGGGGGGTGTAAACCCCCCAGCTAGGTAATGATAATAATGATAGCGAGCATGTATTAAGGCAAACACTGATATGGCCTGGGCGCAGAGTCTTAGCCAGAAATCAGAAACCACCCATCCAAGCAGATACCAAAATTTGACCCTCAAATATAAAACAACTTGTCTTCACACATGGAAGGGTCACTGGGGTCAAATATGTCCTGATTTGGCCTTTACATGTCACTCTGAATTAGTCTCAAGTTCATATAACCTTAAAATCATCTGTTTTAGAGCTATCACATCTGTAAAATCCATTAAATCCACCTGTCTAAAATTAGATTTGCCCGTCTTTAAGACGGGCAGACGTATGGCTGGCTAAGACCTTGCCTGGGCGTGCAGCCAATTTGCATCATCTTAGTAATACCTGGAGTCAGACTAATAAGTTCAATTAAGGAGTTGCATTATTCTATCATGTTCTTTGTCATTTATTGGGGTTGTATTGTAGCTGATCCAGGTGGGTGAATTCTGGAGTGGTATAGGAGCAGAACTGATGCAGGGAGATGATCTTGACCAACCTACCAAGACGGACGCAGGATAAGGAAGAGCCCTGACTGCTCTGAAGCGGTGCTTTGATACCCTGATAATGTGTCCCAACATTTAGGGCACCCTCTCTCCCTCTGCATACATTTATGTCACAATAAATATATACGCACATCCAATAAGACATCCTAGGCTTAAAAAAATGTGATTTATTTGCAAGTTGCAGTGTAGTTTACACTACAAAAATTGCTCTTAAACATATCATTTTGCTATTTTGTTATGCGACAAAAACTATACATTTAGACTCTGTTGACATTATTGTCAAGAGATGACTCCAGATGTCTAAAACAAATCCTTCTAGTAGATCACTGATATGAGGATTTGCACTATTTAACTACTTTGTTTTGTTGATTAAAAGAATTGGCACAGGTAATGGATGTAATTTGCTAAATGCTTTTATTTTATCACTGCTCTTAAAGCAAAAGACTTTTTGATAAATTAAGTGCATTACCATGTCACAAGATAAATCCACCATGACAACTTTGACATTTTCTGTTTCACTTGCCAGTCTTTAAAAGTAAAAGTAAAATAGTCTGTTGGTGCCAGGGGTAGTGCGAGCACAAAAAATCAACGGGTCCAATTTAATTTTTCTGGACCCTTTGGTACCTGCAAAACCAACATTTAACTTGTCAAATATTCCAGTGAAATTATTAGTGTCGTTGGCCTATGGTGATTTGGAAGATTTACTGATCTTTTATTTGCCCCCCCCAATCAGACCCGGTGCCCCCCAATCGGATGACCCACGCTACGCCACTGTCAGATATACTCAAGCCCTAGTGATTCCCCCTTCTCCAACCCTTTGATTGGGGTGGAGGGTGGGGCTTCCACCAGGCTCAAAATAACGGGTCAAAATTGACCAAACTTTGTGATGTGTGCACTTCCTTTTAGTACCTGTAGACAGTTTCCATTTCCTGCATATTTGTCCCAATATTCATTTTGGTAATGGGTGGGTGGGATGAATTGGCAAGTTTAGCCCCCAACAGGAAATATGGCCCAGTCAGTGCCCACTGAGATAATACTAATTAATCCAGGGCATGAAGCCGGGGGTGGTGTGTACTCAATACAATGACTCCGGGAAATGACAATAGGGACATGCGCCACAAACATGGGTCTAATTTTCTGCTCTTTGGTATATCAATGACCCCTTCAAAATTTTCCCAATTTTCCCCGAAAAATAGTCCAATTTTGCCTAACTGTAGCTAAAATTTTCCAAATTTTGGCAATTTGTATCAAAAATTTGGCAGAAAATTTACGTTCGGTATATTAAATGATGGGACCAAATTTCTTAAAATATTGCCCCTTTCAAATTCTCAGCACATCCCTATATCCAAATCAAACTTGAGTACCACAGCCTGGTGTGAGGTGTTAATTTTTAACAATTGCAACCTCAGATACTCTACAAAACAAATGCAGTTAAATTGTTAGCTATTTTTTTTGTAAAATAAATTGAGATAAAATGGACATCAGATAACAAATTTCAATGCTGAATACATAAACCACTGACAATAACATGCATACACGAACCAGCAAACCACCATAGAAACACAACAATATCTTTTTATTTGGACAATTATTTTTAGATCAAAATTGCTTGCTGTTGTCATGGCAATATCTTACCCTTTAGAAGATGGATAGAGGTAATAATCACACAGCCAAGGCATTCAAGAAGAAAGTGGATGTTTTATCAATCTTTCATTTCTTGAAGGACAGGCTCAAGAGTCCAGTCCATAACAATAATTAATTTGATATTAAAAACCTCTTATATTTTCACACTCAATTGGGTCAGTGGAGAGGGAGAAGTATGTACCATTAAAAAAACCCATTATAATATTTTCATAGATTTTTTCACACAATTTTGCAGACAGGTACTTGAAACATGACTTCTGAACTGATTGTAAATATTCAGTTTCTACCAATATTGTATGTATTTAAATATAAAATCCCATATTTTGTCACAATTTGCTGACGTAGTGCACATTAGTAACCAGTTACTGGTTAAAACCTGGGCTCATAAATGTACACCTGTTCTGAATTATGATATGCCATACATTGTAGGCTTTGTGTTGTGATCATTTCAATCTGTGGTTCGTAACAAAGCACGAGCCAGTTGACTAGCAACGGTCATATTCCACACCAGTGAATATAATCTAATTTACTCAGGCAGTGTTTTCTACAGCCAGGGAAAGAGGAGGGCTCAAATTATTTTTGACGGGGTGTTTCGCCCCAAATTCAAACCCATACTTTATTTCTGTTATATCAAAAAAAATCAAAATTGTTTGATATCAGAAGGACATCCCTCATTATATGCAATTTGGTGTGTCTGATGTGTTCTCAGGCCCCACAAAAATGTGCAAATGTGGGTGAACGACTCCTTAACAAGGTTCAGCTGTATTATAATAAAATGTTGCTAAGACGCTAACAGTGTACACATTCACTAATTAATTTTTCACATCTACATCCAGTCGTTCTATTAGGAAAACAAATTACCAATACATTGATTACAGTTCATTTGGCATACCAGGCTCATAGCATGACCAAATGAACTCAAATAAACTTGACTTGGTGCAACACATATATCAGTTGCTATGTACGGCTGAATCGTTGGTAATGCAATCCTGGGTTTCTCTACCGGAAGTCTGTTTGACCGAAATTCCTTCCCACACTACATTAAGCGTGCTGTATCTTGACTGTGCAATACACCAATTCCCTATTCATAACCTCATTAATATACGCAGCAAGTGCGATCCAATCACAGATAATAACTTTTAAATATGCGGACGCAAATGCAGGTCATTGAAAAAGTATAATGACCGCGTCTTGTGGCGTAGCTAAAAGTCACGCTCTACAATGACCGCCGCGTTACGTGGCGTGTCACAGCGTTCGAACAATTTACGCGGGCGCTGGCGCCGTATTTGGACATCGCATGATTGTGCGCTATTGGGATTGGTCGCTAGCAGTATTTCCTCAATGGGCTATTCGATTTTTAACAGGGAAAACGACAGATAAAGTTAAAATTATGTTCTGTTTTCAAATTAATAAAAGAAAATCATGACGTAAACTGAATTTTAAAAAGTGAAAAGTGACGGTTATGAATGGGGTATTGTGAAATATCTAAACATTGTGCTTTGGACCTCGGGATATTCCTCGGTTCCAAAGCACAATGTTTAGATATTTCACAATACCCTCAAAACAACTGATGTGCAGTCATTAACCTATAATTAATTTCTGTGAAGGAATTTTGGTCAAACTGACTTCTGCAAGAGAAGGAATCACATATTGCTACATGCATGATGCATTTGATTCCCAGCAATTTGTTTCTTGACTACTAAAACTATGGGCACACTGCCAGATTCCTGACAGTTGCTGCCGACCCCTGAGGTAAATTTGTACACTGCTATCCAGCTACTTCATGGCTACTTTAAACCAGAGTACATGTTCAATACCAATTCAGTACCAGTGATTGTACTCGCTATAACGTACATGTGATTCGGATGTGTGTACTCTGAAGTACCCACATGGGTACTCTAGAGTACCAATGAAATACATGGGCAGCAGTGTACCTAAGCATAGGGATAATGGGCGATTTCTGAGAGCAACATGTGCTCGCCAGTTTCTGAAAATTAGCAATTTGCACATTTTTTTTCTCCAAAATGTGCGATTTTTTCCCCAAAAGGTTTGAATTTGCAATATTTAGAAAATTACTTTTTAAATTTTTTGTGACAGTCTATTTTCTATCCTTTTTTCGCTGCTGTTGCAGATCATTATGGATTTTAGGTAAAACTTGAGTACGTGAAAAATGGTTATTTTGGGAAAATCTTGAAATTCGCAGTCAGACCTATAATGAGTGATTATACCCAAAATGCAAATTTCAGCGGTTTTGGCGCATCGCGCATTCTCCCTGTGCTGTCAGGGGCAGCAATAATATGAAGCTGGTACATGTAGTGATGATACTAAGCATAAAAGATTCACAGATTTGCATTTTCTGCACACTCAATTTGTGCTTCCATCATAAATTAAAGTGAATGGGAAATTTTGTCATTAATAAGTAAAAATCAATGAATTTATAGTGAGGTAGTCTATGTCAATATTATTGCTACAAACAATATACTACTCTACGGATGAAGTAAATTATATCACATGTGTCAATCAAATCAGTTTTCCTGCAGGCCTTGACTTTGCTTGCATAATTCAGAAATTAATTCAATTGATGGTAATATTTCATGTTTACAGTAATAAATCAGGTGCAGCAGTAGACTACAGTAGTAATAAACATAATGAAAACATACTAAAGATATAAGAACTTGACAGTGACCTATCTTGATGGGAGTAAATTTAGACATGATGAAGGAAGGAAAAAATAAAATGTATTATAAGGCGATGAAAAAACCTAACCCTGTTCTACGGGCCTGACATACCTAGATTTTGCATTTTGGGTTTAAATGTTTTTAAAGCTGTATACATGCAATTAAAATATTTTGGGCTGAAGTGGATTGATTTGGACTGAAATTCTTTTTTTAATTCAGAACATTTTCAAAACGTTTAAATCTTTTTTAACTCCTGACCGACCAACCCCACTTGGCAAGTCTGTCCAGTAGAACAGGTAGATGGTTTGTATTTTTTCATCACCTGAACTATTGCAACTACACTACAGGATTCCTGGTGACGGCATACCTCTGCAGCAATGGTACTTCGCATCTACTACCACAGCTACCACTGAGTACCCTAACCCTTTGTGGCCTGACGTTGTTACTTTACCAGAGTACCAGCGTCGGCCACCATACTCTATACACGAATCCAACTTGACACATTCCTACACCTCACTGGCGGCCATAGCTGGGGCTTACCATCCATTTTACGCTACGCCAGTATCATAGGTGTGCAGCGCTTACCGCCCCTGTGACGCGGCGCAAGTGCTACCTGCTCCGACACTCTTAGATCGCAATCCAAACGAACTAAGCTAGTTTGGCGCGGATGGCCCCAGCTACATGTATGGCCGACTTAATCCTGATCATTGGCTCGTCGGATTCGTCTATACCTCCGTGGCAAAGTACTTGCATTGATACTTCACCATGCGTCACAAGAGTAATCACTGTTTGTCCAGGGTCAAACCCCACTCTTTTTATTGTTTCGCCATGCTTTTTAGCCAGACACCTTCTTTACCAGGAATTGAACCCCCACCCTTTTGTGACCAAAGCTTACAATATTGTAGTTGTCAAATTCTGAAGTTTGTCCATTTCAAAGTCCGAATTGATGCAGAATTTATCCTCCTCTAACAAACACTCATGATTTTCTTAACATTTGCAACCGTATTCGCACAATTACTCACCCCCAAAAGGTCCCTGTTCAAACGAACAGTGCATCGCTATTTTCGAACTCATTTGCATCATCAATTTTGTCAAATTAGCATAGCAATTCTTAGCCTTTGATCATTTCATACACATTTCATACATCAAAAGTGTATCAAATGGTGAGATGTGTAAAATAAGTTGGGTGTATCAAATAGCACATGTCAAAACTGTATCAAATGAAATGTATCAAAAAAGCATTCCAATTATTATCCTTTCATTTGATACATATTCATATATCAAAAGTGTTTCAAATATGTCACTGTATCAAATTAGCATAAATTTCAATTCTTATCCGGTATCAAAAGTGTATCAAATGGCTTGCATCAAAAATGTATCAAATGAGAGGTATCAAAAATGTATCAAAAGTGTATCAAAAGTGTATCAAATGAGCATTCCAATTCTTATCCATTATCAAGTGTTTTTATTATGAATTCATTATTATAATTAGTTAATTTTGATCTGCTTTGTACACATGATTGATGAATTGCATACAGGCGGTGTCTACTGTCTTTGATATTTGTCCTACTTGTGCGATGTTTTGCCTTCTGTTCCTGTGCTTCTCTTTCTCAATTTGGGTGAATTGTTAGATCTTGGTATTCATACCATACCACAAAATACAGTGCAACAGAGTGCAAGTAGGCCTACACTCTAAATTGCAAGGATTTAAAGGTGAATCCTTGAGACTGTGGTTGGGGACCGATCAATTTTAGATTTGAAGTCAATCTTATGGATTTTAATTTTGATTCTTAAAGATTTAATTTTGAATCTTGAAGATTTGATTTTGGATCTGGCACTTGATTGGTCCCTAATCGCAGTCCCTTGGGATTTGTTTTGGATCCTTGAAATTTGGAGTGTATACTTCATAGACATTTCCTTAAGCTGTTCAGCCTATATTGATATCTACTATACTTATTTATATTTGACAGTACCTTACATTACTGATGACATGTTCAGTTGATATTAATTCATGATATTGGGGTATATTGATAGGCGTGTACATACACTTCCCAATTGTTCTTTCATTGTTCTATATATTTATGTTCATGACATGTTGAGTATCTTGATCATGTTGAAGTATATTTCTTTGTATTAGCCAACATCCAGCCATTACCTTTTATTATCAGTATTTATTATTATCCCAGCCCACCCCTATTCCCTCACATTTTGGTATAAGTGAGCTTGACTCATCTGTTCCAACTGTTTTTAATTTACTTTTGTTTCTAGATAATCCAATTCCTATTCACTTTGGATTGTATATATATATATTATATATATATATATATATATATATTTTTTTTTTTTTGCATTGTATATTTATTATTCGTTATGTCTACGTCTGATTTGTCCGATTTTATGTCACATGTCAAATTCAATCCATCTACTTTTGATAGCACTTTAAACCCAAATTCACCAACATCCGATCAATCATGTAATATTGACAACACCATGATTACTGATTGCAATTACTTCGACATTGAGCTTTTCAACTCAACTGACTTCAAAAACACTGAAATTTCTCTTTTCCACCTCAATGCATTAAGCCTTAATAAGCGTGCCAATGATGTACCAAACTATCTTTCAGCTATTGATCATCAGTTTGATATATACGCTTTCACGAAACATGGTTTAGGTCATCTGAGGACGCCTTGGATCTCATCGATCTCAATGATTATTCAAGCGAAAATTGCATCAGGCCAAGAGGAAGAACTGGCGGAGGGGCGTCTCTTTTCATTCATCCTAAATTCCATTATCGTATTAGACATGATTTAAAAATTGATTGCCCTGATTGTGATTCATTATTTATTGAAATTACAAACAACTCCCATAACACCATCGTTGGAGTAGTTTACAAACCTGATACAGTTGTTATGAATGACTTTATTATGCAATTAGACAATACACTGAACATCGTCACTAAAGAGAAAAAACCCTGTTACATCACTGGTGATTTCAACATTGATCTCCTAAAATATGATTCTAGGCCTGAAGTAAATACTTTTGTCCATCTTTTTTACTCGTACCAATTCATCCCATGTATAGATAGGCCTACACGTATTAAAACAAATACAAATGGAGTCACCAGTGTTTCCCTCATTGATAACATTTTCACCAATAACATATCACAAGTAACTAAGTCTGGTATTTTTTGTTACCGACCTCTCTGACCACTTTCCAATATTTTCCCTCGTTAATAGGAATTCACGTCATAACACATCCAAGAAAACATCATTTAAAGTCACGTCAAATGAAACCAGATAACATCAGAGGTTTTAAAAGTGCTCTTGCACTTGTGGATTGGTCATTCATTACAAACAACAATGACACAGAATGTGCTTATAATGATTTCAATAACAAATTAACCACCTTGTTTGATATTCATTGTCCAATCAAAATAACTAAATTATCCAAAGAAAAATCGCCTCGGAAACCATGGATTACAAGTGGCCTAATAAAATCGATTAAAACTAAAGACAGACTCTATAAAAAATATATCTCTAAGCCCACTGTGGAGAATAAACTGAAATATAATAAATATAGAAACTACTTAAACTCACTGCTTCGTACCTCAAAGAAACTGCACATCACATCCGAAATTGAATTTCACAGTCATAACATGAAAAAAATGTGGCAAACTCTAAATAAACTCTTAGGTAGGAATAAAAAAACAAAATTTCCTGATTTCTTTACTGATACCGTTAACGGTCATAAAGTCACTAATAATAAAGACATTGCATTGAAATTTAATGATTTTTGATAAAAAGCATCATGTTGCAGGCATTTTTCTTGACCTCAGTAAGGCATTCGATACCTTAAACCACAACATCCTCTTGAACAAACTCGATCATTATGGTATCAGAGGTCTGGCCAATACATGGATTGAAATTATCTCAGTGATAGGAAACAATGTGTGGTATTTAATGAAGCAGTTTCTCCTCTCACGAATATCACCTGCAGAGTTCCACAGGGGTCAATTCTTGGTCCCCTCCTCTTCTTATTATATATTAATGACCTTCCCTGTGTCCAAAATCCCACATTTTATCCTTTTCGCAGATGATACCAACATACTTTTCTCGCATGAAGATCACCATCACCTCGAATCAATCATTAATGCTGAGCTTATTTTAATATCAAATTGGTTTAAATTAAATAAACTTTCACTAAACATGAAAAAAACTAATTATATGCTTTTTAAAAATAAATACAATAATAAATCTGAAATCAATATAAAAGTACTAATAGATAATACAGAATTAAATCTGGTTCATACTACCAAATTTCTAGGCCTACTTATTGATGATAACCTCAGCTGGAAATCACACACTACACACATCACTAAAATTGTGTCAAAATATAATGGTATTATACGTAAAGTCCGCCCTTTTCTACCGGAGGCCTCTTTGCAAACCTTATATAATACACTTGTGCTTCCCTATTTAACTTACTGTGCAATTGTCTGGGCAGATAAAAACAACGCCAATCTGGATTCTCTTTTTCTCCTACAAAAACGAGTTGTTAGGACGTGCACAATTTTTTTGTGGCTCGCCCACACTGACCCACTTTTCCACCAATTAAATGCCCTTAAGATCCATGACAGTTTTAAATTGCAAACAGCATTTTTTATGCATAAATTTCATTACAAAATGCTACCAAATGACCTATAACGACAACTTCTTTACTACTAATGACGACATCCATACACACGATACCAGCCATTCTAACGACTTTCCCATCCAATTCTTTACTACGCCTTTCGCTAGCAACCCCATCAAAACACATGGTGCTCTCCTCTGGAATGATCTTGACCAATCCCTTAAACTCATCCCGTCTCCTACAGTATTTAAAAAACATTCAAACAAAACCTCATCAATGGATATTTACATGATGATGTTTAAAGTGCTTTCTCCTGCATGATGGATTTACATGCGCTGCTTTAGTTCGCATTTTATGCTTCATTGATTTTTCGGACTTTATGTTGTCTGTCTATGGCATTCATAGAATTTGTAACCTTATAAATATCGAATATTGTATTTAAGCTATAGACTTGTCTGTAACTTTCAAATGGGTGCCACAACTTTACACGCTTTGCGTTTCTGTCGCATCCACATCTCTCATACCACATTGTTAAAATATTATTTTGTAATATTAATATTGGTATCTCAATTATAAATTATTTGCCATTGCATTGTTACTAATTTATTACAAAATGTTTTTTTTTATATCATGTTATTTATATGTATGTGTGTTGAGATGAAAATAAAACTGAACTGAACTGAAAGTGTATCAAATGGCATCAAAAAATGTATCAAATGAGTATCAAAATGTTCCAAATCAGGATTTTCATAGTTTGATTCACTTTTGATACGCTACTTAACTAATGACCATGGTTCCTTTTCCAATTTCCATGTTATAAGCATGCAGCGGGTATTACACAGTATGTGACTGGCTGTCAATATGACCTGTTTAACTGGCAACTGCAGTTGCCGACTGGCTGGATTGTGTGCCCAGACAGCAATTAATATTTGACAAAATTGATGGCAAGTGTACATGATCATTTGATGCTTTACCTTCTGTATGGCTTATGAGCCATCTACCCTATTTCGTCAAATAAACGCCCCAGGGGCGTTACATTTTCCAAAAGGGGGGGCGTTTATTCAAGGTCAATTTTAGAACGATAATTCCCGTAAAATCATTAAGTAAACTTAAAACTCACGCTAAAATGATGAACTATGAACCAGAAGCACTGACTTCTGGTTCACTTCCGGGTTTCCAATCCAGATTTTCGCCAAGAAGTGACGCTATTATCGACCATGTGTGCAACTTGGTAAGCTTACTACATTTATAGCATGGAAATATCGGCATTTTTGAAACATCTTGGTTGAAAAAAGTGGTGGGGGCATTTATTTGAGGTGGGCGACTATTTGACGAAATATGGTATGTGTAATACACCACGAAAGTGCCTACACATAGTGTTGGGAACTGATATATATGATTGCATACTTAGTGTCATTCCATCTCAACTCAACCAATGGGTTGGCTGGTCACCCTCTCAGATTTTATTTAAACCACTTGATATCATAGCCTTATGGGCCAAATGAACACATTTCAAGTGCTCAAAAATTTCATAAAAATTTGGACGACCAAAAATATGTTTGGACTTGCCAAAAAATGTTGTGATTCGAACGCTGCCCACATGCGTCATAAGACAGTCGTTTTCAAGAAATGGTATTTAACACAACATTTGGTCAGTAGTCAGTACCAACTACCAAGCCCAAATTTCATGACCGTCATTCACTTTAACGCAATTGTTGTGATAATATCGGAGCGACGTAGTCGTCATGATGAACGGTCAGAGTACATATCCCATGTTATGACGTCAATATCAATAATTGAACACATAACAATTCCTACCACCTTATAAAAACAACATCAACAATAAAAAGTAAATATACCCATCAGACATTTTAGAAAGGTAAATTTGTATTACCGGTAATTGAGCTTAAAAGTTTGCAAATTATATGCAGATGCATGTATACACATGTACTTAGCCGGAGCCGTGGTAAATGAAAACATGCAAGCGGCAGCCGGTGGGGGGGGGGGGGATGTGTGGACAGTAGTTCGAACTAGGGGCCTTTCGGTGAGAGCCTAGTGTTATGGCGCTATTTTATTTCGATTAATCAATTATTTAAATATATCGCTCCACGGGTTTTCTCTCATTGATCCGTGCTCAATATTAATCCTGGTATTTGGCAATCAGCTAGGCCCTACTGTAGGAGAAACACCGCACTGAGCGAACGCAATCAATGATCTATGTTGTGATACTTTGTTGATATTTGAAATGCGGAATTAAATAATATATTGTGAAGTCACATCTTGTCTTCTGTCTATTTCACTTCGTGTATGCAGCGAGTTATTCCCCGTGAAACTTTGAGATCCATTGGCCATGTATCTGGTATGATTTCTAGAACCAAATAAATGGCTAGTGGTAGTGGATTTTGTATAAGTTTAGCTTCATATCACTAGACACCAAAAATGGGGGTCTTCTGGTGAGACTTGGGAAAATCTTATCAAAAAGGGGACTGAGACTGAGAAAAATTTTGGGGCAAAATATAAAAGTTGATACAAAAAATTTCAAAAATTCAGCAAAATTTGAAATTTTTTGAAAAATGTTATCAACATTTTTTGAAAATTTGAAGACAAATAATAAAAAAAAACAGGGTCATTCAGTGGGAACTTCGTCTAGAATTGTTGCAAAGAGGGGGTCTTTTGGTGACAGAAAAACAAAAAAGTGGGTCATTGGGTGACAGGGAGTTGAAAAAATGAGGGTCAATGTGGCTACACATCCCCATTACCCATTTTTAGTGAGTGCCCCCCCCCCTGGAGTGGCAGATGAAACAAGCAATTTCATTGGTTGAGTTGTGATATCCCACAGCTGAACCTCCTATCATATCACAGGATAAAAATGGCACTTGTCACTTGTGTTGCCACTAATTACTGGATGCTTGTGCGAGCATACATGTAGGCATAGATCCCGGGGGATGGGGCACTAAATACCCAGTAACTGGATTCCTTGCCCCTATAATTGTTACCAGTGTGTTATTATTTTTCGAGAAAAATACCAAAATATTCACAAATTTATCAAGGGGTGTAGTACCACCTTAAATCATGATAATCAATGATTCAAACAACCCTGATACTCAGTCTGGTCACGTCATACGTGCCCAGCCAATCTCCAAACTAACTAATCATTTTGTATGACGGCATGTCAATTTACACTTCCTGAAAACAATCTCGTACATAACATACAAAACCACAAACTCACTAACTTCAACTTGCACTACCGACAAATATATTTAAAACGATCCTTCAGAATAACTTGCAATATTGGCAATTTCATGGAATCCCATTGCGGAGAATCACAAATTTGACAAAGAAATGTCAGACGCGGTTCAGTAAATCACAGTGGGCAAACCAATTACCAATGCAAACGTGTAGCGTCACTCTTCTTCTTCTTAAAATACTAGGTTCTGTCGGCAGGGAGGCTTTATAAATAAATATGCCACATCTCCAACACTAGTGCTTAGGGTACTCGCACAAAAAAGAAATAAAGGGGGGAGGAATATTTGGCAAAATGATAAGGCTGGATATCAATCTAAGTGCTGTGCATAGAGACTGACCGATCAGATCGGTAGCTTCCCGATCAGGCCGATTATTAGCTTATCGGTAGTGATCTGCATCGGCCGATTTTTCCTTCATCCGCCGATGTAATGCACCGATCACCCAATATCATGAAAGTAATTGTTGAAGCTTAACAAGTATTCATTTATTGGTATATTTCTTTGAATTAGTCTAGTTTAAAAATCAAGCGAAATTTAGCAAAAGAACAAGCTTTGTAGGCGATACACATATAATCATACCGTGATTCAGGCACGCAGCTGAGATAATCAGGTAATTCCCCGCATGCACATGTACAATTGTAGTTCTTACTTCCGGGTTACACATGTGCGTGTCAGACTGGAGAGAGCTACGGGCCGTGTGCAAAACTCAACACTTCCGGGTTACACACGTGCGTGTCAGATTGGAGAGAGCTACGGGCCGCGTGCAAAACTCAACACTTCCGGGTTACACACGTGCGTGTCAGATTGGAGAGAGCTACGTGCGTCTGCAAAACTCAATACTGACTTTGAGCGTAAACATAATATTAAAATGGGGCGTCGAATGATTCGACGGACTCGGATATCAGGGGGAAAAGGTAAATTGAACTTAGAATAATCATGGTCAAATTAAGTATTGTAAATGAGCACGGGAGTGTATTTTTGTGCTCAGAGCATACATAATTATGGTAATACTTTGCGTACAAGTACCCTTTCAACATACAGGTGAAATTTACTCATGGCGATGGCAGCCATTGTTTACAATTGGGGAATTGGTAATCGGTGATCGAATCGGCAGATCAAAGAGGGAATTGATCGGCCAATCGGCCGATTCAGATAGGGACCTGATCGGTCAGTCACTAGCTGTGCATGTGCTGTGCTGAAATGGATTGGTATCTAACGTGCTGCTCTGGGATGGATTGGTAGTGTTTGAAGCTGCTGCTTGAAGGCGTTGATTGAGGGCGCTCCAGCTACCTCATTGGGCAACTCATTCCACTCTCTCAATGTCCGGGGGAAGAAGCAGAGCCGGTAAACAACCTTTTTTATGAAATCATTTCTCAGACCGTGTTTTTGTTTCCCTCTAGTAGGTACCGTACTGATAGTTCTGCTACTGAAAAAGTCTGTTCAACATTCTGAAGCTGAATTATAGCACTCGGTCATTTTGCAGAAAAGCTATTCCCACGCAATGGACCGTATGTACGGTACTGAATTCCGACATGCGCCATAATCCGTTTTGTGATTGGTTGCATTTATAAAGCATTTTCAGCAATCGTAAACCAATTAATGAATGCGACGGACTTCTTCCGTAGTGGAAAAAAACAATTAATGGACCCCGCCAGCGAAGTACCAGTCCTTTATTTTTGAGGAGCGCGATCGCACAGGCGCTCCTACTGACACCTCAAAGCATAGTCGGGAGCATAAATAACAGCGCTCCTTATTTGGAATTACAATCATTTCAAACAAAATGTCAAAAATAAATTACTCCAAAACCTCTATCACATCAATCACTCTGAATAACGATCTATTGAAACAACATGCTAGTAAAGGCTCTGCGAACGAAATAGTGTGGCAATCGACCTGAGAAACAATAACAATTAAATCATGTCAGGTCATTGGGTCATATCATCGTTCCGAAAATACAAGTGCAAAGTTTGTTTCTCCACTAGAACGATAGGTAGTGCTCGGAGGCATGGGTCGGAGATCGCATACGACCATTTTGTTTTCGATTTGCGTGCATGTTTTGAAGATGTCGCCCTGGAAATTCTGAATTCTACAGTGCATTAAACATTGTTAAAACAAGTGAGATTTAAACTTAAAGGACAAATTGTTCCCTGTTTTGGTAATAATATCTGAAAGAGAAATCGCAAGGCATTTAGGAATTTCTAAATGAGCAGTATTATCAACTTGCATACAGCCCTCGAATTAACCCACTGCACCGACGGCATATTGCCGTGGGTGCCCACCCCCATTGCCGCAATGCCCTCAAAATATGTCCTTTACCGACGGCAGTCACTTGCCGTGCCCCTACAAATGTAAATGAAGTTGCCGTGGGTGCCCTAGCCGCCAGCCTTGCCCTTCATTATAAAATCATTAACAAGTACTGGTTAAAACCCAAAAAAGTTGTGGAAAATTAAATCGAAAATCTTGAACACGATCGCTATTTTGAGCATAGTAACCACATAATTGATCGTAACCCAGCTATCAATCACAGTATACACAATAGTTTGTTGTCAATTAATATTCATTACCCCTACGTAAGCTTACATATTCAGCCTATTATTATTATTATTATTATTATTTATTCTTTCTTTATTGAGGGTTATACTGCTTCAGTGACAAGCACTGCTTTTCAAGCAGGCCCTCATTGATACATGTACATGTTATATAGCAACAAAATATATTACGATACACAATATTTACAAAGTGTCATTACAGTATTTACAATGTATTTACAATATATTACAAATAAGTATAATGGTATCATCAACTACAAGATAATTATAAATACCATGATTCAAAATACATAAATACAATAATTATATTTATATACAAAAATCAAGCAAGTAAATGAATAAAATATAGATAAAGACAGGCCTAAATTTCTTTAATTTTTGATTGAAATTGGCCTAAAGTCATATTTTCCATCTGAGCTCTTACTGTCGGTGGCAAAGAATTCCATGCATAGGCTGCCCTGACGTGAAACGTACGTTGACCTGAATTTGATTTAAATTTTGGTACAATCAATGTATTAGAAGTATGATTTCTAGTTATATGATTATGGTTATCATGAACAAAATCAAATTGAGAAGATAAGTATGATGGATATTCATTCTTTAAACATTTGAAAACAGTCATTAATAGAGTATTATGCCATCTTTGATCAAGTTTAACCCACTGCAATGTACTCATTAAATCATTAGTTGGTGTCCTTATATCTGCTGAGAGAATTATTCTATAGCTAAATTATTATGAAGTACCTGAAGCCTATTATGGTACTCTACACTAAAATTTGACCAGACCATGCTTCCATAATCAAAGTGGGGAATAACAAGAGCATTGGATAACATTACAGTGGTTTTGTATGGAAGGAAATATTTTATACGTTTTATTATGCCAGTTCTTTTGGAAATAGTTTTACTAACATTATCGACATGAGCTGACCAGGACAGCTTGCTATCAAATTTCACACCTAGATATTTAAACTCATCTACTCTTTCAATATCATTGTTGTTATATATTAAATGTACATTGTTGAACTTTTCAAGCATTTTGTTTGTACCAAAGATCATAAACTTAGTCTTTTCAACATTTAAAGTGAGTTTGTTTACTTTGAACCATTCAGCTACCCTACTTAGACATGACTCCATTTGAATTTTAAGATCAGATTCATTTTTAGCTTTACACATTAAAGAGGTATCATCTGCATACATTACAGTTTTACATTCAGACACAGCATTAGGTAAACAGTTAACAAAAATTATAAACAGTAAAGGACCTAAAATTGAACCTTGAGGAATACCAATATCAATTGGCCTAAAGTCAGAAAAAGTTGAGTTAACATTAACAGTTTGTTCTCTGTTGTTTAAGTATGATTTAAACCATAATAATTCATCCCCACATACCCCATATTGTTTAAGTTTCCCAATCAGAATATCATGATTTACAGTATCAAATGCTTTCTTTAAGTCTATAAATAAAACGCCTGTAGCATAACCTGTATCCATATTCTTTAAAATGTAATCTTGAACATCTAGAAGGGTTGTTGTTGTGGAATGATTGGACGAAATCCCGATTGAGCATTTGATAATAGTCCTACATTACTCATATATTCATATAATTGATCATGAACAGCTCTTTCAATGATCTTTGATACAATTGGTAATACAGAGATAGGTCTATAGTTACTAACATTAGTTTTATCACCCGATTTAAATATTGGAGTTACTTTAGCCTTCTTCCATGCATCAGGAAAAGTAGACCCATTCAAAGACAGGTTGCAAATATGAACAAGGCATTTTGAGATGAAAGGTGCAGCCAACTTTAATAACCTTACATTGAATGGATCTAATCCTGATGATTTACAATTTGCATTTTGCTTATTTGTTTAAGAACAAATTCATTAGATATTGCTCTAAAACTAAATTTGTTTACACTATGATTTTGATGAGAACATACAGTATTACAAGTGCATACATAATTATCATTGTTATTATTAAATTTACTCCCAAGTTCATTACCTATAGAAGTGAAAAACTCATTGAACTCATTTGCCATATCCTTTTTGTTACCTGAGTAATTACCATTCTTTTTAACAACTGCTGTAGGTATACTTGATGTTTTGTTTGGTATAATTTTCTTAATTGCTTTCCAAAGATTTTTACTATTATTTATGTTGTTATTTATAGCCTCGTTACAATAACTCTTTTTCAGTGAATATTTCATATTGTTTACTTTATTTCTAAGAGACTTTGCTTTAGTCCAATCTTCAGCATTATTTGTCTTATGTGCTTTTGAAAAATAGTAGTCCCTATCTTTACTTAGTCTCAAAAATTCACTGTTAACCCATTCAGGTAAACAACCTTTAACTTTCTTTTCCTTAAATGGTGCATGCTTGTCACAGGCAGCATTGAATGAAGACTGCCATTCATTAAGTGCTTCATTGACATCATTTATATTACATATTCTACCCCAATCAATATTTTTGATTGTATCAATATAATCTACTTCATTGAAGTTTTTGAAACACCTGGATCTTACCATTTTTGGTGGAAGTTTCAACTTATTACATTTTCTTACAGCATATATTAATGAATGATCACTAAGACCTAAACTATGAACACCAGATGAGATTATAAGTTCTGGTTTTGATACAAATATTAAGTCAATTTTTGTTTTACTAGTTTCGGTTATTCTTGTATAATCTGTTATAATTTGTTTCATATTAGAATTGTTTGCCAACCTTGTCACTTTTCTTAAATTACCAATTTTAACCTGATCTAAATTAAAGTCTCCTAAAATATATACATCATCATATAAATCATTACATTTCTTAAATATATTATCAAGATTATCAAGAAAATCAACAGTACAGTCTGGTGGGCGATAAATACTGCCAACTAAAATAGGCTTTGTATTGGTTAAATTAAGTTCAATAAAAATACCTTCAATATCATTATCATATAAATCCTCATTTTGTTTTGACAAAATACTGTTTTTAATATAACATAAAACTCCACCCGTATTTTACCATTTTGTCTATCAAGTCTATAAGTATTGTAACCATCTATTTCTACTTCTGAGTCATCAACATCCTTATCTAACCAAGTCTCATTAATACATAACACATCAATAGCATTGTCATTCAAAAGGAAGTTAACCTCATCAACTTTGTGGATTAAACCCTGGATATTTAAATGAGCTATTTTAAGACCCTTCCTAATCTTACACTTTAAATCAATAAAACCCTCATTAAGAGGAAGTTCATCATTAGCAAGTTTGTGAAAACAATTCTTACAATACCAATAATTATTTTGCTTAACATCATTGTCATCAACACATCTAAAGTGAAAATCAAGTGTACAATTATTACAAGTTACATAAAGATCATTTTGTAAGATTTTTCTTACACACTCACCACAAAAATCATTTTCAGTTTTCTTACAAATTTTGGCATTCTCTACAGTTTTTAAAGTTACAGTTCTTTTTTTACTTTTATCACTCACAGTTTGCATATTTAGAGTTTCTTTATCAGTTCTATCCTTTACCTGCTCCTCCAATGAGATGTTACAACACAAAAATCCTGGTGAAATACACTACTGAGACAAGACAAATAGTTCTCTTGAAGAAGTTGCGTTCCTAATCGTGATAAATGTAATCCGTCAGTTGTTGCAATATGATGATCCAAAGTGATATTCCTATTGTCTATGAAATTCAAGTTCTTGGTATAACACATGTCATAAAGTCTCGCGTTAAATTCCTTTATCCACGCACAATGTCGTTTGTTCCTTTGGATAGTCAATGAAGAGATAGCAATGCGAATAGTAGGTCTGAATGCAAAAATAGTTGACAAAAGGGTATCATACATAGAAAGGCACTCATTCACATAACATCTGGACAGGTCGATTCGTTGCACAATGAATAATAATAAAGTCCGGGTTCTCTTCTTCAATAATAGCAGGGGCAAGTTTATTCCATAGTCCTAGTTTGCTTCCAGGGATGCATCGGTTCCTAATAATACAACGTGAAGTCATTCTGCGGCCTACAAGGTGCTTTGGAATAGAGTCTCCAATAATCAGAATCTTTCTCTTAGACTGTCTAGGTGATGGTGCCTTAGCTGCAGTAGGTTCAACGTGAGATGGTATGCTGTCAGTTGTACAATTAATAAGTGTCCGCGATTTCTTGATATGTTTCAAAGGCGAATTCGACTTCCTTGTAGTGACAATGGTAGGGATAGGCAGAGGAACACAATCCTCAACTTCCAGAGTATCAAATCGGTTGCTTGTGGGGATAGTAGCTACAGGTACATGCACAAGTGTCCTAGGTGCAGGGATGGGTTTTGGTTTAACACACGGAAATGTCCTTGGGGCAGGGATGGGCGATGGTTTCACAGTTTGTGACAAAGAAAGTCTTGGTGCTGGCTTTGGCGCTGTAGGATGGGTTTGGGTTCCAACATTCACAAAGACAGGGCGATCTGCTGTCTGTACTCCAACATCTTTAACAAATACATTGTCAATATCAGAAATCATACTTGTTGGCGCATTCAAATCAAAGCATGGTAATGAAGTACTGCCAGTCTGGGGTGTTGATGCTAATGGCTGTACACAAATCGATGTATGTTCGAACTGTCCATTGAGTTGTTGAGAGTTTCATGTTTGATCTTGATTTTTGTTAGCACAGTGTCTATCCAATGATCATGTAGATGTCCTTGTACAGAAATATTGCGCGTACTGTCATAGCAAGTAATTGTTACAGTTTGATCATTGATGTAGCATCTGAAGATATTTCCTTTGGTTCCTCCTATCACATCAGCTTTTATACATTATCTGGTTGCTAGAAATCTGACTTCATTTTCTCGATTGGTCAGAGAAATACCTTCAGCCTACTATCGACCAATCAGAAACGCTGTTAGTAACTATTAAAGCTTCCGCACGAGCAGGGAAAATCCGAGCGCTGGGCAAATCAATTATTGATCTCTCGATTAGCAAACATTGACTTCCCATTGCAAACCGATGGCGATCCCCCTTCCGGTATCGTCTTATCTTGTACATGTGAGCCCATCTCTAGATATGTTTTGCACGAAATAGTTTTTATCGGCGAATTTGATCAATATTATTTCTAAAGTTACAGCTGTTTGAGTCAGTTTTGCAGCTCAGAACTAGGGATCATAAAATTTAAGTAAATTCAACTGTTGATTTTTGATTGCTTTGTGTTATTTAAGCAGGTTTTTTGAGCAAGCAGGTTAGTTTTAGTGTAAAGTTGAGAGTCGAATTTTACTTTGGTGTCGAATTCAGCTGACAGCAATGCATCTATTCGCTTTTGAAAAATTGCCTTGGTGCCCTTCTCAAATTTTCAACAGTTGCCTTGATGCCCTTTTGAAATATTACAAATTTCCGTGCTGCCTTGCCTTTTCAGTGGAAATACAAGGCAATTATCAACTTGCCCTAAAAAAGTTGCCGTGCCCCTTCAGATCCTTAATTCGAGGGCTGCTTGCATACTATGACTGTTAAAAACCACCGACATGACCGATTTGGTACCGGTACGTAACATTTATAATCCCCTGTTGGATTCCAAATTGAGCTCTTCAAAAATCACAGGAGAGTGATTTTGAGGAGCTCAATCGAGATCCTCAACAAAACCAGGAGTGTGATTGATCATGGAGATCTACCAAATTTTAAACGTGAAGGCCTGAAGTACGGTACCGTACGTCAAACTTGATTAGTTTAGAAAACTTCTTGCACAATTGCTAAGCCAGTCAGCGTGCTTGATTCTTAACAACCTAATGGTGATTCAGCGATCGAGTATAAATTCACCTTGACAACTACTTTCACAGGTGGAATAACAATACAGGGAGACAATCACTGACATTTACACAATGGATTTAATGAGTTGTTTATCACATGCATCGGGTGGATTTTATGATCGAGGTAAGGTTTTCGGCCTTTTCCTGCGTGAATATCCTTACAAAAATACTTAGTTTTCTACATCAAACATTTTTAAAAAACCAGTTTTATGCGGACACTCGACTCTTTGATAACACTAAAACAGGTAACTAGTACTTCCAAACGTCATCCGTTGTGCGTTTATTCTTGACCAAATGAGAGCTGCACAGTCATGACAGTATTGGAAGGAAGGAAGGAAGTCATACGGTAGTGCCGTACTATTACGCTGACTTTCGTATTCGGCGAGGAGGACGATTTCGACCTCCTGGTTTGTTTACAAACAGCGAGGTAGACAAAAGACTGTTCCGCTTGTCCAAACACTCAAGTATGAGAAGGATGGTCCACAATAGCGTGATTCACGTAACATGAATAGGGATTAAAAAGCTGTCACGTAGAACCATGTGCTTCTATTGTCCAATTTGCCATCAAGATTTCATATGGAAACAGTTCAGACCCAGAACAGGATCATGTCAGAAATTAATATTTTGTTCTGGGTCTGATTATTCGGATTAGTCATAGGGCCTATGGTAGAAACGATAACTGTTCAATTGTACAAAATATACATTAATTGATATAGGCCTACATTTATGTGCACAAAATAGAACAACCATACACTGCCAAAGGCTACACCCATCGAATGTGTGTCATCAGCCCTCAGATCGGCCCTCAGACACACACATACAGGCATAGAGTTCTGCAGTAGCATGTTTTGTTGACATTTTGTGCAATCATCAGACAACTCAAATACAAAGGATATCAATTGGCAATTTTAATGTTATGCAATCAAGTTTACAACACTATCACTCTTACATTACAATGAGCAGAAAGTCACTGAGTCGTGCAATTCAAGTACCAATATTGATTACCTGAAGTGGCCTACTGCAAATGACCAGATATAACCTTTCTGATTTTCATCTTTATATTTTGCAATAACAAAACCATGTTTTCCTTGATTTTGGTATGAAATTGAGCAAATAGAATTAATTGTCATGTCAATTTCATTTGGAGTTATTAGGGGCAACTTAGTCCGAATAATCAGACCCAGAACAAAATATTAATTTCTGACATGATCGTGTACTGGGTCTGAACTGTTTCCATATGAAATCTTGATGGCAAATTGGACAATAGAAGCACATGGTTCTCACACGTGACAGCTTTTTAATCCCTATTCAGGTTACGTGAATCACACTATTGTGGACCATCCTTCTGATACTTGAGTGTTTGGACAAGCGGAACGGTTTTTGTCTACCTCTCTGTTTGTAAACAAACCAGGAGGTCGAAATCGTCCTCCTCGCCGAATACGAAAGTCAGCGTAATAGTACGGCACTGGGGGCAACTAAAACTGATATGAGGTAAGTTTTATGTGTTTGGAATCTGTATTGCCTATTCTGAAGGAATTATTCATTGCCATGTAAACAAACCATCCCTTGGCCAATATGGACATGGTGTACAGCTATTCAGTACACTGTTTTCCATGGGTGACTGTAGGAACCCATGGATTCGATCCATGTAGCCAAAGGTATGCCTGCCACTTCCACATACTTGTGCATAATACGGAAGGTCGATTTGTGCCCATAAATGTTTAGGCCTATGTTAAACTGTATGTTATACAAATTGTACAGCTATCATTTCTACCCTATGACGAACCGACATACCTGTAAATCAAATAGGCCACAAAAAACTGGTCATCGCTGGTATTTTCTTGACGAAAAACGACACTTTTTACGCCGGAACATGTCCAAAACACGTCAGCTGACGTACAAGCCTCCCCACGCATGTACATAAACAAGCCGTGTTCATTGTTTAATTGTCACCTGCAGCTGTTAAGAAAACTTTCTGCATAAAATTACCTGGGGTCGTTATCAGGCCTGAGACACACTGGCGCTAGTTTGAGGACAGTCACTATGAGTTACTAATGTCGGCACATGCAGAAAATGCGTGATGGGTCGCCATTTTGTGACTCGTGCAAGCTAACACAAACAAATTATTGGACTTAATAATCTTTTTCAAGTTTTAATAAAGCGTGCATCTATCATGATAATATTACATTTTATTATTTTATTATTTAAATTACATAAGCTATGTCAATTTTGTGTCCATGTTAATTTTTATATGGATTTACCTGTGTTGATTTTAAACTGTTGTGAGCGTGGAGCTACGCAAATTGGCAGGCGATTACCCACCATGCAATGCGAATACACGGAAGCGATCCAGTTTAGGATGCATCGCAGTTCCTGTTGTGTAAACCAGGCGTAAACCGCCCATCCAACCTGATCGTGTGCACAGGATTTGTGCTGGAGGCTAGTTAATGCGCACAACCAATGCGCAGAAGAAGACCTTGATACTAGGCGGAGCTTACGTTTCACAAGAATGATTGACAGCTGTGAGTAAGTGAAATTCTGTTCTGTGATTGGTACAAAAATATGGTTCTCGTATAAATGAATATATTAATATTATCCATGGCTTCAAAATTAGGAACCGTTTCTTCCACAGAGCCCTATATAGGGCTCTATGGTCTCTACTCATCATACACGACCGTATAGTAGAAGATCTGGCTGGCGACGCTTGCCAATCAGGCTAGCTATTTATGCGGCGTGGCCTCTCATCCTTTTTTATTATCTCTGGTCTTGTCACGCTGGTAGATTCGCCCACCTGTGATTACTGACCTGGATCTGACAGAAGATTGTGGAATTTACGATTTTCAGCAGCAGGATTTTATGAAACTGCCAATATTTGCAAGTATTCTGAAGGATCGGTAATAATTAAAATATTTTTCATGGTGTCGGTAGTGCAAGTTGAAGTTAGTGAATTTGTGGTTTTGTATAGGTATAATACAAAAAAATTTGAACTTTTTTTGATTCTCATCAAAGTAATCTCATATTAAAGAGCTAAATGAAAGAAAACTGATGAGGCACAAATGAATGTCATACGACATGTGGTTGCGGAGATATGCTAATTTGAATGTCTCAATTTTTCAGCCAATTTCCTGTACAAACTTTTTGTGCATGCACATATTAAAATGCTTATATAGGCCTAAACTGTGCATTGTGAGTACACAATTTTAAGAAACAAGCACTTGTCATTTACCGGTACTGAACTGTAAATGTAATCCTAGATTGATTGAATTTGTATTGATGTGAACATAAGGGCCTGGATCATTTTCCTTGGAAGGGGGGGTCCCAAATATACACAGGGGTCGGTGTCCTTTTTTTGGAAAGAAAAATAGGGGGTCATACAATTTTGATGACCAAAATGTAGGCAGTCTCAAGATGACCACAGATAGTGTGTTTATCTTATTCAAAAAGACTGAATACAATTTTAGCCTCTTCATGGGGTACATAGGCCCTAAGGTGTATCAGTGGGTGGTGGGGGAGGGGGTCATAAAATTTTGTTGCCGAAATAGGGGGTCATAATTTTATTGATGCTGACTTTTGTAAATTTGGGAGCCCCCTTCCGCAGAAGATGATATCCCCCTATAAATATACAAATCAACATGTATGAGTAACATTTTGTTTTATTTCTGTTTTCTGATGCAGATTCCAGCTTTGACAGAGGATGGTAACCAGGGACTGTCTTTTGGAATTTGCAGGAGAGCATTAAATTAAAGAGCAGTAGAGAGTGATTGCTCTCGCTCTCCTCAAAAGGCAGTCCCTGGGGAAACCACAGAGAGGGCCAACATCATGCAAAAATAAAGAAAAACTGAAATTTGTGTTCAAGTGTCTTATTTTGTTTTGTCATTGAAAACTCACGGTTTCTATACTACCCACCCAGTACACCTTTTCACTGATACAAGGGGGGTAATAATTATTATAAGCACTAGCTGATGCATTCACCCCCCCCCTCCCCCAGGAAAATGTTTTTGAGCAGGCACCCTTTGGAGCACTGGCTGGCGCATGCTCCCTATTCCGAAGACCATTGCGGAAACTCAAGGGCCAGTTCACTTGATCATCAGAATGGGGTCACTCCTGCTCAAGTATGAACCCCATTGCCCCCTTCCCCCAGCTTAAGTTTTGTCTTTGAGCAGGCACCCTTTGGAGCACTGGCTGGCGCATGCTCCCTATTCCGAAGATCATTGCGGAAACTCGAGGGCCAGTTCACTTGATCATCAGAATGGGGTCACTCCTGCTCAAGTATGAACCCCCCTGCCCCTTCCCCCAGCTTTAAGTTTTGTCTTTGAGCAGGCACCCTTTGGAGCACTGGCTGGCGCATGCTCCCTATTCCAAGATCATTGCTTGGAAACTCGAGGGCCAGTTCACTTGATCATCAGAATGGGGTCACTCCTGCTCAAGTATGAACCCCCTTCCCCTTCCCCCAGCTTAAGTTTTGTCTTTGAGCAGGCACCCTTTGGAGCACTGGCTGGTGCATGCTCCCTATTCAAGATCATTGCGGAAACTCGAGGGCCAGTTCACTTGATCATCAGAATGGGGTCACTCCTGCTCAAGTATGAACCCCCTACCCCTTCCCCCAGCTTTAAGTTTTGTCTTTGAGCAGGCACCCTTTGGAGCACTGGCTGGCGCATGCTCCCTATTCCAACGATCATTGCGGAAACTCGAGGGCCAGTTCACTTGATCATCAGAATGGGGTCACTCCTGCTCAAGTTACCCCCCATGACGAAGCGTCATAGGAGCACGCCCCCCATCAATTTGAACATTTAGAAAATCAAATAGGAAAATGGCCAAAAACGGCCTGTGTCCCCCCGGCCATCATACCCGATGTGCCCACCCCAGTCATTCAGCATCTATCATAGCAAAAATCTGCTAGCGCTATGCATGATGGGATAGGAATAGGAAAGGTCCAAATTTGCTTCTTCCCCCGACTCATAGTCGGCACAGAATGAGAATCTATCCCAGCATTCACAGCATGAGCTTTATACGCAAAGCATGCCGGGTTAAACATGTTCACTCACTGGCAAAAGTCGCCAATTGCGTACTACACAAAGTCCCCAGTTCACTCACTTTTTGCGCAAGGCATCCATCCAATCTCATCAAACCAAACATTTTTATGTACAAAAAACTACCTTTATTCACCGCGTGCTCCATTTAACTTACCGCTCAATTCCGTTATTTAGATATTTGGAGAGTAATTTCCGAAAAAAATTAGATCGAAATCGTCACTTTCAAACCCACTAAAAAGTCGCCAAAATTTGCCGCGACCACGTGCGAATCATCTGACCTCTTCCGGGTTATGATCAAGTTTAACCTTTTGACTTGGCCTTGTAAGCTTTGGAACTGTTTCTAACTCGATCTAATTCCCAAAAAAATATTTTCAAAAACATCGCCGTAAAATTTATTACGGTAATGAATTTCCAAAATGGCGCTGGTGCGCGATTTCCCCTATGCTGAGAGAGGCTGAATATTGCGCATGCTCAGGTAAGGAATGCTCACATACCTATTCTGTCGGTCCAACATCCGGGCTATCTCTAGTCTCGGGCCCAAACTGCATGTGGCTCACGGTTTGTTGTGAACAACAGAAACCGGCTGTGAAGGAGGCTACATAGCGATGTTGCTGGAGTGGCATTCAATTTCGGAAAAAACAACACTCAACCATGGAATTTAATTTTAAGTTTGTCAGTATATAAACGGTAAATCAAGTAAGTTTCTTTCACTCTGAAGACTTAGAAACGGTTGTTTGATTCCACTGACTATTTGCGATCGAAATTTACATAACACCAATGACAGAAATCATCAACAAAAATCGAATCAGGGACTTGTTTTCACTCGAACATCATCAACCGGAAGTGACGTGACACGGACCAACAGAATTTTGTATGTTATGTGCAAGAGTGTTTTCAGGAAGCGTAAATAGGCAGGCCGTTATGCTAAGCTCTCCATCTTATATGTAAGTTCGGCGACGAACTGGACACATCACACGGTAGTGACATAGTGTGATGTGTCCAGCCTGGATATAAGCCAAAGGCTAGAAAAGTATGCACACATGCACAGGCTGCATGCATGAAAGTCAAAATCAAGAGGGTCAAAAACAACTCCTTATACAAAGATCTAACCATAGTAAAACTTACCAGAGCAATCTCGGTCTTTCAATCACTTGACAGAAGTGTCTGAATGTAGAATCAATATCTCTGTGAGGCAGGAATGTGCCAAATTAGTGAGGATACTACTGCAAGAAATCTGCAGGCACCTGCTACTTGACAACCGCGCTAGCAAATCGACGCTAATTGCAGTGGCTTACACATCACTGTCTGACTTTATTATCATGCTATTAAATATCATTGTACGAAAAGCGATAATTTGCTAGTTGGTTAAAGAGCCTATCAAAACAATCAATTAGGGGGCGCTAGATAGAATACAAGCTGTCATTATCCGGTGTTTGGTAGGAAAATTTTATTTTGATTTGCATGTTTGTGAATGAACTTTTTCACCCCCAAAATAACCAGAAATTAGACAGGAAAACACAACGTAGGTAAGTTTAATTCAAGTGCAAACAATAGGCCTACTTTATTCTTCTGTTATGGAATGGAATAAGAAAGCATGAAAGTAACATTTCCACATGGATTTGTATATGAAATTTCTTATTCATGTATTAATATTATGCCAGTCCTGTGCCTGTGTCCATCATTATGTATATATTACTGTAGTGTAGGTTTGTTGTTTTTCAGAGAAGATGGGAAGATTTTATTTATTTATTTTCATGACTAAACGGTTGTTTATGCCCGTGGGGCGCTTATGGTCCGAGGGCATAAACAACCGCTTAGTCATGAAAATATATGAATGAACCCGTTCATACATACCAGAACATTTTGTGATTCTTATTTCATCAAAAATAATAACAAAAATAACAATTAACATCATTAAAAACCACAAATTTCCTTCGTTTTTCCTACCCTGTGGCCGCACATCCGGGCCACCGGGCATAAACATTGTTTATGCCCGGCTCTCGTCCAATCACACGCGCCGTTACGGTATATAGCGCGTATGTATGAATAGGGGTTCATACATACTCGCTATATAACAGCGTGTGTGATTGGTCGAGAGCCGGGCATCGGTGTCCCGGATCATGTGATCGCGGGGTAAGAGAAATGAAGGAAAATCCCGTATTTTAAATTAATAATGTTACTTATTATTTTTTGTTATTATTTTGATGAAATAAGAATCACAAAATGTTCTGGTATGATATGAAAAAATTTTCAGACTAAACGGGGGCATAAACAACCGTTTAGTTATGAAAATATATATGAATGAACCTCTAAAGTCTAATTCATATTTTCATGACAAATGGTTGTTCATACATAGCTAACTATAAACACATTAGCAGCATGCATGATTGGTCGATATGGCGGGCATAAACAACATTTATGCCCGGCTTTCAGGCCATAAACAAGCCGCGCTAGATCTGATGGACGCTCGCGAGTAAGATATACGTGCCTATGCTCGCAAGCTATTTATGCAAAGAGCGAGTGATGTACGCGATGTTTGTGTGCGTCGTGTAACACGATGGACTGAGCAAGTAAACGTTTTCTCACAATCAGCAATTATACATACCGGTACCAGAACATTTTGTGATTCTTATTTCATCAAAATAATAATAAAAATAACAAGTAACATTTAAATACCGGTACTTGATTTTCCTTCATTTTTCTTACCGGGAATAAACGTTGTTTATGATCAGAGGGTCTCGACCTGATTTGATTTTCATTCATATATTTTCATGACTAAACGATTGTTTATGCCCGAGGGCTTTATTAAACGAGTCATCAATTGCACATCAAAAAGATTTTAATAAGCTCTTTGGACTTGACAGAAAGTGTTGTGGTCGTCAATTAATCCTCTATTATCCAATGCAATAATAATAGGACGCAATGCTATCTTTAACCGCTTGTCGTTGATAAAGTCGAAGGTTAACAGCCACTCAAGTTCAAAACTGGCTGTGAGGTATACAGGTGTGGCTCTCTGTACACGGGATCGATGGCTTAACATCCCCTCCACAAGAAAAGATCCTGGATACGCGTACCAATCAGTTTCCAGTGATTATGGACATGAGTGCCTCATCAAAATGCAATATAGGATCCTCACAATTTGTTGATTTTATGTAATAAACAGTCACATAACAATAAATGATGGTTGTTTCAAGAGGATCCAATGTTGCATTAAGAAGAATTATCAAAAATTCAAAAGTTACAGGGCTTCAGGGAAACTTGGTGCCTGACTGTCTTTGTCCAGTCTGGAGTCTGGTCTTCGCTTTTAAAACCAAAAATATATTCTTTATAATGCTATAATTTTGTACGCTTTTACTCCTTTCCTAAATTAATTTAGCAAAACTAGAAGTTCACATAATTTGACAAATAAAACCTATACAGTAATAAAAAATATTACCATTCACATTTCATGTAATTACCATTACCGGTATTTTATGTGCACAGTTGATGAAATGCAAGAGGAAGGCACAACCACAAAAAGCCAAGGCCCAACTGGGAATCACCCATTGGAAGCACCAATGGAGCCTTGGATGTCTGATGCAAAGTACTCTCGTTTCTGGCGTCATTATCAGGATATGCAGAGATGGATGACTGATTGTGTGTCACAATGGAACCATAACTGCCAGTCACAACTTGACAACAGTAATAGTGGAGCAATTTCAAATCACTACCAAGTCAGGTTAGTACAGTAATTTATATGAAATTAAAAATCACACTGAAATTTTGAAATCCGCACTGAAAATTACATAATAGATGGACAGCATCACTGAAATACAATGTAACACAGAATTCCGGTATATGTAAATGACCACTGTTTACCCACTCTGAAACATCTCTGAAAATCATTGGCCATTCATTATCTGGGAAGTCATTATTCATTCATTATCACACTGAAATGGATACACTAAATGAGCTTGGCCAGTTTTGTTGTTATGGAAATTCCCTTAAGGGGGTACTACACCCTTGCCCAATTTTGTGCATATTTTTGTATTTTTCTAAAAAATTATAGCACTGGGAACAAATAAGATATGTATATTATAGGGGCAAGGACTGCAACTACTGCACTGGAAATTTTATTTCAGAACAGACAACAGTTGTGGAGTTACAATCAAAAATGAGGGAAAACCAATATTTGATCAATAAATCAATAACTGCTTGCTTTGAGTTGCTGAATTGTCAGTACAGTAGTTGTAGTCCTTGCCCCTATAATATACATCTTACTTGTCACCAATGTGCTATAATTTTTGGACAAAATGCAAAAATAGGCACAAAATTGGCCAGGGGTGTAGTACCCCCTTAAAATGTTACCCATTCTACTGATTTGCATAGTGGTGGTGATTGTATACATCTAGGCTGAAATCAACCACGGCTCGCTTCACATAATTAATAAATATATCCTGTCAGTTGGATGTGTCTGTACTGTATAGAACATACATTGTACTGAATTGGATAAATGAACTAGATTTGTATTGTTTTATCTTGCTTACAGATCCAGAATACCCCATGGATATGAGCAAAACTACTGGTCCCATCACAACATGCACACACAAGCTCACCACACTAATCCTTTGAGACAAAATGTTCATAGGACATCTCACAGAAAATCTGCCAGAAAATCAAAACATGGATCAAATCCACGAAGAACAGTACAGGATAATAGTGATGTGGCAATGGAATGGAGTGAAGGTACCGGTGAAGAGGACCACTTTGAACTTGAAGTCAGTGAGGAAATGAAAGCATTCTTTGCAAAATCTGAAGAATTTCGTCGTGAAAGAGACAAAGCTAAAGATAAGGGCCAACGTGGCAAAGGTTACAACAAAAGTGGGAAAGATGTTGCGAGTAGATTGGATGATGATATGGGGGATAAAACTGATGAGATTGAATTATCATCTAGTGATAGCCAAGAAGATATTCAGGTACAAACAAGTGCTCCTAAAGAGAGACCCGGTGTTAGAAGGATTGTAGAGATGAAGGTAGGTATCGTCAAGTCCAGCATGTTATAAATAGATACGCTACTTTTAAATTCACTTACTAGGGGTGCTGTCACTGAACTTCTGCATCATCAACTTTAGATATTGTCAGCTCTTGATTCAAAGAAAACATCAGAGCTGACAACATCCAAAGAGGATATGGAAGTTCCACAAAAGCACTCCTCCCGGTAAGCAAATTTAAAAGTAGTATAGAAGTTAGTTAACAGGGTTGTAGCTAGCCAAATTTGAGTGCCGGCTAAAATTAAGAGAAAATTGAATCAGAATGCCAATTACTTGACAGTAATGGCATTTGACAACTGTTTTGAGGACAATTTGTCATTTTAGTGCTGGTCGGCAAGACCCATAATTCCCTTGAGTGCCAGTCGGTCAGGCTGAGTACTGGTTACTGCTGACCACCAGGGCTACAACCCTGCTAAACTATCTTTATTCCAAGTATATTACAATCCGATGTCTTCCGGGTGTTTTCCTGTTGGGACATATACACAGCGTCAACTTTAGAATAATGGTCACCACCTAAACCTTCGGTCAAAATTTCTCAAAATGGACCTGCCCTTGAGTGTTGTCCAACTTGCCCATCCATGGTAAACTCTGGTACATGCCAGCATGTATATAATAGTAGGACATGAGTACTGCATGGTACGGTGCTCAGTTGAAAGTATCCATTCAATTCTTGCAAAGATTCTTTTCAAGGAATGGCTTCAAAATCAAACTGCCAGTCGACTGTTGGTACCTTACAGAACAGGTGGCTTGACCCCGTTCTATTATTTTGAATGGAAACCATGTCAGATTGTTGGAACTGCTGTAGTACCAGCTGTAAACCAGTCGTTGGATTTTGAAGCCATCGCAAAGTTTTAATTCTTCTTTAAGCTAATTGCAAGCAAAAAATTGGTTTGATTCCCAAAGATTTGCATTACATGTGCATGACTCGAGGGAAAATTTGATTCACTATTATGAGCTACAGTTTAACCCTTGACAAGAGTACATTGTAGTCTGCAAGTGTCCAGATTTGATTTAACCAAAGGAAATGCTTGCTGGTCAAACATGTTAATTCATAGATTATCAATAACATTGATAATATATGGTTAATTTGATTGATCAATGTAGAGCTGAGAGGCATGGGTCATGTGCCTCCAGTCTAAATGAAAATTGTCAAAAATTGCATTAACCCATCTTCCCTATTCATAGTGCACTGTACTTGCTAATAACCATGTCCTTCCACTTGTATACTTCATTACAGGAACTATATGGGAGACATGCTGCAGCTATCCATGGAATGGAGACAGCTATACAACTACAATTTGATAGGAACTATGACAGAAAGAAGCCAGCGCTGTGGCCAATTGTGCCCCTCAAAATGTGAAATGATTTCCAGGCCCTCGAAATCCATGATAGCGCTGCAGCAGCTGCTCCCAGAAAAAAAAAAAAAATTGGAGGTCACAGAAAAAAAATTGGAAAAAAAAAAAAAATCAATTTTTTTTTTTTTTTTTGAAATGTTTTCCTACACACCCACAAACCTTACTGCGTTTATTCAAACCACCCAAGCCCAACTAACCTTTAACATAACCCAAAACCCTTGCCCTTACCCCAAAAAAGGGAATTAGGGTAGAAATTGATTTCACCTGAAAATGACAGAAAATCTGACCTATAATGTTTTTAAATGCATTGCATGAATGTGTTTATAACGTTGTAATTACTTTAAATTTGCCTCATTTCAATTTTCATGCAAATTGTTATTTTTATTGCTAACAAAATAAAAGAGAAACCTTTCACATAATTTTGGAAATTTGAAAAAATTTCTAAAATTCTGGAAATACAAAAAAAATACATTTATATACAAAATGCATGCATGGACCTATTTATCAAATTTCTAACCTGCAAGAAAAAGGCTGTTGCATGCAAGAAAAAAATTCTTACCCAGAAGAAAAAAGCTTATGCACTTAAATGTATTTTTTTTGTATTTTCAGAATTTTAGATTTTTTTTTAAATTTCCAAAATTATGTGAAAGCTTTCTCCTTCCGGTAATAAGCCATAAAAATAGCTATTTTGATGAGATGAGGCTAAATAAACTTAATAAAGTAATTGAAACTTTATATATTCATGCATTTTATAATACTAAACATCAGTGTTCGAATTTAGGAAAAATAAATGGTTGTCCCACGGACAACCAGATTACAATTTCTGGTTGTCCGTCTAAGTTTTTGGTTGTCCGTAGGCCTACAAATGTGACTTTTGGCTAGATTTATGGTTGTCCGTCGGACAACCGAATCAGTATTTTTGGTTGTCCGGCGATTTTTTTAGTTGTCCCGGGCAACCGGACAACCAAAATTTCGAACGCTGCTAAACATGCTACATGTAGTCCGATTCACCCCAAATTCTCTTTTGGGGGTTGGGCAAGGGTGTTAGGCTTGCTTGGGTTTGTATATTTATAGTAAGGTTTGTGAGATGGGTTAGAGTTTGTGTAAGGCCAGGAAAAACATGTTATTAAAAGTTATGCTATAATTACTTGACCATGTCGGAAATGAATCCCACAAGATAATTCTGAAGATGAGGAAGTCCAACACTCAACTCTTGTTCATTGTTGTATTGTAGAGCATAAAATGTAGCGTATTTTACACATTACTCTTATCATACAATGCATTCTTCATGCACATTAGTACCCCCCTGCATGGGGGCCCCTCCCACATACCCAAAGAGGGGGGTGTCAAAATTTTTATGAATCATCGTTTTTATATTGTGCATTATATATATCAATTTCAGCCATGTAGGCCATGTTATTAGGCAAAAAAAAACTTTGAATGCCTCTCATGTACAAAAGTATAGGAAACTGAACATTTAAAACTACTTTTTTAGGATGAAGGAAGCATTTTTTTCAAAAACGTCTGAAACAGGCCAAGAATTACTTTAACATAGATATATGCATTTTTATGTCACAAATGACCTCTTTTGGGGTGCTAAATCTGCTGAAATCGCCTGGGCTCGACCCCTGCCTGCAGGGGCTCTGCCTCCTCGACCCACATGGATAATATTTCAGAGGTTTTTTTTTATCAAAGCCCACTCTCATGCCTGAATTACAGCCTCAGAATGGTACGGTGATTTCTTACTTTAAAAAGTCTACAGTCCATGACCTTTTTAGGCTTTTTGAGCCCCTGGACCCCAACCGTTAAGGGCGAGCGACAGGGCGCTCGCGAATTTCACAGAAAATTTAAAGCAACTTAGTTTAAGTTCCCAGACCAGAAATATTTTTCCTATGCCCTGGATTTCTGAAAAATGCAAATGAGGAATATGTTTGAATGAACAGATTTGTATTGTACTCAATTATCTCAATTTCCTAAACACCCAAATTGTGTCACTCATTGTGACACTTGTTGCTCTAGAGGGGCGGTTTGAAGCCCCTGACATACATCAATGCTTATCTGGAAATTGTAACCGGTCTCTGTCACAGAACTTATAATCTAAACACATCAAATAAGTCCCCCTCTGAACATGTCGTCATAACATTGTAAGGTTTCGTTTTGTACCAATAAAACTAACTTTGAAATAATTATATGACTATTTACTAAGTGTTGTGTGAAAATGAGAGATTTCCATGACTTCAGGGCTGAATGAGCCTAAATTGAAGGCAAAAACTGCCCTTTTCAAAAGTCACAAAGTAGGCCTATGCTTGTCACAAAAGTTGATTCATGGCTTGTTACTAATGGAAAACCCCATGTGTTTGAGTGCAGTTTAAAATCATCACCAAGTGAACATTTACTGTAATGTGCATAGATTCTTGATCACTCAGCCAGGCAAATCCCCTTGGTGCAGAGTTCAGCACAGTGAGTTGTAAGATGGCCAGTTCCATTCCTTGTCCCAATACGCCTTGCAGTTAACAAGCATAGGCCCTTGCAGTTAACAAGCATAGGCCTACTTTGTGACTTTTGGAAAGGGCAGTTTTTGTCTTCAATTTGGGTTCATTCAGCCATGAAGTCATGGACATCTTCTATGTTCACAAAAAACTTAGTAATCAATCATATAATTATTTCTAAGTAAGTTTTATTGGTACAAAGTTTTACTTTTCGATGTTATGACGAAATTTTCAGAGGGGGACTTATTTCTTTTGATGTGTTTATGAGTAGCATTAAATGTATGACTGGAAATACAAGCAAGAAAAACAAGATTCAAGATTCAAGAGTCAATTATATTTCATAGATACTTTATTTCACATTGTAAAAAATAAATACACCAAGGTAAACAACACAGTAGGAAAATAGACTTTTGGGTCAAAGTTGAATGTACATGGTCCAACTATGTATGTATTTTTCTCTGGTTTCAAAATAAGTATGGACAGGGATTGACTGTCAAGAGTAAAAATCACAGGATTTTAGTCTAAAGTTTAATAAATCTGTATCACTTGTTGCTCAAGATATTGTACAAAATAATGCACTTGTACTGAGATGTTGATGTGTGTAATGCACTCCTGTGCATTAGATGCATCAGCATTTCAATATGTGTGCATTATTGTGAACAATTTCACTCCAAACAAGCAGACATGCCAACTTTGAAATCCAGATTTCCGTACTCAGAAGAACAAAAATCCGTATTTTGCACCCTAAAACCGTATTTTTTTAAATATGTACCTTTTGTATACCTGCCAACCCCAGAAACCCCGAAAGTAGAACACATAATTGCGAGGGAGCACTTGTGTGACCAAGCACGAACGGACGTGGTCCAGGGGCCCACCTTACTTAATTTGCAATCACATTAAGCAATACCAAAGAACCATTCCATCAAAGTAAAAAATCAATGCAGAAAGATGCTTCCTTTATGAGTTATCACTCATTGAAAGTGCTACTTTGCTATACTTTACATGGAAAGGGGCCATCTTAAAGTCGTCATATTTCCTTAATTACATGATTGATCAAGCTGATTTTCGGAATATGTGATGCACAGTTGAAAATTAATTATTAAAAGATTTGGTGACCTCCGTCGACCTTTGACCTTGTATGTGACCTTTGACCTCACGAAATTAGATAAAGTATGTAGACCAAACAAATTGATATATTTTTGGAAACATTGGGTTTTGTTACTTCTAATGTTGTTAGAAGCATGCTTTGTTAAAACTTTCAAGTTCAGAAAATCATTGATCATCATCATCATCATCTGAATCATCATCTGAATCATCATCATTGTAGTATCAGTCAGTAGGCCTAACATCAACATCGGGGTTTGTTCATGTTTTCAAAAAAAAAAAAAAATTAAACAGTTTAATGCCAATGTCAATTAGAAGACTGTACTGGGTATAGCAGTAGCTAGCAGTTGATTATGCATGGTTTAAAAAAATATTAAAAATATTAATGTGCCACTACGTGCACCATTGAGAAAACAAAGTCGGAAAGCATCTTGCAGGCTTATTCTTTTGCAGACCTATATAAATAGTTAACTAAATACCTCCAGAAGACATAGCATGTGTAGCAGTTAGATGAAGATGCTTAATAAAAAATATCAATGTGCATGAAAAATCCGCAAGTCAGGAGAAAATTATTTCGGAAACCATCTTGTCTAGGCCTATAAATATTTCTTTAATGTGCATGCATCGTGCGAAAGTCGGAAGTAAAAGGAGGTCGGAAACCTTCTTGTAGGCTTATTCTTTTGCACCAATAGAGCTAAATAGTTTACTAAATACCTTCAGAAGACATACAGGCATGAGACTGCACTTTCCTAAAAAAAACTGAAAATGCACGTGAAATTGGGCAAAAAGTACCAAAAACAGGCTGAAATTAAATAAAGTTGCGGAAATTTTGACTATAAAAAAAACTGAATTCAGTTTTTAAACTGAAAATTCTCATGCCTGGACATAGCATTAGGTGGTTAATAAAAAATATTAATGTGCATGAAAAATCTGCAAGTCGGAAGAAAATTATTTCGAAACCATCTTGTAGGCCTATTAAATATTTCTTTAATGTGCATGCATGGTGCGAAAGTCGGAAGTAAAAGGAGGTCGGAAACCTTTTTGTATGCTTATTCTTTTGCACCAAAAGAGCTAAATAGTTAACTAAATACCTTCAGAAGACATAGCATTAGGTGGTTAATAACAAATATTAATGTGCATGAAAAATCTGCAAGTCAGAAGAAAATTATTTCGGAAAGCATCTTAAATAATAATTTTTTAATGTGCATGCATCATCGTCGAGAGAAAAACGATGTTAGCAACCACTTTAACAGACCAAGAAAGTGGTCAAATGATGCCAGTAATTCAGTCGGTAGTCTAATCTTGCAGCTGTTTATCTTTTTAAGACACAACATTTTATTATTTTGGTCAAAATTCTGGAATACCGTATTTTTTTGGGGGTGACCGTACTACCGTATTTTTCACGTTTTACCGTACAAAATACAGTGAAACCGTACTAGTTGGCATGTCTGAACAAGTGATCCACATTTATTAACATATAAATGATGCATGCAACTGTACCTCCCAACCATAGATTTTGTATTTAAAATCTATGCTCCAACCTACACTTTTAATCAAAATAATTTCTAATACAGCGGAACACAAAGTTAACAGAGCCACTGATTTTAGTTTGTGGCACTAGTTTTTCGTTAAAAGTGCTTGTGTTAATGAGTTTCCACTGTACCGGAGATATTAATTCTTGCACACATTTGCAACTCGACCTGCCATTTTGACGAAGACCCCCGTCATTTAGAAGTAAACTAACCAATCATGTATGAGCTTGAATTTTGAGTTGATAGGAATATATGCAAGTAGTGGGGAAGGTTTCGTGCAAAAGGGGCAATAAGTTCCCCACAAGACTTCAAAATAACTTCGAAATTAGAAAATTATTGATAGCATATTTTTGTAAATACACTTGGTCCAATTTACAATGTTACACATCGCTGCGTTCTGTCACAATGGCTCATTATGAAAGAAAAAATGCAGTTTTGAAAGTTGCCCTTCTTACTTAATCCTAATGCTTAAAGGGCTTTTTGGCGAAGGGAAAGAAGGAAGGAATAAAGAGAGAAAACAAACAAAGAAGTTGTTTGCTCTGGGTGGAATTTGAACCCGAGACCCCTCGCATGCCCAGCACTAGTTCACCGATACTTCGCCACAGGTCTTTCGCTGGCCGGGCCAATGAAAGTGTGCCTAAATATATATCACTTGGTGATTGCGTCATCACATCCGTGGGATGCATGCACGCACAGATAAGTTGTTTGCAGTATTTTGTAGAACACATGTATTGTAAATTGGACCAGTTGTGTCAAACAAAATTACTGAATTAATTTTATAATTTGCTTTAATTTAGTAAACACTTATTTTAAAATTCTTAAAATTAAAATGTCAGGGGGACTTTGGAACTTATCACATTAAATTTTGCAGCTATTTCTGAAAGGTTTGGCAGCAGAAAAAGGCACACTATTCATGAATAAAATAAGATATGTATAGATGTATTCATTACACTTAATGATAATAAACATTTTAATCCTGTTGTATTGCATATTTTTTGGTCAGAAATATATTTAAATAATATGCTAGCCTGTCAACCATCTTAGGCCATCTTAATTTAATAGTTTGTCTCAAAGCCCTTCCCAAGTTGAAAACCCTAATGCGGAATGCATGTTTTTTTTTCTGTTTTTTTTAATCAAACTGAGTTTTTCAACAATACACCAGAGTATGCACACATAGTCACTGTGTTCAAGATGAAGAATTTGATTGAGATTTACAACTTGGATTATTTTTAAATTTTAATTCACTTTTCAGAAGTGAGATTTTGTGTGGTGAATTTAAATTAAGATGGCCTTAATAAGTTAATAAATATAATAAATCTTTTTACCTGTAAGGGAACAAACCAAAAGATCGATGATGTCCTATAAATGAAACTAGTTTCATAGTTACGTTTATAAGATGTCATTGATCTTTTGGTTTGTTCCCTAATAAATATCTTTTTGACACCATTTATACAAACTATTATATTTATATTCACATGGTTAAAATTTGTGACCTGCAGACCATATTCAAGATACAGGCCTCAAAGGATTACATACCATAAAAACAGCCCTTTACATATTGCTTTTGATTTTCTGATAGTGACAAACCCAAGGTAATTATAAACTGTCCCTTTGTATTATTAATAATAACATTTTTTCCCCAATGCAAAGTTGTTTTTGTCACAGTTTCTTCCCGGGCTTGGCAAATTGTGTTGGACACCTCACATGTTACGGACTGTGCAATTATTATCTGTCCCCAGGGGGTGGTCAAAAAGGAGGGGGGGGCACAGACAAAAGGAGGGCAAGCGATTTTTAGTAGGTCAAAAGGTACACATTCATGGGGTATCTTTTAAATAAAAAGCTTTAAAAAGGCTTGGGAAAACAGTATAGACCGCTTAAATATGCACATTTTCCAGCTCGTTGCGCTCGCATTATATATCTAAATCATTAAGGTTTGTAAATTGGAGTCGCAAAAATTTGGCATGTGCAAAAAGAGGGGGGGGGGGTATTTTGGCAGGCTGGGGGCCCAAGTAATTTTTGGCCTGCCAAGAAGTATGCAAAGATTGGGCAAGCATTTTTTGATGGGCCATTTTGAAATGTTTGCACCAGGGGGGCATAATTATTGCACAGCCCCATATTACAGTATTACGGGAGTTTATAGTCATCTGGTATTTGGCTGTACACAGTCATGACAACGACAAAGTACATAATTTAAAATTTATTCCCTGATTTGGATCTCCAATTCTTTGCTTTCTCAAATCCATTTTTGCCTTGTCTGAAGTCACTTATAGCTTGTTGGATTTCTTCTTCAGTATTCATTACAAATGGGCCTGAAATGTACACAAAAGATATATGATTATTATTAATTCGCTAACTCAATGATTGACTCAGTCACACTGACTGATTGATTGACTGACTCACTTCACTGCTCACTCAAGATTGACTGATTGATTCATATTCATTGCTCACTCACCCAATCACTTGGATTGACAGACTCTTACTGAATGATTAACGGACTCAGTTCACTACTCACTCACTCATGACTAATTTACTGACTCACTTCACTGCTTGCTCATTCACTCAAGCTGACTGAATAACTCACTTCATTGCTCACTCACTCATGCTGACTGAATAACTCGCTCACTTCACTGCTCTCCCACTCACTTATATTAATCTGACACACATGTACAAAAGAAGACAAAAATCGAACAGCTATGACCTCAACAGTACACATCTTTAATAACGCTTACCATATTGCACAATAGGTTCACCAATGGGTTTGCCAGATATCAGCACAAAATGACATGGCTCATCATCCTGAAAAAAGAGGATGTACAAGAAATGAAATAGGTATTACATGCAGGCCCTCGAAATCCGCGGTAACGCGGCCGCGCCGTTCCCAGAAAAAAAATTGAGGTCACAGAAAAAAATTTGAAAAAAAAAAAATTTGGAAAAAAAAAAATCTTTTTTTTCTTTTTTTTTTTTGAAAGTTTTTTTGAAATATTTTTCTACACACCCAGAAACCTTACTGCATGTATTCAAACCACCCAAGCCCAACTAACCTTAAACATAACCCAAAACCCTTGCCCTTACTCCCAAAAGGGAATTCTCGCTATTCGCAATAAAAGGCGCGCCAGTTTGCGATGTAATCGTGATGTATCATGGGAAAATCGTGATGTATCATGGGAAAAGGTCGACATCAAGTCAGCGCCTTAATCTGAATATTACCATGCTATTACATAGGAACACGTGACAATATTTTTAGTTTGTCAATATAACGGTATTACACGCAAATCGATAGAGAAAAAATTAATTGTGCACATTTCAAATCACATTGAGTATCGATTCGCGTGTAACACCTTTATTTTGACAAACTAAAAAATATTGTCACGTGTTCCTATGTAATAGCATGGTAATATTCAGTATTATGCGGACTTGATGTCGACCTTTTCCCATGATACATCACGATTATATCGCAAACCGCTGGCGGCGCCTTTATTGCGAATATAGAATTAGGGTAGAAATTGATTTCACCTGAAAATGACAGAAAATCTGACCTATATTTAATGTTTTTAAATGCATTGCATGAATGTGTTTATAACGTTTTAATTACTTTAAATTTGCCTTATTTCAATTTTCATGGAAATTGTTATTTTTATTGCTAACAAAATAAAAGAGAAACCTTTCACATAATTTTGGAAATTTGAAAAATTTCTAAAATTCTGGAAATACAAAAAAAATACATTTAAGTGCAAAAGCTTTTTTCTTCTGGGTAAGAACTTTTTTCTTTCATGCAACAGCTTTGTTATTGCAGGGTAGAAATTTGATAAATAGGTCATCATATACAAAATGCATGCATGGACCTACTTATCAAATTTCTAACCTGCAAGAAAAAAGCAAGGAAAACAAATTCTTACCCAGAAGAAAAAAGCTTATGCACTTGAATGTATTTTTTGTATTTTCAGAATTTTAGATTTTTTTTTAAATTTCCAAAATTATGTGAAAGCTTTCTCCTTTCAAAATAGCTATTTTGATGAGATGAGGCTAAATAAACTAAAGTAATAGAAACTTGATATATTCATGCATTTAATAATACTAAACATGCTATATACATGTAGGTCCGATTTTGGGGTGAAATCAAGTTCACCCCTAATTCTCTTTTGGGGGTTAGGCAAGGGTGTTAGGCTTGGTTGGGTTATATTTATAGTAAGGTTTGTGAGATGGGTTAGAGTTTGTGTAAGGCCAGGAAAAACATGTTATTAAAATTTATGCTATAATTACTTGTAAAATGTAGCGTATTTTACACATTACTTTTATCATATAATGCATTCTTCATGCACATTAGTAGGCCCTCCCCCCGCATGGGGGCCCCCTCCCACATACCCGAAGAGGGGGGTGTCAAAAATTTTATGAATCATCGTTTTTATATTGTGCATTATATATATCAATTTCAGCCATGTAGGCCATGTTATTAGGCAAAGAAAAAACTTTGAAGAATGCCTCTCATGTACAAAAGTATAGGAAACTGAACATTTAAAACCACTTTTTTAGGATGAAGGAAGCATTTTTTTCAAAAACGTCTGAAACAGGCCAAGAATTACTTAGATATATGCATTTTTTATGTCACAAATGGCCTCTTTTGGGGTGCTAAATCTGCTAAAATCGCCTGGGCTCGCGGCTCTGCCCCCTAGACCCCGCAGGGGCTCTGCCTCCTCGACCCACATGGATAATATTTCAGAGTTTTATCAAAGCCCACTCTCATGTCTGAATTAGAGCCTCAGAATGGCGATTTCTTACTTTTAAAAGTCTAAAATCCATGAGCTTTTTAGGCTTTTTGAGCCCCTGGACCCCAACCGTTATAAGGCGAGCGACAAGGCGCTCACAATTTCACAGAAAATTTAAAGCAACATAGTTTAAGTTCCCAGACAGGAAATATTTTTCCTATGCCCTGATTACATGATCCAAAAAAATAGCTTCTTGTGCAAGTTGGTAGTGAGTGAAGACTGCTTTAATAGCCAAAATTCACCCAGTCAACCACCACCAGAGATCATATCACTAAATCAAAGTAAAGTGTGCTGAGGCTTGTGGATCAACGTCTAGGTGTTGTGCCTGTGTGTAGCGCACTATAAATCACTGCATGTTTTTGTTTTTGTTTTCAATCAGGTCCAGCCAATCTAGCTGGGAAAACATTGTGTCTTCAATCACAGAACCACACTTAGTTTGTTATAGCTGTGCTTTGTGATGTTTTTCTTAATATCCAAGCATAAGCAAGATTGAAATTGTAGGCATGTTTTTGGCTTAATTCACCAATGACATCAGAACATAGGAGGCGCTGTCCTTGTAAGATTGGCATGATTTATATAGTTTTTGATGCACCATTGCAAAAAATCAAGCAGGTCAACTACCAAAAATTGCTGATTATCCTTCTTTAGGCAAAATGGTGTTTTGAGGGAGTTTTAACCATGAGAAAATGACAAATTCTTCTGTATCTTTCCACACATAAAAGAATATGAACTTGAATTGGTGGTGTAGAGCACAAATAAATAGCCAATATTTTTCAATGACAATATTATTTTTTTGACTTGATCAATGTTCTAACCTTCATTTTTGGGAGGGAACAAATGAAAAACATACACAAATTAGTCTCATCAAAATAGTAAATACAAATTTACTTTGAGCAGTTTTTCATATATTTATTCTGATCTTTCAAAGTAAATACTTTGAGAGTTAACTTTATGAATCTTACCTTATTTTCCACATTAATATGATCCCCTTCATTTGACAATACCAATGTATGGTGTGGCATGCCTACAGATTCCTTATCTCCAATACCAAATGTAGCCTTCCCTGACAGTATGTATGCAAAGGCTGTGAACCCTGCGGGGATAGGCTGCTTTAACGTGGCTCCTTTCTGAAGTGTGAAGTCTAGATATGCAGTGGGTGTTCTTGTTCTTACTACAGACTGAAAAAATAAATGAACACTGCGTATGAGAAGTACAATAAACAAGGGAAGAGGTTTACGCATCATACACTGGAACATAGAAACATTACAAACATTGCAAGTTATGTCAATATACAGGGGAAAGAAGAACCACAAATCACACACAAGCACAATTAAATATGACATTCCAATGGAAACATAACATGCATAGGCAGATAAACCAGAGAATACACTCCGGACATACCTGCCTATGCAGGGACTAGAACCCCTGTTTTTCTACAACTTCTGACCCTCACCAACTATATTAAGCTACATATAGTCAACCAAATTGGTTATGTTAAACCATGGATAGAGTAATTACCATCAGCGGCATATGGACCAGGGAAGGGAATACCACAACAACATTGATGAAATTTGTAATGTACATCTTCCTTTGGGCATCTTTTAGTACTAAATTTACACATTTTCACTGCGAAATACTGGGAGCTGGTCAGTGGAGCAACTCTGCAATGTTGCCCCCCCCAAAAAAAAATGCCTAGTGCTGCTCTAGTTAACACTCCTGTCAGGAAAACACACAGAGGCTCCTCTGTAGGTGTGTTGTAAGCTTAAATTTCCCACTTGGGAGTGAGCTTATATACGTAAGTGTTCACAGAAGTAGCAATTCCACTGTCCTATTAAAAATAATTTATAATTCCCTATTTTATCTTACCTTTTTTCCAAGTGCCTCTCCAGCAATGACTCTCACCCTGATCCCATCCTGTTCAACAACCGGTATATTTTTACTCAGTAGTTCCTGGTATTCTGGCGGTACCATCTTGTGTTCTTTAGCTAGATTCACCCAGAGTTGAAGACCATGTCCTTCCTCATCACCATCTGGCATCTCAGAGTGAACAATACCTCGTCCAGCTGTCATCCACTGTACACAAAATAAAAGAAGGATCACATGAAAAGGGCATTTTTCTACTTTTTTTTTCATTACAGTCAATTATATAACTTTAGTACCAAAAACATTAACATTGCCATTCAAAAGTTATGAACCACCATATAAAGATGTCCAGTATATTTCAAAGTAGAGAGCATGGTGGCCTAGCAGTATGGACTCTGACTCATAACCAGAGGATTTGGGCTGCATTTGACAAAAACATTGGTGTTTTTTTTGTGAAGGTGGATTGTCGACACTAAATGCAACATGCAATTAAATTGAACTGCTGTTTTATTTCTTTCTGATGACTTTATTCAAATAACTTGCGTATACACGGCCCAGCCCTCGAATTAAGGATCTGAAGGGGCACAGCAACTTTTTTAGCGCAAGTTGATAATTGCCTTGGATTTTCACTGAAAAGGCAAGGCAGCACGGCAGTTTGTAATATTTCAAGAGGGCATCATGGCAACTGTTGAAAATATGAGGCGGGCACCAAGGCAATTTCTCAAAAGTGAAGAAAACACACACAAACATAGATAGATGATTTTATAATGAAGGGGCAGGGCTGGGGCACCGACGGCAACTTCATTAGAGGGCACGGCAAGTGTCATGGGTTAATTCGAGGGCTGACACGGCCCCTATAAATTAGTAGGCATTTTAATGCTGGCCTTTCAGGATCACTGACATTGCCTTTAAGAATTATTTAAAATATTACATAAAATACCTGAAGGTCTCCAGGTCCAATAGTACCAGCATGACCAGCAAAATCTTCATGTGTGGTTGCTCCTTTCAACATATATGTTACCTGCAAGAAATAAATAGATGTACATACATGTACATGTACAAAATGAAATCAGTGATTTAGATTAACTAATTTGCCGATGAGTTTACTTCATTTGCAGATGTAAAGAGACATTTGTAACATAACAATTTGTAAGTTAAAAACAGGAAGGTCATACATAAGTGCATTGATAATGACAAAGCACTTTAATACAACTTTCTTGCATTCAAGTTACTGGCCTAGCATTAAATTTCTAGACAGAAATATCATTGTCACTTTATCAGCTGAAAGTTGGTAAAGCTTCATACTACTAAATTGAAAGTCCCTGGTTGGAATCCAAGATTTTAGTAGACCACTGATATTCTTGATGTACAACAAAATTCTTGTCCCTATAAAATGTTAATGCTCATAAAACTTCAACGTACAAGGGAAAGGTTTTACAGAATAAAGCTGCCTAATCCCTCAATGAAGTCTTCTATAGGCTAATTTCTTGTATGTTTACATGAAGGATAGACTAAGAATTGACATCACAGATTTGCTACTTTTTCTTTCCATTTAGAAGAGTCACCACACATTTAGCAGTACTCTCACCGTTTCAAAGCCTCTATGTGGATGATCAGGAAAGCCAGCTGGTTTCTTCATTTTTCCTTCATCAAGTAGTAGAAACGGGTCAAGATTTCGTAACTATAATTGAATATTAAAGTAAAGAGAAATGTTACTCACAGTCTCAAACCCTCGATGTGGGTGGTCTGGAAAGCCAGCAGGCTTTCTGACACGGAATTCATCTAACATCAGGAATGGATCAAGATTCTTCAGCTACAATGTAAATAACAGATAAAGATGAAGGATTATAGGAAGCAGATCATGACAAAAACAAGAATCTCAAAATCAAGCTTGCAAAGTCTGTCCAATGCTGTAAGCCAAAATGTCATAAAACTGGTCTTGGGAGAATGAAACACAAATGAATAACTCTACTTTCAGCTTGTCTACAACTAATTACCAAGGGGAGCAATTGCCATTTTAAAAGAAACTTGCTGTGAGAGTTCAAAATCCAATGTGAGGAAATGAGGTAGAACATTTTTTAATGTGAATTTGTGGCAGAAGCCATAACATGAGATGATATAGGGTGTAAATTAGGGGTTCATTCATATATTTTCATGACTAAACGGTTGTTTATGCCCGAGGGGCCGCTTGCCCGTTCATACATACCAGAACATTTTGTGATTCTTATTTCATCAAAATAATAACAAAAAGTTACTAAAATGCACGATTTTCCTGCACTTTTCCTACCCGGCGATCTAACATCCGGGACACCGGGCATAAACACTGTTTATGCCCGGCTCTCGACCAATCACGCGCGCTGTTACATAGCGTGTATGTATAAAATGTCAATATTTCTTTTGTTTTTTTCTTATCTGCTCTGTGTCCAATACTTTTTCTTAAATAAAATTTATGAGTTTTGTAATCCTTGTTGGCATTATATTTTTGTTTTGAAATGCAAAAAGTTTTGAATTTCGCCAAATACTTGGTCCTTTAAATTGAGTTTGGTAATGATTTAGGGATCTTTGGGTTACACCAAGTGAAAAGGGTCTTTTGGTGCAACTTTGTCAAAATCGAACATTGGAGATATGGCGTGAAGAGAAAAAGAACATATGAAGAGCTTTGTTTCAAAACCCCTTACATCCACTTGAGCAATGTTAAGAAAACATCAAAAATCATCAAAAAATCATAAGGGGGTTTGCAACAAAAGCAGTTTTTGGCGGGATGCTCATCCTACCCAGGCATCCCGCCAAAAACTGCTTTTGTTGCAGACCCCCTTATATCAATGATTTTTTTGATGATTTATTAATGTTTTCTCAAAATTTCTGAAGTGGATGTAAGGGGTTTTGAAACAAAGCTCTTCATATACAGTTTGGAATAAAAAAAAAAAGGTGAGAATAATATACATGTATTGTACAGCTTTACACATGTGTACCTAAAATCATGGAGTAATGTCCAATCCTTCTAAATTTTCAAGTCAATTATATAACTTTAATTCCCCAAAATTAATATTGCCATTCAAATATGAACCACCATATAAAGGTAAAGTAGAGACTAGAGAGCATTGTGGCCTAGCAGTATGGACTCATAACCAGAGGATTTGGGCTGCATGTGATGGGCATGTGACCTAATATGGACAAAATTTGACAAAAGATCAACGGAGGTGTTTGAAATGCAAAAAGTTTTGAATTTCCCAAAATACTTGGTCCTTTAAATTGAGTTTGGTAATAATTTAAGGATCTTTGGGTTACACCAAGTGAAAAAGGGGTCTTTCGGTGCAACTTTATCAAAATCGAACAGTGGAGATATGGCGTGAAGAGAAAAAGAACACATATAGACAGTTTGGAATGAAACTATAAAAAATCTGAAGTGAGAGAATAATTATATTGTACAGCTTTACATATGTGTACCTAAAATCATGGAGTAATGTCCAACCCTTCTCTCACACCACCCTCCCTACCTAAAGCCCCAGATTTTTACTCTACACTTGACTTAACCTACATCAGGTCTTCCTACACTCCTCCTTCTTCTAGAAACCACATCTGACACTTTTTACAACTCTCTATTAAAACTCCCCAGGCCAGGTACATCTTGAGTCTCCACACACTTTACATATTGTATACTCTGGCAGCCACAATTTTCACTAGTTCAAGTCTCCCCCTCTCAGTCTACACCCTACCCCAAGTTTTTACCTCTGCATTAATACAACTTGACTTACCTCTTGTGCTTCCACACTCTCTATAATTGAAGACCGAATTAAAAAGACTAGATTTGCATCTGACGTCAGGGCAAAGACACAGTGTGAATGGTTGCTGACCTGCGCAGTACGGCATTTTTGGGCTAGTTGACAAGACATCATACGCAAACTGGTCTTTTTAATTTGGTCTTCAATTATAGCACCCCCACTCTTCCTTAGCTTTCTCTCAACTTTCCCTCACCTCAAGTTTTTATCTCTTCATACATATGTACAATGCAACTTGACTTACCTCCGGTCTTCCCACGCTCCTTCTTACTCGTGCACCCACACCTTCTGCTTGTTCACGACTCAGCACGCTCTTTGCAACATGTCTAGACAATGACATGGTGGTGTTATTTATCTTGCCAATGCTTCCAAATTCAAACTTCTTTTGATGGATAGGGTCAAATTCTTCAGATGTCACTTTCTGTGTTTCTTCTTGAAATGATGCGCCAATTTGCAAGAGAATGACAATGAGTAGAAGATGTTTAGTATGCCTGTAAAGGAACAAATAATGTGCACTGTACAGAAATAAATTTACATAAAAAACATAGGAAAGGTGCAAATAGGTTCGTCTGAACATATGGGTAGTGACCTCGGGTAGCGACAGTGTGTTCTTTGTAAAAAATATATACTTTTGGGGGTCCAAGTTTTTTACATGTTCTTTGTGCGGAAATTCTTGCAATTGCCATTCGTAAAAATGATAATATAAAAGGGATTGAAATAAAATATTCTGTTTCTGTCAAATTAACCCAATTCGCAGATGATACTACCTTAATTTTGGACGGATCTAAAAACTCCCTTCTGAGTTCAGTTGAGACCATCAAAAAATTTGGCAAAATCTCCGGTTTGGTTGTTAATTATTCAAAATCTTCCATTTTAAAAATTGGTTCTTCAAAGAATGAAGACGATATCTTGATTCCTGGCACAAAATTTACTTGGACCAAAGGCCCAATAAAATTTCTTGGTGTGAACATTTCTTTGGATAAACAAGAAATGTTTAATTTAAACTATGAAAGTCAATTGCATAAAATGAACACAGTTTTGAATATTTGGTCACAAAGGGGTCTCACCCCAATTGGCAAAGTTGCCATTATTAAGTCGCTTGCAATGTCCCAGCTTACTTACCTTCTTTCAGTGTTACCTACCCCCCCCCCTGATGCTTTTCTTAAGAGAGTTGAGAAACTATTTTTTAAATTTATTTGGAATGGTAAACAAGATAAGATCAAAAGAGAAACAATGTATAATAAAATTGAAGATGGTGGTTTGAACATGACTAATATTTTTCTTTTCAAAGAGGCAGTTAAAATATCTTGGGTTAAAAGGTTCATGAACCCAGATAATAATGGCAAGTGGAAATTACTTTTTGCTAGAGAACTTGAAAAAATTGGTGGGTCTGGAACAAGTAACTGGTTATGGCAGTGCGAGCCATCTAAGATTTCTGATTTTAATTGGCACACAAGTAATGACTTTCTGAAAAATATTTTGGAAGGCTGGTTCAAATTGCGTGCAGAATATGATGTTACAAACAAAGTTATTTGGTTTAATTCTAAAATTAAGGTGAACCGGAAGTGTGTTTATTACCGTAGTTGGAGTTTAAATGGTGTGAACTTGTTATCAGATTTAATTGAAAATAATCAATTTATGACTTTTGAGGGTTTTAAAAAAAAAGCATCCCAATGTGAAGTGTAATTTTATTCAGTATTATGGTATAATTAGGAGCACCCAGAATGCACAGTGCAGGTTTTTTGCAATGAATGATAATGAGACGAGTGACTGTCTGTTGACTGAACTTTGGAATGTACACAAAGAGTTTGCAAATTTATGAAAAGCTAAGACAGCAGGCATGCCCCACATCTCAGGCATATTGGAATGCCAGGGTAAATGATTTTGTTGTACCAGTACCTATTGAAAATTGGAATGAGATATATACTATGGCTTTTACTAGCAGTATCGACACATACACAAGATACTTTCAATTTAGATTTCATAATATTTTAGCGACAAACAATTTTCTTTACAAGATAGGATTAAAAGAAACAAATTTGTGCAGCTTTTGTAAGACAAGTATTGAAACCACTAAACATCTGATGTGGGATTGCAATTTCTCCAACCTTTTCTGGAAGGAAATTATTTCCTGGATAAAAAATGATCTTCATCTTTTCATAAATCTTACTTTCAAAATAGTTTGTTTTGGTTTTTTAACGAGGAATTTGATTGTTTCAAAATTTAATTATTCTTTTGGCCAAGCGCTACATTTATAGGTGCGGGTCGAGGAAAAGCCTTTGAGCATTTTTGTGTTTACATCGTGGGTAAAAACTTTTGAGAAGTCAGAGAGGTTTATTGCTATTAGAAATAATAAGTTTGCTAAGCACACGAAAAAATGGGAGCCTTTGATAATTTGATTTTGGAGCTGTAACCTTTTACTTTATTACTTCAGGAACTGCACTTTTAATAATTATTTTTTGGGTTTTTTTATGTGTTGTGTTATTTTGTTGCAAGGTACATGTACATTGTATGTTGTATGAATTATGAAACTCTTGATTTGTAATTATATTTTATGAATACAGTCTATAGTTAAAGTTTGTTTCCTTTATATTATAAAGTGCTTTACTGATTACATGTATGTATCTTGCTTGTTTATGTGTGTAGGGTTTGATGGTTTATTTTGTATGTTTTTTCCCCCCATCAAACCCAAGTACAGGGAATAAAATATGAAAGAAAAAAAAAAGTTTTTTACATGTTCAGTGGTGTATCAGGTCAGTTGTCTGAGGGGGCAAAGACACAAACAATTCCTCTGTTGGGCATCATTTTCTGTGTCTATAATCTGTGGTCTATGATAATTTTTGAAGTTCAAATTATTTTAAATTGTACACGATTTTAGTGTATTTTTCATGTTCAGTGGTGTATCAGGTCATTTGTCTGAGGGGGCAAAGACATAAACAATTCCCGTTGGGCATAATTTTTATCCTGTGTCTATGATAATTTTGAAGTTCAAATTATTTTTAATTGTACACTAATCACTATTTTAGCCCAAAATTAATAGCCTATACATTGTGCATAGCAATCATATATCACTAGTGAGGAACACCCCACCTTCGCTTCCTTTATCATATGGGTGTCTATTGTGCTACGGTGGGGAATGGTTACAATGTACGTACATTTCCCCGATAGCGAGTGCCCCCCGCACAATTTCAATGGGTGCGACAACAAAACTCGCGCGCAGTGCGCTGTGTCATGTTGGCTCCCGAATCTCCTAGCATGCTGTGCGGATAAACTTACTGGGGACCATCACAATCTTCCGCTACGTGTTTCAGGACAGCTTATTGTCCAACTTAGTGAAGAGTAGTATTCCGTTTAAAAAAATGTCAGTATGATATAAACAGTCAATGTCTGTGCTGACGAAACTAAGTTGGACGTGGACAACTATTATAATATATATCACATATTTCAAACTACAACGCAACCGCACGACCTTGGTCTTGGATACCTCGATACAAAATTACAAATTACAATACATGAATACTAAACCAATCAAGAGTGCGTAGGCATGGTTGGATTCGCTTCAACGTTACTCACGCGCAAGCACACCCCCACATGCACACATTGCACAGTAGTCGCACACGCTGGCATACATCGCGCAGTACGCATGTCAGGCTGCATTCATTCAATTGAATTGAAATTTCCACTGTCTCAGTATCGGTACTACTAGTACTACTATGAGTAGGCCCCCTATAATACTTTTTTAAATAATAATACCATATTTATAAATTCTAGCCTGCCCAAAAACAGTATAATTAGCTTTGCTCCAAAGCCAACCTATTTTCCATCCAATTGAAAGAAAAAATGAAAACACCATGCCATATGCCCTCTGACACTATAGTAGGCCTAAACCTCCGCTGGTGCGTCGGTCAGTGGACTTTCTCGGTTGGTGGGTGGGGTAGACCAATATCTCAGGTAGACAGTGATCTTTACTGCATAGTGGTCCTACTTTACTTGTTGGTGACTTGCCTATCATTGCCTATAGTGAAGCTTGCCTTCGGCAAGCTCTGTGCAAATACATGCACTGCTGGGTGATGCATGGGAGTGGTATTAATTTTTTACAGAATGGATTGGCCTATATATATATACATTTTCTTTACTAATACTAACTAGTCACTCGCTTGGGTTTATTTTACTTGGGGATCTCTGGATCTTAAAGGTACTGCGAGGGCTCTCTGATCAAGACTCAAAGAGCTACAGTATAATATCATGACTAAGCTTACCTGCTCCAAATTATTATCTTGGGTTTGTCAAATGTCTGTTCTGCTGGTGCCCAAACTGGACCATCAATGATTTGCAATGTCATTTGCTGTTTCTTTTTATTGCTTCAGAAATATGACTTTTTGTGCTGAATCATCATGATCATTGTGACTTTTGTTTACATCGAGAATCGAGGGTACTAGAAAATCACAGGGTGCTCGCCTGTTTAAACTTTGGGTGATTTCATTCACTTCCGGAAAGTATAAATTGCTACAATAGAATGCATTTATGTTATTTTAATGTTTTTCTGGTGTTTCTTTTTTTTTTAAATGATGAATTTAACTTTATTGAGTGGTACACTATTCATTTTCAAACTGAGCTGAGCGGATAAGATTTTTGACCAAAATTTATAGAAAGTGGCTACCCCGGTAATTGATTGGATTGAACTTTGACCCGACAACAAACTATCCACAGCTCGTGATACAGCCAGCAAAATCCAAAATTATGGCTTCGGTACTTCGTTGTGCAAATTCTTTGAAGACGTCTCTGACCAGAGGAAGGTTGTGTGCGCCTACCTCTGCTGCATTGACATCATGGTTAAGGTACCATTCATCAGAAGCCAAAGGCAAGACAGTCAGGATCGGCTGTGCATCGGGATTCTGGGGAGATACGGCCGTGTCAGGTAAGCTTAAATTTAATTTTAGAGACATGTTCAAGATGTTGGCATGTTATGTAATAGGTATGCCAGGTGAATTTAAATTTGCCATCAAACTGCATCATTTATATATCAAATTAAAGCCCTTGAGTAAAGAAAGCCAAAACTGAAAACCTTTTTGTCGACATAGCACTTTCCGTGGCAAAGTTACATCTTTTCAAAGATCGACTTTCATCAAAAAGATTCTGCTAGCAAAATTCCCCAAAACAGCATTACGGGGGTGTTTCTAGATCTTAGTCTCATGATGATAGCAGCTTTTTTTAATGAAACTGCTATCAAAATCCCTCTAAAATTCCATGTGTGAGTGTCTCATCACCATAAAAAATCATATATTTAGGTCAAGTGAAGTATAGAAAACATATTTATGTAGGTTTCCTTGACTGACCTGTTCTTGAAAAAAATTTTGCTGACTAGCAAATGTGTTAACTAAGGTTTGCCTGGCATACCTACATGTAACATTCCCATGAAAAATAGATTTTTGCCTCACCGATTTGAATTGATTGATCGGCTCGACGCTCTGGAAATGTAAGTAAACACTGTCACTGAGCTTTTTTTTTTTTTTTTGCGATTTCAATGAGAGAAGACGTGTTTTCACGACTCTGCTAAAACATGTAGCGGATAATAGCAAATCGATGAGCTGATGGGGCTTGCCACTGCGGCTGTTTATCATTAATATTGCATACTACTACTGTACTACTGTCGTTGACTATTTATATTATCAATTATTGTACACTGCTCTTACTAATTTGAAGGAATTGACATTGGAATTTACTAAGTAACTTGACAGTAAGTAAAATGGAAACTAACAAACTTGCCAAGAGTGTTGTTGATGCACTTGTTGTAAGCGATCAATTTCGAACAATGTTGAAGTCACTGTTATCAGAATCCTTAGACGAGAAACTCAAAATCTTAAGTGACAAAATGGATGTAATAAAGGCTGAAACCAATGAAAAGATGGAAGCGATGAAAGCAGACTACAATGAGAAGATTGAGAAGTTGAAAGGAGAATTGCACGATGCGCGTGTAGAACACGAGAAGCTTGAAAAATCACATGAAAAGCTGCGAGAGAACTCTAATAAGAACTGTAGCACATCTATAAACAATACTCTACTCAACCACCAAGGTATGAACTATTTAGAACAACAGTCCTTTCTTAATTCCATTCGGATAACAGGCGTCCCGAGTCACCTGTCAAGAAAGACCCAGAGACAGACAAGATCATACCAGAGGACGTGGTGGAAGTAGTCAAAAACATAGCCCAAAAAACGGGAGTAGAAACGTGAAGAAGATATAGACTATGCCAGGAGATTGCAAAATCCTAAACAACAGCAAAACACAGCAGCCCCGAGACCAATTGAGGTCAAGTTCACAAGAAATGTCATTAGGCAAAAGGTTATCTCATCACGAAAATCACTGAAGGGCACAGGAATTGGAATACATGAAATCCTCACAAAAACAAACCAAACAATATACAATGAGGCCAGAGACATGGCAAAACACGTTGAAAAAGCTAAATCAGTGTGGACATGGAATGGGGTATGCACAATTCTGGTGGAAGACGGGGGCAAGAAAATCAAATACAAAGTTTCAACTGTCGAGGAGATCAGGAAGATAGCTGACAGGCACTTATAATAGCGGAGTCGCTATGTACATCAATGAAAATTTAAATGCCACTGTCATGCCAATTGACAATCCAGACAATTTAGAAGTACTTTGGATTGAAGTCAAACCAACAAGACTTCCACGCAAGTATCTACATTGATATACTGTTGTGCATATTTTCCGGATAAAAAGCAAGCTTCCCAAATGCTTGATCATCTTCAGGCCGGACTAGATCAAACACGCATTAAACACCCTGATGCAGGTTTCTGCATTTTAGGAGATCTTAACCGCTTAGACATAAGTGCTTTTTGCAAGAACAATGATCTGAAACAAATTGTGGAGGTACCCACCAGAGGTCGTGCTACCCTTGATAAAATTCTGACTAATTTTTCGATTCACTACCTACCGCCATTTCACCGCTTGGTAAGAGTGATCACTCAGGAGTTGTTTGGCCTCCCCTTGCAAGTTCCAAATCTAGTCCCAACGCAACATCTAGACGCTGTGTTAGACCCATCAAGGACTCAGGAATTCGCGAGTTTGGACGTTGGGTTTCTAATCACTCGTGGACAGAGGTTACGGAGCCTGAAGGAACAGTTGAGAAGTGCAATGCTTTTTACAAGACTCTTCAGAAAGCATTAGATGAGTACTTTCCAACCAAAGTGATCAATCTTCATGTCAAGGATAAGCCTTGGATGACCCCGCTGTTAAAGAACTCATTCGAAGCGACAAGCAGCTTTTAACCCCAATAACCCCCCGCTGTGGAGATTCTACCGCAATAAAGTGACGAGAGCAATAATTAAGGCAAAACATGAGTTCTATCATGGCCGAGTCCAAAGACTCAAGAAGTCAAATCCCTCTGCAGTCTGCATGGTATCGTCAAATCAAAATCATGACTACACACAATAAGAATCAGCCAATGATTCAACCTCCCCCTGGTGTTGACGCGTCAAAACCTAAAATGGTTGCTGACAGTATTAATAGCCACTTTGTGTCGATAGGCAAGGATTTGACTCCTTTACAGTTTGAGACTCTTCCATCCTTCAGACCCACACCTCTATTGCCTACAATCAGTGAATGGGATGTGTTTAACAAGTTGCGTAAGATTGGTGCCAAGAAAGCTAGCGGTCCCGATGGTATACCGGCATCCATTATACGTGAATTCGCTTATGAGTTGAGCTCTCCCTTGGCCATCATCTTGAACTCCTCTTTTAAGTGCGGTATTGTGCCCCACCAGTGGAAGAAAGCTATAGTAGTCCCGATACCCAAGACTGCGCATCCAACCTGGGATAAACTGCGGCCAGTCTCGCTCACGGATCATTTTGCGAAAACCGCTGAATCATTCATAACTGACTGGCTCATGCAAGACATTGAGCCAATTCTTGACAGTAACCAGTTTGGCAACAGGAAAGGGCGCTCCACAACACATTATCTAGCAAAGTTACTTGATAACCTTCACATACATGCAGATAAGCCCAAGAATTTGAGCCGAATTGTGATCACTGACTTCAGTAAGGCTTATGATAGGGTGGACCATAACGTTGTCATTTCAAAAATGCTCCAAATGGGTGCGAGATCTGAACTGATTCCTTGGATTTGTGATTTTCTATCTTGTAGATCTCAATGTGTGAGGTACAAAATGTCACATCTGACTGGAAGCAATTAAACGGAGGTGTCCCACAGGGTACACTTGTGGGTCCTGCAGCATTTCTATGTCTGGTAAATGATGCAGTTAATGCACAGGACTCTCATGTTACGGGCGCTGAAATATGTTGATGACCTCACCATTGTAGAAAATTCACAAATAGGCAAAGAAAGTGTCATACAGGAGGACTTACACAGGTTTGTTACTTGGTCAGACAACAACAACATGTCTCTTAATGCAAAAAAATGTATGTCAATGACTGTTTGTTTTTCACAACAACAAGAGAGCCCATCTCCTCTTACTATAGCCAACCAACAACTGGCTGAAGTCAATGTTGTCAAAATCTTAGGTATCCAGATCAGCTCTGATCTCAAATGGGACACATACATAAGAGATGTTATAAAGCGAGCATCTAGCAGGTTATATATGCTCACTACGCTTAAACGGTTCAACCTTCCCGTTAGAGACATGATTTCTGTTTATGTAGGTTATGTTAGGCCACTGTTGAGTATGTCGTGCCAATATGGCACGGTGGTATCACAAGGAGCAATCTCTTGCAATTGAACGCATCCAAAAGCAGCGTGTAGAATTATTTTAGGTCTGACCAGACAGTCATCTTATGAGGAGGCGCTCCAAACTTGCGCACTTGAGAGACTCGCACAAAGAAGAGAAAAAATTTGTCTTGAATTTGCTCAAAAACTCATGGAATCCGATTCTTTTCGTGAATGGCTCCCTGAAGAAAGGGTGAAAATGCATGGCCGTGAGCTTAGAAATGGACACAAACTTACTCTTCCTAGGTGGCGCACAAATAGATACCGTGACAGCCCAATTCCTTACATGGTCAACCTGTTAAATAATGCTTAATAATTATATGCTATGGTATATGTCATTTGAACATTGTAATTTTAACTTATGTGCAATATTGCTCTTGTGTTTATTTATGCTTTAGATTGTATTACCAGCTCATTGGTATATGTTTTTGTCCGGGGACTAGGCCCCCTCTTTGCAAACTTTTCCTGGGGTCTTTTGTCCTCTCTTTTATAAGAAGACTTTTCCACCTTGGGATTTGGTTGCAGAGAGGGAGTTTGGCCCATTCGGTCTAATGTGTGTTACAATTTTGTTCTTTAATATCATATTTATTGCATGTTGTATATTGTATATTTTTATATGTGAGCTTCACAGCAATTCAGCTTTTAGCTGCGAGTGTGTTTGAATAAACCATGAATAATAATAATAATAAAAAAAATTATGTCTGAATTAGAAATGAAACTTTAACAGAAAAATATCTTATGTATATAGATACTCTTGTTGATGTATATATTAAATTGTTCAGTAAAAAATCCATTCGTGATTTATGAGGTCTAATTGACTCATAGTATACGTACATACAGAGGTTTCATGTAAAAACTTAAACAAACTATGCTTATGTTAATGTATTTATAATGAGAGAGTGACTTAAAGTTGTACATAGTTCTTTTTTTTCAAATGAACTCTGTACATCATATTATTTTCAGATTGGAAAACTGGCAAGCACGCCATTTTGTTTTCATATTTGAAAAGCAATACAATCATCATGCATGTAGAACTGTATAATAAAATATGTCTCACAAATGTAATTGTTAACTTGATTATATATCGATACATGTTCGATTCGTTAATAATTTGTTGACAAGCTTTGCGCTTATTTCAATAAAAGTGATCTACAACTTCGTGAAGCAAAATCAATAGTAGAAGAAGCTCAAGTAACCCGTTAAAAACTTCATACAATTTACTACTTGAATATGTTTAATATAATGGCTGCGGTGGCAACGCCTCAAAATCGGCTTAACCTTATAATCCGCACACTAGCAATCCTCATTATTTCATTTTATATAAACCTTTGATTTTTTAATCTATTTATATTTGTGTATATTTATATATTTTTCTATGTCTGTTTCTAATTTAAATACTCGTGATGTCTGTGTTGTGTGCTCGAAAATAGTAAAAAAATGCCACAAAGATATATCATGCCAAATGTGTACGGGATATGTGCACAAAAAATGTACAAAACTCAAGCCAAAACAACTAAAATGTCTAAATCCTAAGGAGTGGGTGTGCTCAAAGTGCTCAAACAACACTATTCCTGATTCTGATTTTGAAGAAGATGCAAATGACTTAAACGAGAATCCTCAATTTAATGTTACTGAGGTAGACCTAAAAAAATATGATAAAATGGTTTTTAATCCTATACGATTTGATTGTAATTCAACGGAAAAAAGATATAACGATGTAGTAAATGATGATACGGAAAGGAGTCATGAATGCTCATATGTTACCCCTGAACATTTTTCCTCAGATTCTAATTCTAGTATTGGCAAATTTAGTTTCCTAAATGTTAATATTAGAAGCCTATCAAAAAATTTCGAAAAGCTCAAAGAATGCATTAATATATTGAAAAATGACTTTAGTGTAATTGGGATATCAGAAACTCACCTTAAAGACAAACCAAATGACTTTTATAACATATCTGGGTATAAAGTAGAATATACAAATAGAATTGCAAGAGAGAAAGGTGGCGTATGCATGTATGTATCTGACAAAATTAATTATAAACTACGAAAAGATCTTTGTATTGCAAACTGTAATTACGAATCCTGTTTTATTGAAATTGAATGTAATAATGCTAAGAACATTGTAGTCGGAGTTGTATATAGAGCACATACGTCTATTGATGACTTCATGACAGATATTGAGCCCGTCTTTAAGAAACTGAAAACAGAAAAAAATCAGTTTATATCATGGGAGATTTTAACATTGACCTTTTAAAGGTAGATACCCATAGACCTACTCATGATTATCTTGAACTCATTTATTCCTATTCCTTATTACCTACGATATACAAACCAACACGGATTACTGAAACTACTGCAACAATAATTGATAATATTTTAACCAATGATGAAAATATTATTAAATCCTCCATAATAGTTACCGATATAACTGATCATTTACCAACTGTGTTAACAACTCGTAATACCCAAACTAGTCCATCTAATAATTCTAAAAGAATTTCTTACAAAAGGAATCACACTGACGATAATATTGCAAAATTTAAAAAGAGGTTATCAGAAGTTAAGTGGCAGGAAGTTCTTGATAACAACAATGTAGATGATGATTACAATAAGTTCCTAGAAACTTTTGATAAGTTATATAACGAATGCGTACCACTTAAGAAATGCACTAATAATAGAAAGAAGGAACCAATGTCTCCCTGGATCACAAAAGGCCTACTAAAAAGTATCAATAAGAAAAATAAATTATACAAACAATATCTTCACTCCCCAAGTCAAAATAGACTTCAAAAATTTAAAACTTATAAAAATGTATTAAACATGCTTATACGTAAAGCTAAAAGAAAATATTATTTCTTGAAATTCGAACATAGCAAGAATAATATGAAGCAAACATGGAATACAATAAATAATATTCTTGGACGAGGAAAGCAGAAATCTTCCCAGAATAAATTTAAGGATGGTCATGGCAACATATATACAAACTCTGACGATATATCAAATCAATTTAATGATTTTTTTGTAAATGTAGGCCCGGAACTTGCATCCAGTATTCAAGATTCCGACAAAAAATATTATGATTACCTTCATGATCCAAGATTTAGTAGCATGTACATGAGCCCAATTGTGGAAATGGATATTATAAAAATTATTGATAAATTTAACCAAAATAAAAGTGCTGGTAATGATAACATAGGAAATTTCATTATAAAAAGAGTAGCTAATGAAATCGTAAAACCTCTTACAAGCATATTTAATATGTCAATCTCAACAGGTATTGTTCCTGAAAAACTAAAAATAGCTAAGGTTATACCAATATACAAAAACAAGAAGCTGAAGTCTTCTCCAATTATAGACCAGTGTCACTTTTACCATGTTTTTCAAAGATTTTAGAAAGACTTGTATTTGATAAATGTGTTAACTATATAGATACTCACGAAATCCTTAATGACAAACAATTTGGATTTCGATCCAACCACTCTACCTATATGGCTATATTACAGCTGGTGGATAAAATTAATACAGCAGTGGACAAAAATAAAGCAACTATTGGAATTTTCTTAGACTTATCAAAAGCGTTTGATACAATTGACCACAAAATACTTCTTCATAAATTAGAGCATTATGGATTTCGTGGTGTGGTATTGGAATGGTTTACAAATTATCTAAGTAATAGAAAGCAATATGTATCCTACAACACGTGTGACTCACAACTTAAAGATATTGTATGTGGTGTTCCGCAAGGATCAATATTAGGTCCACTATTTTTATATTATATGTTAATGATATCACTAGTACCTCTAATATTCTGGATTTTATACTATTTGCTGATGATACCACTATCCTTTACTCGCATGAAAATATTGAGAATCAAACAAATGTCGTGAATGCTGAATTGAAAGAAGTAAGCAATTGGTTTAGAGCAAACAAGTTATCAGTAAATGCAAGCAAAACAAATTATATGTTATTAGGAACGCCTCATATGACATCAGTCAAAGTGCAGCAAGATTTAAACATCGCCCTAAACAACACACTATTGGACCGAGTGAAACATACCAAATTTTTAGGTGTCTTAATAGATGAAAACCTCACCTGAAATGTCATATTGACTGCGTTTCCAAAACTTTGTCGAGAAATATTGGTATCATGAACAAATTAAAACACTTTATTCCTGATCGAATATTATATACCTTATATTGTACTTTTATTTTGCCGTACCTCAATTATGGAATTCTAATCTGGGGGAATACATGTAAACTTTATTTAGATAAACTGACCAAACTCCAAAAATGGGCAATAAGAACAATTTCTAATAGTCATTATAGAAGTCATACCAGACCTTTATTTGCCAAATACAACATTTTAAATATAGAAGATATGTATTCTCTTGAACTTGGTGTATTTATGTACAAGAATTCCATACATGAGTTACCCAATTCATTTAATGAGTATTTTACAAAACGTTCTGACATCCATGACTACCAGACAAGACGAAATAATGATCTCCAGTTAACAAAAAATAAAAGAGTTTTTTTCCGACCATTCCATTCGAATGAGCGGGCCCATACTTTGGAACTCTCTAGATAAAAAAATTAAAGACTCAAAGTCCATAAAACATTTCCGCAAACACCTTAAACAAAAACTTATCGCTAAGTACAATTAGGCCATTCTCGAGCACTGTAATTTGTCATGTCTGTTAGTCATTTTTATTTATTTTTGTTGATTTCATAATCTTTGTTTTGTTTTTTCGTAAGGGAAAGGCAATTCTCAGGCCTTATTGGCCTTCCTGCCTTTTCCACCATATTGTGTTTCTTTATTTTTGATGTAGTTGTATATTTTTATATATGGAAATAAATGAATGAATGAATGAATGAATGAACATGCACGAGACGCGAGAATCGCTTTTTTTTGCGATCGACTATATAAATTCAGTTTAACATTCCCTAAATAAAAATGGAACCGGTAAGTGTATGTAGCTGGGATAAAAAGCTGTCCATATTCATATGAAAATTTTGAAGATACATAGACTCCCCCAAACACCTAAAAAAGTCTTTTTGTGGAAAAAAATGTACATCTTCAATACGAAAGGTCAAAATTTTCATATGATGGATGGCTTTTCCTCTCAACTATGTACACTTGACAATGACATATCATTAGATTTATAAAGTTTACATGTACCGTACTTGTACTTGACCGAATCTTGTATCACCAAAATGCTAGAAGATCTTCAGTGTCAAACTTTTCGTAAAAGACATGTGCACAGCAAAGTCATTATAATATCGCATCATCAGTGAGCTCGCAGCCATTCCATCCAACCCATTTTCTGATTATAGGTTGCATTAGGTACATTGCTGATCGAGATTGATGGGCAAACATGATGCATGCTGGGAATGAAAAGGTCTCAAAAGATAATAAAATGAACCCAAAAATACAGGTTAGTCTCATCCCCGCTCTGTATGTGCCACTATCAGAAACAGCACGACATAAACCGAATGATAAGGAGACTGATAATCTCTGTGACAACATTTTTGTGACCCTTTAGTGAATCTACTATACTAAAATAATGAGCGAAGTGTGTGTGTCTGTCTGTCCGGCTATGCGTTTCGCCGCGCTTTAACGCATCGATCTGATATTTCGGATATGGATAGGTATCGGGAAAAGCATGTCCTTTGTCTGGTCATCGGAGGTCAAGGTCAAAGGTCAAAATTTTGTCCGATCGGGCTCAAACTTGGTGGGTGGAATCCTTGATACGAGGGGAATGTATGCCCGAAATAAAATTGAGGTCAACAGCCATTACGGAGGGGTCAGATTTCAAACTTTGTCCAATCGGGCTCAAACTTGGTGGGTGGAATTCTTGATACGAGGGGAATGTATGCCCAAAATAAAATCGAGGTCAACCGAGGTCAAAAGTCATTACGGAGGGGTCAAATTTACCGGTAATTTACCACCATTTTTAATTTACCGGTAAATTAACAACACTGATCACTTTTACCTATCAATCGCTATCAGCAATATACCATGGTGTTAATTCAAATCAAGAATTCTTTCATCTCTAGCCCTGTAAAGGAGGAATTATAGCTCATTGATAGAACACTAGCACTGTCACCTTCAGAGCCTATTTTTATCTGTTTTGAGGTGAGCATTCTTATCCAGGCACAGCTAGTACTCTGTAGGTGACAGTGTAGTTATGCATGGTACTACATCGGTATTTCATAGGCATTACACTTTTTTTGTCTATTTGCAGCTCCTCAACTTGTACATCAAGGCAATATAGACTACCTTGTGTTTGATTACTTGGCTGAGATCACAATGTCACTCCTAGTAGCAGCTCAACAAAAGGCACCAGTAAGTGATATCAATAATACAATTGGATCAAACGTGACCGTGTATGTTTTGGTTTTTTTATATTTTACAAAAATGGAAAGTTCAACACATCCAGAAGTTACAGTCCAACCTCACCTTTTAAAATCTGGCCATGATGGGACCAAACATTGGCTGAATAAGTGACCATCCAGCCATGATGGGACCAAACATTGGCTTTTATAAATAAAAATCCGCCACAATAAAGCACTGGCTGGATAAGTGAAAATCCGGCCATAATGGGACCAAACCAATCCAGATTTAGTGATTTATTATTCTACCATTACTGTTCAAAGTGATGTAATTCAGACATCATTTGGCAGGGTTCGGTTTTTGCCGGCAAAAACCTGTTTTTGCCGGAAAAGTGGCAAAAACTGGCAAAAACTCACATATACTAGTAGTCAGTCAAGTATTAAAAAGTAACACAGAAAGCTCATAAACAGTAACAGTAATCATTTAAAACACATTTTTTTGTCTTATCAAGTCCTTAAAATGAAAACATTTTGAATTTGATATGACACTTATGCACTAAGCATGCTAAGTGCACCAGTGAGCAATGAAAATCCATACATTTAATTTCTTAAAATGTTACTTATAATTACCAAATCTTGCTGTATGAAATCTAGGAAATTATTTTGTGACTTAATAATTTGTTTTGAGATGAAAAAAGTGAAACATTTATCAGTTTTTAGTTTTTGCCATTTTGCCGGCAAAAACTGTTTTTGCCAAGTGGAAAAAAACCGCGGTTAAAACCACGGTTTTTTCCACCTGCGGCAAAAACCTGCGAACCCTGTCATTAGGTGAAAAAAAAGTTGTTTGGTTGTCTTCCACTGCCCACAACAAATTTAGTAAATGGGGAAACAAGTTTTACAGTACAAAATAATATCTAGGCCTACCCTAAATTCCTAAAAAATGGTGATTTCTCTGATTCGGAATTTTTATAATATACACATGTAGAGCGTAAATAATAAATTGGTACAATTACTGAATAGGGTGCAACTTGCTAGACTTGAGTCCAGTCCTCGCATTTACGGAGTTTAGGGTTAGGGTTGGGGTAGGGCAGTCTTGTAAGAAGACTAGCAGAGTTGCACCCTATTCGGCAATCGTTCCATATTATTAAGTGGAGTGGGTCATGAGCACATTTTGGAAAAGCTATTAGTTAATTCAAGATGGATCAACATCTTTTGTACCGGTACCACAAAAAGTATAACATATCAACTTTAATTCTTCACACAGAATATGGGCTATGCACCAGATTTTGTCCAAGCTGCCATGGCACCCCTACTAAAGGACATAAAGAAGAAAGGCATCCGTGTTGTTAGCAATGCTGGAGGCCTCAATCCGTCAGCATGTGTGCTAGCATTACAGGAAGCTGCAAAGAAGTCTGGGATTGATGACTTGAAAGTTGCCATGGTAACAGGAGATAATCTCATACAGAAGGTAGGATTTACACTTTACACCCAGACCAAAAATCCAAGTTTAAACAAGTTACTTCCATGATTATAACACATTAAAATATGAACAATATCTGTACAAATATCAACTCAGCTATTCAATTACTTCCAAGCCATAAAATAAGTTTGTTTCCCACAGGCAAAACACATTTTGTTAGAAATTGTACAGTTTTTTTTAACCACATTTCGTTCATTTAATTTCAATAATAATTTACAGTCTGTCCACATGGAAGTACAAACCAAATCTGGGGCATCGGGGGTCGATGCTTTGCGTCACACACGAACGCGATGCGACGCATAAAGAGCGTGGTGCGCTCGGCAAGTACTCGCGCAGCAGTTGGCGCGCCAAAGAAGCATTGCACTGAAATAATTATTCTCATACCTCCAGTTTCCAAGGTCTATTTACTTTGTACTTCTATATGGACAGACTGAACAGTATGTAAAGAAACAGTACAAAGAAAGCAGTGCAACTAGATTTCCATTTATTTTCCGCTTCTGATTTTCATTTATTTTAATTTTATTTACTTATAAATACAGAAAGATGAGATACTGCAATCAGGTGTGAGAGATCTAGACTCTGGCAGAGAAGCACCTCAAGGGTTAATCAGTATGAATGCTTATCTGGGGTAAGATGATAAACTATAGATCTAGAGTCAGCTAAGAGAGAAGCTCCTCAGTCTATTTATACAGTTTGCTTGTTTGTTTTGAGCCAAACAATACTGGTTTGGCCAAATTTTCTGACCATGAATTTGGATAATTACTCTTTATGTTACAAGATCAAATGATTTTGAAATATTATGGTCCAATTCTTCTGTATCATCCTCAAAATAAATAAGGTATGATTTATTATTATGCAATACTCTGTTTGCATAATGAGACTAAACACCCAGGGGGGTCACTCCCAATGTGGCATCTACACCATCCGCGATAATCAACTTTTGTAAAGCACCCTAAACAAGGATTTAACCCTTGACTAAAATGATACCCTAAACAGGGATTTTATGCCTTGCATCAAATTTCATACCCTAAATTTCATTTCCGCGTATTAGCAATTGCAATTTTGCTACCTTTTTTCCAATATTTCATGTTTTTGACACCCTAAACGCGTTACGCGCGTATCGTGCCTACCCACGAAAAACTACCCTTTTTACGCGTTTTCATTATCGCGGATGGTGTACACTACAGGCCACAATGGGAGTGACACCCCCCCCCCCGGGACTAAACATCACAAAACTGAAATAACTGACTTCTCCTATCTCATCTCATATTATCTTACCAGGGCAACACCAGTACTTGAAGCTTTGAATCAAGGAGCTGATATTGTAGTCACAGGAAGATTGGTGGACAGTGCTGTTGTATTGGGTCCTCTGATGCATGAGGTATTGGTTTTGTTGCTGTTTTATGAAACTATATATACTCAAATTCATTGGTTAAATTAAATTTGATCTGTTTAATAATAATAACATTTTATTAAAAATCACATTACATTAAAAATCCCAAGTCGTTGATAATATTACAAGCATGAATGCACTATTAATTAGAATATACAATATTAAACATTCTAGAAAATTTTCAAGCTAACCTGCTCCCAGAATTAATTTAACAGGCCAAATGCATGCAAAATATTGCAATTTTAATGCTCAAATGGAGTTAATTAAAAACAGACAAAAACGCACATTTGAAAGATTGGTCAGTTATGTCCCCACTCCCGGGTCTATAGTATGTCACTGATGTCAAGTTTTAAATGTTGCTCACAAATCCTTTTCTTTCAAGTCGGACATAATTTGATAACCCTGAATAAGTTCTAACATGAGAATTTTTACCTTCTCTTATTTCCTTGTTATAACATCTAGTTTGGTTGGAAACCTAGTGATTATGATTTGCTGGCTGCCGGGAGTCTTGCTGGCCATATAGTTGAATGTGGAGCCCAAGCAACAGGGGGAGTATTTACTGACTGGGAACAAGTAAATGGCTGGTATGTAGTTGAACATTTATAAAGATATATATCATACAAAATTAGCATATATAACCTAATTGGTGCTATTCCCTTATTAGTATCTATGGACTTTTGTCATTTTCACCTGTTAACTGTCACCTTTCAATCCACTTTTTGCTTAAGTTGATGGTCCAAAGGGTCATTAGCCTGAAAACTCAAAAGTATTATAAACCCTAATCTTTCCCCTAACCCTAAACTTCCCCCTAACTCTAACCCATAACCTAAGCCCTAATCCTAACCTTAAACCTAACCCTCTAATCCTAATTCTGGCCCTGTCCCTAACATTAATCCTAATCCTAACCCAAAGATCTTTTAGAAAGCTAGATGAGAATTAGTGTACATGTTCACGTAACCTCCTTCAACTCATTTGCTTAATTTTGGAGGTAGCGAATCGTATTCTTATTCGTTGAACTCTAAATTAGCATACTTTTGGAGGTTTCCATATTTGGGTTTACCTAATTAATTTTGAAGACAAGTTATTTGCTATCCATTATATCTCAGGTTTTTTCTTTTAAAAACAGCTGGAACTCGGTTTCACCTTCTTATTAAAATGTGTATGTTTGTTTACTATCCAGGGACAACATGGGATTCCCAATAGTAGAATGCACATCCGATGGACAATTTATTGTTACTAAACCACCAAAAACAGGAGGCCTTGTTTCCACGGCAACAGTTGCTGAGCAAATAGTATATGAAATTGGTGATCCAAGGAAGTATATGTTACCAGATGTCACATGTGATTTCAGTCAGGTTAACTTGAATCAAGTGGCAGGTAAATTAATTTAGTGCACAGGAGCACAATTATAATGAAAGACAGAGATAAAAAGAATTTATCGCATCTGACATCATCTATCAATCAAACTCGAGCACGGTTTGTTTACAAGTGTTGTGATGATGACTTGCTGAACGCGGCGGTATAACCGGGCCCCTTATTGTTAATTTTGCACCTTCAAACATACAAACCATCTCAAAAGTTAGGTCTTTATAGTCAAAAACTTTCTTTCGCGAAGGCACCATGTCAAAAATGCCTAGAAAAGTTGCTTTTTGCCTTGTAAAAGTACGTAATTTTTCGCCATTTTCTGCTATTCCTTTTCTCCGATCGGTACCAGATAAATCGGCCTTCCTTTTAAGCACTATTAACATGTGTAAACCAATCAAGGATCGTAATTGACAGTGACGTCAGATGCGATAAATTCTTTTTAACTCTGTCTTTCATTATAATTGTATACAGTTATTTTTCATATTGTCTGTGCACATCATAGCCAGGCCTTCTCAACTGATGGCACACGCACCACTTGTGTCGCTTGGAGTCAGTCGAAGTGGCGCACGGTAATTTTAATAATTTTTTCATATAAATCTTGAACAAAAACGCATTGAAAATACCCAATCTGGACCTGTAATAAACCCCCTTTAGCACCACTGCACCTTACCCGCTATGTATACGCTTTACCTCGCAAAGTCCTCCCTTGATATGTTGGAACTTCAAGCTCACTAAAATTTTCCAGTTGGCACTTCAAATAAAAACTGGTTGAGAAGGCCTGCCATAGGCCTATGTCCACATGTACTCCCAAAAAAATGTACTTGTTTCTCTTTGTAACAGCAAAGACATGATTTCTCCAAACCTTTGCCTATAACTAATATGGTGCAGGGAACCAGAAATAGCTGTGATGAGTAGATGGTCTGCAATCGTTTATTCGGAATTTTGACACTATTACATGCAAACAAACTGGTTTTTGTCTTTTGAAATTTTATACATATCTTCAGTTTCAGTGATTATTCAACCATTTCAGTCAATGGGCCAACTTTGTAGTAGTTTTTAAAAGTGATAATTGGTTTTAAGCAATTCATGTTGTTTTAAAGCTCCTAAACAGACATTTGTTTATTCATACTTTTGATATTTTACACATGTTCTATTTTCAGAAAACCAAGTGCATGTAAGTGGAGCTAAGGGTACACCACCAAGTGATGAGTTCAAGGTAAGAAATAAATGGGTGCCACCTAAGGGAACTGGGACAGTTGTGTCACCAGTTGCATCAGCAGACGTGTGCTGTAGAGCCTCAAGCTGGATCATGAATGCAAACCCAGGTGATACATAAATCTGCATTTTTACAGTATCCATCACTTATTTACTTTCAACAGTTGCGTACAGCGTAGTAAATCCTCTGCATATTGTGCACAGTGTTATTTGATGCATGCAAGTTGTGTAGTGTTGATTGTGTTCTTACCGATGATGTTGCTGTGACTGAATGTTGATATTTATCCAAGTAATGCACTTGAATCTTAGCACAGCAGCTGAAAGATCTATCCCATTATGCTTTGCGGTACCATAATAGAACTGCACTTGTCTTAGAAGATGTACAAAAAATCCCACACTTCAGCTTTTAACTATCAGCTTAAATCAGGGGTGCACAGACTTTCGTTTGACAAAATATCACCCCTAAAGCATTGTGAATCTATCCATAGCTATCAATATTTAAGGGACTCTTACATAATACTCTGTAGTTGCATAGCAATATGGGTTGATTGTGTAACAACATCCTGAACCTATGTAGTGACTTGTTCATGAAATCAGGCACAAACTGATCAATTGATGAATTTGTTATATCTCCTGCTCTTAGGTTAGTGGTACTTTTGCTGATGGATTCCGTTGTACAGCTGTGTGTAATATTGGTGGAGTAAAAGCTGCCTTGAAAGGACAAAAAACAGCAGAGAGTATTTTCAAAAGGTATGTAAACTTGATAGTTTGACTGAGAAATACCACAGAAATAGAGAAGAAGAATCAGAATGCACAGTGTGGCAAATGTATTAATATTTTTGGGGGTGGGGTGGGCGTGGGCAAGTAGATTTTTATACATAAATGATTATGTGATCTTGGAGTGAAAGGTCGGGGATGTCAGATATTTTTATTATTATTAATTTTTAACAGGTTATTTAACCTTTGGAGATCATTCAGCGTTGAAACACTGCTCTCACGTGATGTCCAGGGACAGTGTAAAGTGTACAAATAGCATGGCATTACCCTGGTAGGAACTGTCTGTCAGGTCTTTGTCATCCGCTGCACCTGCCCCACATTTCAAATGCAGTAGTGGAGTGAACGGATAATTGAATGTGAATTTTGCCCCACCAGGGATTGAATGTGGGACCTCCTGCATTCAAATACCTTAACCACCACTATGACCTTTTGGCCAGGGATCCCACCAGGTCCAAATATTCTGCAAATTTTGACAACTTTGGAGTCCCAAACAATTTTTGTGGTCTTTGGACACAAATTCTGACATGGTTATCACATTTTAGTCTCAAATGATGGGGTCCAGGTGGACCCAATAATTTTCAAAATTTGAAAAATATGGAGTCCCTCATGATGTTACTGTGCTTAAACACACCAAAATTCTGTGTAGCTGGAACCCTGCTTATGGCATTGAGACAACTTTACTCTTATTATAGTTCCAAGGTTCACTTAACAACAAGCAGAAATCATCAACTTTGCATTTCATGTTCATTTATTGTTCACAGATGCAGTAGAATGTTTAAAGTACTTGGATTTGAAGACTTTTCTAGAACACATCTCCAGGTAATTTTTGTGAAAAAATATTACTTATTAAATTAAAACCCAGAAAAGACAAGCTATTGTTTTCTTGTCTTGTTGGACTTTCTGTCAAAATTTGATGATGAATTTAATATCTTCCTATATTGTGCTGATCAGTAAGGTACAGCTTAGACCCAGGGTCTATGGATACAGTAAACCTGAATTACACTTGATCAGAAAGTGAATCTGTGTATTCTTCCATTTCCAGATTGTCGAGCCAATCGATCCGTATCTATGATTGAGTCTTTCGTCTCAGTGGTCATTTATGAAGTGTCACCCAATTCAGAAACATTATCTCTTGCATTATAATCTACAATTGCAAATTATATATTTCTATATGGTGCACCTAAGAAATAAAGGTACTTGTCAGTATTGAAATACTATTCATAACCTCATTAATATACGCGAAGCCTGTAATCCAATCAAAAGAAATTGATTGCCTGACCGCGCACTAATTGCGAGGTCATTAATAACTCATAATGACTCGGACGCGCAACAATGACTTCTGCGCGCGCGTGCGTGTATAAGCTACACGTTATGGCAACGCACACGCCTACGCGATGCCGTCGCGCTTCTGTGATTGGTAGCTCTTGTTGTCGGCGCGAATGTTATATTCGCCTGGTTGATTTTTTTGTAGGGTAGGTTACAACAATGATTAAAACTGGTTATATTTAACAGCGTTTTATGGCATAAAATAACATAAAATGCCATTTTGATTTGTTCAAAATATTAGATACAACGGTAATGAATGACAATAATAACTTTGCACCATCTATTTTGAGGTCATTGTGTGAAATTGTCGGGATTTGTTTTGGGCCTCGGTATTTTTCGGAAAAATACCTCAGCCCAAAACAAAACCCTCCGATTTCACACAATGACCTCAAAATAGATGGTGCGCAGTTATTATTGTCTAATCAGTGTCCACTGTCAATGCATGCTTGATAGCTTCTAGCACCAAGCCAAATATAGAGCCTTACCACATTGTGAAAGTGGTTATAATAATCCAGGTAGATGTAGATTCACACCTTAAATATGTTTTCAGATGTTAGGTACAGAGAGTACATATGGACCTCATGCAAACCCAGTGTGTGCTGAAGCTAGAGAAACTGTAGTTTGGATGTCTGTAGAACACAAGCAACGTAAGGCACTTGAGCTCTTCTCTAGGGAGATAGCTCCAGCTGGAACTGGCATGGGTGAGTTAAATTGAATGTATTTAAACTTGGCATTAACCATTAGTAGTGCACTCCACATGGGATATATTATAGGTCTAGTCAGAACAGATTGACATGACCAATGGAATCATACAATGGAATCAGTCCAGGAAAACATGAGAATTTTCTAGAAAAAATATTTCAAATTTTCTCCCAAGAGATTAACATATCCCACAATGTCTTTCTCAGTCTGGGAAAGCAAAACGTTTCTTCCCAAAAACTATTCCTTGCACAGATTTGCTTTGTGGTTTGTCGTGTGCAATGAGCGCAATAATGAAACTACATCAAGAACACTACCACGTTTCAAGTTGCTAACACCATTTCAAGACAAAACCATCAGGAAAAGAGCAAAATGTTATCGTGAATCATTTTAAAAACACCACTTCAACTTAAAATGTTTTGTACTGGAGGAGCAGGAACCGGAAAATCGTTCTTACTTAGAACTATAGTACAATGAACTCTCACACACATTGCTAAAAACATTACGTCAAAAATTTACAGGTATACATACCATTGTAATAGACAAAATTTCAATAATCACCCATGCCTATGTCAGCTGATCACAAACACTTTTCACATAATACATAAACGCCTATGTAGTATAGCCAATAAAAATATTCCATTTGGAGGATACAACATCATTCTTTTTGGAGACTTTTGGCAAAATTTTATGGCCTCTATTTACACCACATTTTTTACATGTAAACCACTGGCAGTCTGGCAATAACATGTTCATTCGTACACTAAATAACATCTGCTTGGGAATTATAAAGGAACAGGCAATCAGGCATACAACTTCTGAAATCACGCCTTCACACTTGTACATCTGATTATATACGAATGAAATCATTTTTCCATATATTTCCAACCCATGAAGAGGTCCGTCAGCACAACATGAGGCAACAAAGTGAACTATGCTTGAACTTTCATACCCAAACTGCAACTCATAACTATTCATCCTTTGACATCAACCCAGGAGGACAAGTTCCAAACGAAAGCAAACACAAAGATGATAGAAATGCTGGGGGACTACTACATGCTTTACATATTTCAATTGGGACTCGTGTCATGCTACTTCGGAATCTACTCACAGAAGGTCTAGTCAAAATAGCAATGGGCACTGTTCAACAACTAAAATTTGAAAAAGACGATCTTGTAGAAATCCTTGTTAAATTTGACGATTTTGGTGTAGGCAAAGGCTTCCATGACCCAAATCAAAACTGCAGCGTACCAATCAAAAAATACACCCAAGAGAGGAAGATATATAAATAGAATCCAATTTCCACTCATACCATGTTGGGCAACTACAGTACACAAAATGCACGGGTTATCACTTTCAAATGCAGTCATATCAATAGGGCCTAGCATATTTCAAGCAGGACAAGCTTACGTAGCACTCAGCCGACTTAAAACACTCACAGGCCTATATACTTGACCTGTGTCCACAACGTACAGTAAGGCAAAAAATTAAGGTACCAGTTGTATTTCACCTCTACATATCCTATATAAAGACAAATATGTCAAAATTAAAACAAGCAGCTAATACCTGTACTCTTTAGCTCTGAAGATCCTATTTGCTGAAATTGGTTGAGAATTAAAGAAACAGTGATCTAAAACCTAATGAAGAAACAAACTAAAAAGTTGCACTTTTGTGTTCTAATCAATGAAAGCACAATGCTAGTTTTGGCATGTTATGTTAAGTTAGGTATTTTGACATAGAGCAAGATCCTGAACACAGTTGGGTATATAAACATGTGACACTTTAGCTGTTCTCAAGGTATTATAGATTGTTCCTAACCACAGCAGCAGTGGGTGAGTAGTAGCTCGAGATACTCTAGCTAAAATACAGGTTTACATTTACTATCTTACATTTTCTTGCTGTATTTCAGCTAGAGCTCCAAACGACAAGCTTCCGGGTTTTTTTGGAGAACAATACTGTTACGTAAGATGAAGAAGAAACCCGCCTCGGAGCCCGCCCTACTCATTATTTCATTGTACTTATTGCAATTTGCCTCCACACATTACGTAATCAACACAAAGCTTTTGTGAGGATTAGTGAGTGGATAAGAAATTGACAGCGGAGGATACGAAGGACACGCCGATTGCTAGTTGTCAATCATGAATTGCCGCAACGTTTTAATATTTTACTGCATGGCATTCCGCAAGCACCAAGACAAATTATGCCGTATTTTTCCCAAGATCATCTCATATGAAGTAAGCTGAATGCGATCTGTACTTTTGTAACATTCCGATTCATCTATTATCGGCGAATTTGCTTGAAAACACGTGAGTTCATGTTGTGTAAACATAATTAGCATAGACACAAATGAAATTACGATGCAATACAATGCAATTTGAATGCGCAGCAGATCTATAGAAATAACGTTGCCCGGTTTTATGCAGAATTAGACCCTGTCTGGTGAGTAGAGTATTTTAACATACAGTTCACTTGAACACACTCATTTGATTGTTTTGGAGAAAATAGTAACTGTAATGGATTCCTCATAATACTTGTTTGTGTTGTGATTTCAGCGCCTGGCTTATGTGGCATTGTTGGAGGGCGCCCTCGTGTATCACCTATCTTCAAACTCTTCTCATTCCTGTATCCCAAATCTAATGTTGAAGTAAGTATTCCTTTTTATTATTATAAGTACCGTAAGCAATACTTTTAAAGGGGTATTTTCAGTTGACATTAAAGGCATAATTACATATCACAGCACCCCATTGGCAATTGTGTTGTAACATTAAACAGCCGGAAAATACAAATTAGACGACATCTTTGTAAAACGACCGAATCTGCAAGAAAGACATGCACACGGACATTTTGTAGTCCTAGGTTTCTGAAGATATAAAATTCTTAATCTTTTAAGGGTAAGATTTTGGTTGAGATTGTGGCTCACAAAGTGCTCCTTTTATGTAAATGGAGATACTTATGACATTCTCAAAACTTTGTCTGTGTTAATGGAAGGGTTAGTTTGTAATTACATATGTATTTAAGCTTGTAATTCCTGAAAGTGACTTGTGTTTTATTTTATTTTCTTGACTTCTACACTTTCTGGTATCAATATTTGCAAGAGGTTGAACTGGTCTGGGCCTTGGCTCTATCTAAAAATGACTGCTTGTCAGTATCTGACCACCTCATTATTGAAATTGCAAAAACAATTAAATTTTTGTGTACAATTAAAGGAGTATTTCGTGATCCTAGCATCCTCTTTTTATGACATTTTTCAGTAGATATCCACAAAAAAAGCTTATTCCCAAAATTTGAGTTGATTCTAATTTTGCATTTGCGAGTTATACATTATTTTGTGTATTACACTGCTCCATAGATAATGTGTTGTAATTTTGTTCTGGTATACCAGAACGAAATTCAAATTTCACAACGAATTAATCTGCAAGAAATTTTGTGTACATAAACATTATGTAGCCAGAGGTTTCCAGTGATATAAAAATCTCACCTTTTTTTGAGAAAAGTGGGAGGGGGGATGATGCTGTTGATCACGAAATGCCCTTTTAAATACTGGTTAAGCTTAAATGTTTTTCAAATGTTGGGTAATTATTTGTTAACATTTTCTCATCATACAAATGGGTGAATGCACTTTTTCTTCTTCTTTTTGGAAATGATGCTTAAAAAACTTTTAAAATCACAAAAAATCTGTAAAAAATTGTGACTTTTTTTTACTCCCTTCACTCATGTTCTTTCAGCCAAAATTCAATAAATTGTTGCCAAAAAGCAGCTGATTTTATATGCAAACTTAAAAACAAAACACAAAGGGTCAATTCAGCATGTTGAACAGGCTTTCCCCCTGTTGCCTAATGCCTGTTTTTATTTGGCATATTATTTTGAAGATATTTTATATTGTTACAACTATGTAACTATGTAATTTTTATGTATTTTTTCCTTTTATTTCATTACTTCACACCTGATGCTCAAGGTCAAAGTTCACATGGATGATAATGAACAACTTATACCAACTACCTCATCACCTAGTGGACAGATTGTTAATGAAGAAGCGCCCTCTATCTCTGAGTCAGATTCTGCTGTTAAGTCAGGAAATAGTAGCTACACATTAGAACAGTTAGCCTATGCCAGAAGTGGTGATAAAGCCGACACATCTAATATAGGTGAGTGTACTGGTGTGTTAAGAAACAAAATGGTCTAATAGACCAGTACCCATGCAACCCTACAAACCAAAACGATCTTAAATTATAGGGAATGGAGAAGTTTATAAAACAATTCGTTTCATAAGTCATTTATCTTGAAAGTTTTCTCAATTGATATCTCACATTTGTATTAAAATCACTTTTGTAAGTCATCAGCCTTGATAATAGTGCAATTGATTTCAGTTTACATGCACTACAATTGTGCAAATCATGTTAAAGTTGTCATATTTCGCAGATGAATAGTACTTAGCCTATAATGATAAGTGCTATAAGTACTGTATCTCTGCCAAATATGGCTAAATTTAACATGATTTGCACAATGGTTATGGGAATTTATTGGACTATAAGCTTTCTCAATTGACATGTCACATATTATTTAACAATTCTCTTTTAATAAGATCTTATCCTTGAAATGCTTCCTGTAGTCACATCTCATTATTGTATCGTAAAATTTAAACAAAATATGCAACGGAAAGAGCCATCATTCAATTTGCATACAATGGCACAGTTTAAGTGCTTGGTAATTTGCCCCATTAAAAAAAGAGGTATTTGCCCCATTAATAAAAAGGTTTTTGTAATTTATTCCTGTTTAATCTAAGAACACAGTAGAGAGCTGCCAATCAAATTGGCAATTTAACAAAATAAAGAAGTCATAACACATGTTAAAACTATAGTGGGAATTCCAATTGAATGAACGCACTCAACACAGCTTTCAATAGCGTGACAAGTTTTGGCATACACTGCGCGATATGCGACTGCGTGAGTAACACAGAAGTGAATCAACCATGCCAACACACTCGTGATTGGTTAGCATTGTATCCAAGGTCGTGTGTTCGCATTGTAGTTTGAAATATGCAATATACGGTTGGGGTTGGATCGAGTACAGCTGTTGAAAGCTGCATTCATTCAATTGGAATTCCTACTATAGGTTTATGCCGTTTTTCACAATTGAGATGTTTGATGCATCCAATCCCATCAATGTACCTTGTGTCTAGCAAGTCTAACCTAACAATAGGTAAACTCTGTTTCAAAAACTATTATCATATGCAATACAATAGATTCAAACTGGACATGTAGATATATTTTGTTCCTCTCTTTGTGACAATAATTTCCAAGTATTGTATTCTTCTTTGTGTAGGTGTTGTGGCAAGACATCCCTCTTATGTGCCTTATATCAGGAATGCCCTCACAGAAGATGTGGTCAGGAAATACTTACAACATATACTGGAAGATAACTCACAAGTTACAAGGTAAATCAACAGAGTTGGGCTATTCCTGTTGAAATCCATACACCCCTATGGAAGATTTGACCTTAATCTTCCACACCTGTAGGGAGTATGAATTGTAAATGGAGTTACTTGAATGGGTGAATTTGTTTGAAATCTATACTCCAGTCTGTGGTAGATTAAGGACATGTCTTCCAAAGGGGTGTATGGATTTCATCTGGAATAGCCCTATATTGTAACTTCTAGTGGCATATGGGGCAACATTTCCAAGGAGGTAAAATTGCAAATCATCCAACTGACCATACTGATATTACTGTGCTGGGATTATGAATGCACAAATCTGAAACCAGCCAAAAGGAAGGTGCTTATTTCAAATTTTGGTCAATTGTGTCATGATATTTCAAGCCAGAGAGGTAACCAATGTCTGGCCTGTAAAACTTCAATATCGGGCCACTCTGAAACTGTCACTTAGTATGAAAAGTATTGAAACATTTAACAGATTAAGAATCTATTCATTGAAACATAATTTGATAAGATTTTATAAGATTCCTACCCTAAAGTCATTCGGTAGTGCCATAAAGATTTCTAATAGATCTTGAGACACTTCAAGGATACAATGTCTTATGTATCAATGTTGTCATATGAATGACTGATTTATTTTAAAACAGTTGAACCATCATGTTTACCCTGGCTATTTTCCATTTTCTATAATTTCTTTGTACACAGATATGAACTACCTGGAATCCATGGCTTCAATTTTGTATTAACACATGCTCTAGGTGGTGGTGGTGTGGCCTCATTAAGGAGTGATCCTCAGGTAAAATTGACCAAATCAATTGGGAGACACAGAATGTGAAAGTGATGTGCATACACAAAACCTGTCAACAATATACAGGGTTGTGAGAGTTCCTCTTTTCAGCTGATTTCCTCCTTTTTTGGCAAAATTTACATGTTTTTTTCCAACCCATATTTGGCATTTTTACCCCAATTTCACACTGTTTTCAGCCTTTAAATTTTCAACATATTTGTTCTGTGGCCTCTCAAACCCCTGAATAACAGAAACTCTTGAGGAAACTTGATTTCTCTGAACACAAAAGTTAACATCACTCTTACATCTCACATCTTTGGAAGATGATCAGTACAACCTCACAATTTTATATATGAGAGCTCAAGAGCCAGAACACTTGGCTTGATCAACCAATGAGCTCCATATACTTTTTGAGTCAGCGGGCCATTTAGAACTGTATATTTACACAACTATGTCAATTGAGTTTCTTGCATTGATGGGGCTTTTAAAATGGGGAAACAGATTAGGGGAGTTGGTCAGGCGTCGCTTTGCACCAATGAGGTCTCCAAATGAGCTTGGCTCATTCCAGAAGGTGTTATGTGCATTTGGTTTCTGCCTATACTTGTACTTTAGACAATAGTCTCCTATATTGATTATGATAAATGAAGGTATTGCAAAGTATGCAAATGATAAGAGTAACAGATGCCTGCATCAATTTTTTCTTGTCTTATTAAAAAAGATTTGAACTATTTCTTTTGATTTAATTATATTTAATGTATTGCTTGCTTTTACTTGTATTCATTTGTTTTTATTGCATTGTTAGTTGATTGAAAAATCTCCCTACAAAATCAGGTTTGACACTTTGCCATGTTCTTTTCTTTCCTCATTTTTAGGGCAAAGGTCTAGCTCAGATGTTGCTGAGCATTAAACTAGAGAGCCTGCCAGATGATCTCTTACAATGAGAAGAACCAGCAGCAGACTAATGCATTCAATTGGGAATATCAGAGGGCCAAAACCATTCAGAATCATTGACAGTGATTTAGTATTCATTCAAAGAATTGAGACCATGATTGTTTGCATATGACTGTAATTAATAACAATCATGCGTAATGAGTTTATTTATACATAAATACAGTGATGGTATTTGGTAATGGTATTTATCAAAATACAAACAAGAAAATGAAATTTAACAACTTATTAGGAGATTTGGATGGATTCCTGGCTCTCAACGAATCATGATTCCTGGCTCTCAACTAGTCGCCTGGATATATCAAAAAATAATATGATAATTTCTCCAGCTGATTCATTACTCACAAGCATTCAGCTGGTAGAATTGGATCAGTTTGCTCTTCATGCATGCTTGGATCTCACATAATGGATCTAATGCGGGAAAGACAAGTCACTGATGAAGATATTTTTAAATAATGTTTAACAATTTAATAACAATTGTTTTCTATTATGTGACACGATCTGGTCTATGGCAGGCCAAAGGCAGCAAATTTGAAATTGCGATAAAGGCAGAAATATGGAGTAAAAAACAATCAAATACATAAGCAAGTAGACATCACAAAATTTAGAACCAAGTATGCTAGACCTTTGGTGTTTTCAGTATATGATAGGCTTATTGTTTGTACAAGGTAATACTTATTGTAATTCAATTTTCAAAAATGCCCCCTTTGGCCTCAATATGGACTAGATTGTGTCACATATATTCCCCTCCACTCTTAATTTCACAACCTGTGCAATAAAGTACTGGGTACTGTTTGGAATAAATATATTTTATTTCTTGATTTGTAAATAATGATTATTGTTAGAAAAAAAAAACGAGAATACGTTATGTGACATGATCATGAATACTATGTTCAGATTGCTTGGCATCTAAGGAACTGACAGTGCTAATTTATGTGATTTTCATTTTCAGGACTGGGCCAAAGTATTTAATGGAAAAAAAAGGTGAACTGATTTTTGCCAAATGAACCAATTTATAATAGTGTCACATATTATTTTATATTTCTATACTTTGATATATTTTTACTTGCAAAAATCCTTCAGGGACCAACTTGTGTTTAAGTTTTCATTAACTCATGAAGGGATTGAAAGTTTTTGTGTAGCATGTGGCATGCAGGCTATTGTATTGGTGTAAATAGACGATTATCACAAATGCTTTGTGTTGGCATTAACTAAGACTGGCATTTTAAAAGGACAGTGTGGGTGCTGGATAATTGAATTGTACAGTCCCTAATTGTGGCATAGTGTCTAGCATGTAAAGTAAATGCAGCACTGGTGTTTGATGATGAAGTCTTAATTCTTGTACAAAACATTATGGGAAATCCAAAACTGGTCTACAGTTTGATCAGCTCATAATCGGCAGAAATTGTTAGGCTTTTATCACTACGCCGAAAAGTAGACCCACATTAAAAGTGTCATAGTTGACCCGTCTGGTCTCTGTTGTGCTTGTTAACGCAAATAAACAACATATTGGACTTGAATGATAATTTGAGATGTTTCTGGCAAGATGTCACAAGACAATTCTAGAAATAAAATATATAGATATTAATCTGTGATGCTATAAGGCCCGCCGATTTTGAGCTGATCAAAGTGTATGTAGGTGCTGTGTTCTTTGAAACATTTTTTTTAAAGATAATTCCACCATCATGTGCCCTGTAATGCTGACTTGAAATTGACACGCTACTTAGAAATTTCAATGGCAAATGTTTCAAAACACAGCAGCTGATAGGTGTATCCCATCATGCTCAGCAGTACCATAGTAGAACTGCACATGCCATAGAAAGTGTACGCAAAATCCTCACTTCAACTTTCAAGTACTCGCTTATATCAGGGGAGGTTAGACTTTTGTTTGAAAAAATATGATCTCCAAAGTATTGTGAAACTATCCATAGCTCTCAATATCTAAGCGGCTCTTGTATATATTTTGTATACATTTGCTATGGAACAAGCAGATAGACTGCAATGCATACTCCCTTTAGCTGCTGTGGTTTCATAATATGATCATAAGGATCACAATATTTTCTTATTATTCTCTTTATATTTGACCAATTAGTTAATTAAATGGATATATCTTTGCTTTGTATCATTTCTTCAACTGTACTGTAGGTTGGATATACTTGGTGCTTCAAGTAATATGAATAATACATCAAAGGTCAATTAATAAAGCACTGAAATTGTTTAAGATATTTAAGTGAAAAATTGTCTTATTTGAAGTTTACATTGTTGTCAGGTACAATCCTGGCAGAAAATGTTGCCACATCAGAGAATTCATTGCTCAACATACTTCTACCTCCCCTATTGCAATGATGATTTGGACAATTTAACCATTTCTTTATATAGCCTCACAACATTGAAATATGTGGAAGGGGAGAATGTAAACTTAATATGCATTTGCAACTATTGGACAAAGATTATGCAGTGCATGCTGTTAACAAAAATGCTGGTGTGGCAACAAAAAACTTTTAATGGCCTTCTAGGATCTACCTGGGACCTTTGGTTTACTAGTCCAATGCTCTACCAACTGAGCTAATAAGTCAGCAGGTCAACCACTGATAATGCTGGATCCTGGACAGTAAGTGGAATGTTTTTCACTAGCTATCATTCCTGCTGTGTGAGGAGAAACTTAAATCCAAATTATATTATAAAGTTACCCATGTAAACCACATTTCTTTTTGTGTGATTTTTGCAATAGCATGCACAATACCCGTATTGATATGTAGTACACATTGTGCACTTACAGAGTTTGTCCTTTGCTTTCCAAACCAAAACACAATACAATTCCTCAAAATTCAGATTTGCACATTTTTGGAATCAAGCAGATGTACTAATGAAGCAAACAAATGGCAAATGTGAAAGCAATCTGATAAAAGACAAAATGTAACATCAAAGTGAAGGTATAATAACAGTAGGTCTAGCAGTTCTTTTATCGCTCAAAGGCCCAGTCAGCGATTTGCTCATTAGGAAAATCATAAAAAGCATCCAAATTCAGGTTTTTGTACACCTTTATTAGTAGATGTATGTGGAAATATGTGACCAGCTCCAACGAAACCCAGAACAAGTCGCCAGACCTGTTTTTGAGTTATATGCCTTAAAAAAGATAGCATTCCCATAAAAAAAAATCAAATTTTGGAATTCTTAATTTCAAGATAAAATTTGACTATGGGACTAAGTGGTCTTTCAAATCTTTGAAAGTACTTATTAAAAAGAGGTTTATTAAATCAATAAATAACAGTTGAACTATGATAATCTCTATTCAATCCTGTGTAAGGCAGGAAACTAACTGGGCTACTTACTAAGAATAGCAATTTGGCAAAAATATCAAGGTACCAGTTACAAAATTATCTATATCTTGAACAGTATTGATGCTATTCATATAACTTTGGTATCAGTTTAAAGCATATTGTCTAGTGCTTGCGTTTTATTATTCAAATCATGAAATGTCAAAAATGCGATTTGTTCTTGGTTTTGTTAGAACGGGTCACATATAATCTGCTAGTGGTTAAGCCAAAAGCCGTGTGTATTACAGACAAAATAGGACATTTTGCATGAAATTTTAATATCACTACCTAAGTAGAGAAATTCGTTAAATGTATTTAAACGGGGCTTTCAACTTTGTCAATACTGCTGTTTTCCTCATTTTTTTTGGCCAAATTTTACATTTCAAAAATACCTAATGACAACATTTTTGCTGGGATCACTGAATGGGCCTTTGAGTGAAGCTGTCAAAATACAGAAAACATAGTTAACCTAATTACGATAGCAGTTGATTCTGGGGATAGCGATTACAGTAACAGACACAGTGAGTTATTCGCAATGTCTTTTGAACACTGTTTTTGGGTGTTTTTTTTAATACCAGCCATGTTTTGCATTTTTGTTTGTTATTTTTTCCTTCATGTCCCTGATTGTCTCTGCTATATAAGTGCCGTTTTAAATTTGGTCAGCTTTGTCATTTTAACATTTCTTTATCATGTTTATAGCTTTGCATTGGGCCTATTGGCTATTTTTTTTCTAAGCGCGCGGCCAATTATAGCCGTTTTGCCCCGGGATTTTGCGTACTGAATCATCTAGAACGCCTGTTAGGCAATGTTATTTGGAACATTGTAATTTTGCATGCTTTTTGTTTTGCTTGCAATCTTCTGAAGATAGCATTTAGGGCCTACAAATAAAATTATTAATATCTCTATTTTTTCTTTATGTTTAATGATTTTTTATTATTATTAATTTGACTATTTACTGAAGATAGCAATTAGGCCTACGGCGGGTTTATATAAGACAAAAGGTAATTTCTTGCGTATTGAATCACCATTCTTGTTTTGTTTTTGTTTTTTTGGGGGTTTTTTGGGGTTTTTTTTTGTGGTTTTTTTTTGTTTTTAAATACCAGCCATGTTTTTCATTTTTGTTTATTATTTTTTCCTTCATGTTCCTGATAATCTCTGCTACATAAGTGCCGTTTTAAATTTTGGTCAGCTTCGTCATTTTAACATTTCTTTGTAGGTTTGCACTTCGGCCTATTGGCTATTTTTTCTAAGCGTGGCCAATTAAAGCCGTTTTGCCTCGGATTTGCCATACTGAATCATCATCTAGAACGCGTGTTAGGCAATGTTTTTTGGAACATTATTATTTTGCATGTTTTACTTTATGCTTTGCTTGCAATCTTCTGAAGATAGCATTTAGGGCATACAAAGAAATTATTAATACCTCTTTTTTTTCTTTATGTTTAATGATTTTTTACGATTATTATTTTGACTATTTACTGAAGATAGCAATTGGGCATACGGCGGGTTTCTTGCGTATTGAATCACGTTGTTGTTGGGTTTTTTTGGGTTTTTCTTTTTAAATATCAGCCATGTTTTGCTGCAAATTACATTTGTTTATTTTTTTTTTCCTTCATGTTCCTGATAATCTCTAAAATAAGTTTTAAAAAAAATTATTGTTTTGTTTTTTAAATACCAGCCATATTTTGCATTTTTCTTTATTAATCTTTCCTTCATGTTCCTGATAATCTCTGCTATATAAGTGCCGTTGCTGATGCTGTTGCTGATGCTGGTTGCAATTGACACAGGTAGAACCCAAAAATTACCTTGTTTGCAGACGACAAAAAACATATTTGCTGTATTAGTTCAGTTTCACATGTAAGGACAATAGGACATGTCTATCTAATTATATTTTGGGGACTAAGCCCAACGGCCCAAGTCCAACTTCATATCCAATATCATTTTAAGGTAAAGGTAGGCCTAAATCAATATTTATGTGAAGAAGAATGGAGAATAACAATTTACGGCAATAATTTTGCGATACCCCTTCGCGCTAGCGCCACAAATTCTTTGTTCACTGATTTCTCAAGTTTCTTCATTTTAACTTTCGCGTTCCCCGCTAAAAATATGCGCTTTTCCCCTTTGGAAATAAATCTTGTTCCCGTAATCCCTTATCCCTTCTGGTGTAATATTTATCGGTCTCTTAATAATTACGGCCTCACAACACGGTCTCTCCCAAAAGATCTAAATTTATCAAAATACGTTTTCCCGGTTCAAAGATCAATCGGTTGCTTTAATTGTCTAAGGTCCGGTGTTGTCTAAATATAATTATTTTCTGCAACTAGTTCGTTGACTTGTTAACCACTACACCGTTAAGGCCTGGAAATATCCCCGGGGAAATATCCCGTATTTCTTGTTTTTCTAATGAAAATAATTAATCCGATATCGTAATGTCAGCCCTAAAGTTTACGATTATATCAGTTTCTCTTACACTAGTATCCTTCACGCTATCCGTGCACAGTTTAAGTTCTGGAGCACCATTGAAGGTATGTACGAGTTTAACGCCCGGCCATTGGTGGAATCACACAACCCCTATTGAACCACGACAAGATGAACCACCATACACTATAGCGGTCAACACATCTATGGTGGGACAAGGAGATCCGATTGAGGGTAAGATACAGGCATAAATATATATATATATAGAAACATTGTGTCTTCGTTGCAGACAAACTAAGACACACAGATCTATATCAATTAAAACATGTCTTCCAGCAAGTCGCGTCCATGTCTAACAAAAAGCATACAAAAGCAAGACGTAACTCAGTTGACACGTCTTAGGTATATATTTTAGTCGTGTCTGTGTGGATACATGACTTTGTGTCTTGACGTTTAAAAATGTCTTGTTAGAGACGTGTCGTAGTGCTTAATGGGAACCGGCTCATCATAACGTGTCTTAGATGTAGGTTTTCTATTTCGTTTGTTTTGTATAAATAACAGAGAACATCGCTTGGTACAATTACGGTTTTGTTCACATATATCTAGTCATCGCCATTCACGAAGCGATGGGAGCGATTGCCGAATAGGGTGCAACTCTACTAGTCTTATTACAAGACTGCCCTACCCCAACCCGGCGATGACTAGATATATGTGAACAAAACAGAGACAATGCAATGGGAAGAAAGTTTGAGAAGAAAGGAAACAGAGGACGAACACATATATAGCGCAATTTTAAGACCATTGTACTTTACAAAAAGCCGCTGACCACTAGGCAATAAAATTCAAATTATATTTACAAAAATAATTCATGCCTCTTTTAAAAGACATACATAGGCCTACCTTGTATACAATATTTTTGGTATCATCCAGGGATCCATCTCTATACAGACGCAGAACCTAATCAGCCTATCATTATCAACAGCCATTGCAGCCAGGATCAGCTCCCCGGTTTAATTTTTATTTATCTATTGCTCATTTACAGTAACGATCTATGGCGAACTCTTCCAAGGTTTTCTTCTCCAAGCTCGAGTAAAAGACACCACAACTCCGATTGGTCAGTTTACGTTAATCCCATATTTGCTGCAACCTCGTGATTGTAATGCTACTAGCGATAGTGTGACACATAAAGACCCAAGAGATAAACCTAATGGCACAACATTGACGTGGACAGCACCGAGTCACAAATTTGGCGATTTTTATTTCATGTTAGTATTATACAGTACTTATGTTCCCTTGAATTTCTTAAAATGTGCTGCAAGATCAGGGATCTTAGATGGGGGTAGGTTCCTTGGTCGTATAAGTTAAAAATGCAAGGAATATGGTCCGTGGTTACTACCTACTGGACATGCTGGATAGGATAGATGCGCATCGAAATCACAGCTTCCCATATAATGCAAGAAAATGTTCCACACAATCTGCTCCATAGAACACATAGAGCTCCAGAGATGAGTATCCATTGATCGCATGGTCAAAGAATATTTCCAAGATTGCCTGCCACTCGTTCAGTATGTTCAACGTGATGGGTCTGAACTCTGAAGCACGATAGGACACTAAATATTGTATTCTCCTTATTTGGAGATAACGGGCAAGGGACTTTGGGTGACGAGTCGTTAGGAGCTGTTAGGTAGAATTGGAGCATTTTTTTTTTTTTTTCGATCTTCAACAAAATAATTATCTTCGAGTTGTGTCTTATCTGTTTCCACCATTGAGTTGTTTGTATTGGTATTTCGCATTTTTTGATGTTTCTGTAAAATTTATATAAATATTCCACACAAATGTATAAAAAGTCATGCTAATAATATCTATGTATTATGTTATATAGAGCCACAGTGGCCAAGAACCATGATGCATTTTGGGTAGGAATAAAATCAGATACATTGGAATACACAGATGGAGGTAAGAAATTTGAACATTACAATTTGTGTCGTGGCAATCTTTGGCATATGTGTGCAACAATAGAACACTTCTGTCTGACTCATGATTTTGTCTTAATATAAGACATGTCTTCTGGCAAGTCATGTTAAACAGAAGACTCACAAAACGTTTGAACATTCATATATGTAAACGAGGTTTTTCTTCTCATTGTTCCAAAAAACATCGATTTTTAAACAGTTAAATAATGTAAACAACTTATTTATGTTGCAGTAACATGGGATAAAAATAATATTATAATATTATCATAATATTTTCTTACAATAACAGCCGCAGTATGTAAAACTAAAATATTATTCATATTTTTTTTTAATTTACCAAACCACCAGAGGAGACCACAACTCCCGGAAGTAAGTCAATATCAGCTTTTGTTATTTTTACTTTAGAACACTGTAAATATTCATGAAAACACTTCGGGACGTAGGCCTACACATTCATCATTATGAAACCTTTTTCGTTTGTTGTTGTTTTCGTCACCGACCAATGGGGTGTGTGGCGTTGTGTGTAGGGGGGGGGGTGTTGGTGGATGTATCTGGGGTTTAGATGTCATGGATGTGTAGGGGAGTAGGCCTACGCAGCGGTGGTGTTTGCTGCACAAAAGCCTCAACATGCTAAAAGCTAGTAAAAGTCCGACTTGTTTACAGTGCGTTTTCCGTTTTGACAGCCGCAGCGATTCCGCTTGCTCGCCGCAACATTTGGTTCTCCGCTGCAATTTCCCGCTCAAAATATGATTAGGTTTGTCGGGAGATTTGATCTTCTCGATTTTTTTATGCAACGGAAAACACTGTGACAGTTTCGCTGCCGCTGTGGAAAAGAGCTGCCGAGAAAAAATGTCCAAATGTCGAACTATTATTCTTATAAACTTATAACCAGCACATCAGATTTGTTATTGACATCTGCAATACGGTGGGGGTCTTTGTAGGGAATCAATTGGGAATATGATTTGGTTAGGATTAAGGTCAGGGGTTGCATGGGAATATTGATAATATATTTACTTCTATTTACATCTTGTTCACAGAACCCACAACAGAACCTGAACCAACCACACAAAGTGGTGAGTAAACTTAGTTATATTATATGATATTATGATAATTGCTTCACCAGCTTTTATTTCCACATTTTGATATTATCTTTATTGTTGTCCAAATCATCATAACCATATCATTATCTTGATATCGGATACACCGCCTCCACAACACCCAACACTAAACCACCAACACCATGGCATACATTTTTTGTTACACGACATCAACTCATACATGGAATTTGTGAGGGCAAAATCAGAAAATTTGCCTAAATTTGGTCATTGTTACATAACGGTGGGGATTTTTGTGCTTATTGGGGGAAAGGAGGGGGAGGAAGCCTGATATATACGCTATGCCCGTCAAGTGGCATTGCCACTGTAGTAAACACTAATACCCTGCACTATCGTTATCACTCGTCGATGTCGTCATCGTTGTCATCGTCATCACAATGAAAACAACGACAAGGACAAAGACGACGATGACATTATACAATGACATTTTGCTATATTTCTAACAGGACTTGTATATTCTTCTTTTCCCTTTTCAGCCACCTGGATTGTACCAAGTCTTTCAGCGATGATGAGTCTCCTTATAGCCGCCTTTGTTATTTATTACTAATTCTATTGGACTCAATAATGGACTCAAAGGCAATTGACAAAATTCACTAAATGTCATCACCAGTAGACAGCACTAAATGCTAACTTCGGTAGATAGCAATTGACAAAATTCACTAAATTCTATCTTCAGTAGACAGCACTAAATGCTAACTTCGGTAGATAGCAATTGACAAAATTCACTAAATTCTATCTTCAGTAGATAGCAATTGACAAAATTCACTAAATGTCATCACCAGTAGACAGCAATTGACCAAATTCACTAAATGCTATCTTCAGTAGATAGCAATTGACAAAGTCACTAAATGCTATCATCAGTAGATAGCAATTGACAAAGTCACTAAATGCTATCTTCAGTAGATAGCAATTGACAAAGTCACTAAATGCTATCATCAGTAGATAGCAATTGACAAAGTCACTAAATGCTATCATCAGTAGATAGCAATTGACAAATTCACTAAATGCTATCTTCAGTAGATAGCAATTGACAAAGTCACTAAATGCTATCATCAGTAGACAGCAATTGACAAAAATCACTAAATGCTATCTTCGGTAGATGTCAATTGACAAAATCACTAAATGATATCTTCAGTAGATGTCAATTAACAAAATCACTAAACGCTATCTTCAGTAGATATCAATTGACAAAATTCACTAAATGTCATCACCAGTAGACAGCAATTGACTAAATTCACTAAATGCTATCTTTAGTAGATATCAATTGACAAAGTCACTAAATGCTATCATCAGTAGACAGCAATTGACAAAATTCACCAACTGCTATCTTCAGTAGATAGCAATTAACAAAATCATTAAATGCTATCATCAGTAGATAGCAATTGACAAATTTACTAAATGTTACCTTCAGTAGATAGCAATTGACAAATTCACTAAATGCTATCATCAGTAGACAGCAATTGACAAAAATCACTAAATGCTATCATCAGTAGATAGCAATTGACAAATTCACTAAATGCTATCTTCAGCAGATAGCAATTGACAAAATCACTCAAATTAATGCTATCATCAGTAGATAGCAACTGACAAAATCACTAAACGATATCTTCAGTAGATAGCAATTGACAAAATCACTAAATGCTATCTTCAGTAGATAGCAATTGACAAAATCACTAAATGCTATCTTCCGTAGATAGCAATTGACAAAATTACTAAATGCTATCTAAATTCAATCAATGTCATCTTCGCTAGATAGTAATAAATGTTTAAAATATTCTAATTTTCACCATTTTAGAATTTTAGAAGTTGAAAAATAATTTTCATTTGTCCGGGTAAAGTCATTTTATTAGTTGGTCAGTTGGACAATAATTGTCAGATTTCTTTTAAATTACAGGGGGTAAATATAGGAAATATTTAATGTGTAGCATAGAAAAAAAAATTATTTGCGTGCTTTTTAAAGGGTTCATTATAAAAACAGGCAGCGTATAACCATAGACCATTATTGACACACGAGATAGTATTAAACATTTGTTAGATTCTTGAAGAGAGTCATCAGGATAGTTAATGTATACCGTATTATCAAAGAAAATTTCTTGAAACATATCTATATACTCACATTTTATGGAACTACGACGTTTCGAGACCCAATTGTTCTGGTCTCTTGATCACGTATGGAATCACTCATACGTAATCAAGACCATGACCAGACCAGTTGGGTATCGAAACGTCTTAACTTCATAAAGCGTGACTATTGGATATGTTGCAATAAAAATTTCTTTGCTAGCCTTTGTGAGGTTTTACCATTGAAGTCAATTAACACAAATGGCTTGCCATTACTTCAATGCACTAAAAATGGAAGCGTTTTGATCAAATCCATTATTTATTTATTCAAATGTTTCCATCACAAGTAGATTTGTGTTGTTGGTGTCATATAGTTAATATCAGGTCTATGGAAACAAACTATTTAAAATGATTCTTGTATTTTACCGGAATAATAAATCAATTGCAAATACTGGAAAAAAATTAAGGTTGCACATGTGCATGTAGCACTTAGTAAAGCTTAAGTTTATCTTGCCTTTATCCTCTTCTTTTCTCTCACTTTATCTCTCAGTAATATTCAATAATGTATGATTAAAGATGAATTTTGTTTCAGTGGAGCAGAACTGATTCTGTTTGTATAATTTTGTATAAGTTTGTATAATTATATTAGCGGAATGAAATCACAAAATATGATCGCCACTTGTGATATCATGATTTTCTATTCATTTTATCACCCATAAGGCTTGGTTTTATTTCTTCCTTCTGTGATAATGAATGAGAATGTACCAATGGGTACACGTGCAACCCTGTCCTGACTGCTGGAAGTAGAAAATAGCTATCTGAAAGATGATCTTCACAATCTGAAAGAGTTTGTGCAAGAACGTCGATTCAAATTATTTTGTTTTGTATAAACCAAATTGTTGTGTGTCCAATGTGCTAATAAAACGTAGACATGGGAAGGTATTGACTAAATTTTTACATCAAACATGAAAACAGATCATTATGTTTTCATAGTTCACTCATGTCAAATTACAAGTCTTTGAGCATACAATAGAGAGATTGCGATGTTCCAAACGCAGCACGTGGACCGTACGTTTTTACGTACGTTAATACGGTGTTAAATATTGCTAGTCTCTGTTCCAAACTGGATTGTGCCCATTCGTCATGAAGGAGAACAAGTCGGCTGGAATAAAGACTTTAAATCTGATCTAATCTAATCTAGGTCGATAGAGAGCATAGTGATTGAAAAATTAACAGTAAGCGCAGGCTACTGAGTCTCTGCCTAATTCAAACAGCCCGCTTTTGATTTTGACTAAAATTTTGACTTAACATGCTGCTTAAACTTAATTGTATTTTTGTGCTCCCCAAATATTATAGTTGCCCAAAAACATATATTTTGGTAGATTAAAGATCACTACATCCATATATCATGACTGTACTTTCAAAATGAGACTTTTTCGTCCTGAAAATTGGGCGCGTTGCATGAACTTCGACATGAGGTAAAATCAGCATATTTCAACGTAGCATCTGCGTTTTATACTACGTTGGAATCCAAAATGGGGAAATCGCAATGTCATTTTTTTGTACGCAAAGTATCACACACATTTCAATGGGCAATCTCTGCGTATGGACATCGCGTATAAATTTAGGCGATTTTCAACACATCGCTGTACCTTTATTATAATGATTTGTTACAAACAAAAAGGATCATAATAGTAATTAGACTTTCCTTCGTATGTTCATTATCATTGACTGTCTTTAACATATTGTGAAATAGACACATTTTGTGCATTTTCAACGACGTATCTTCGTTTATTTCGCACGTGGAAAATCTTCAAAACTGGCTAAATACGTGACCTCGCTTCGAGAGTGGTTTTGAATAGATCAACGTACGTCCGATACCTACGTTTGGAAATAACAATCTCTCTAATATCTCATCATACTGCAGTTACTGTCCGTTTTCCTATACACAATACACAGAGCTCTCATCATTGAGATGTGACCTCTACAAATAGTGTATGTTAGAAGTATATACCATTGCCTAGTTAACGTCACTGTGTGAAAAATAACCTGCCAATATTTAAAGTATTCTCTGAAATTCTAGAAAATATAGTTTTGTAACATGTCCTAAATTTTAGCTAATTTAGATGTTTGGAAATATTCGCACTTTGGTGTTTTAGTGTATGTTATAGGTAATATGACATTGCCTAGTTAACGTCACTGTGTGAAAAATAACCGGCCAATATTTAAAGTATTCTCTGAAATTCTAGAAAATATAGTTTTGTAACATGTCCTAAATTTTTAGCTAATTTAGATGTTTGGAAATATTCGCACTTTGGAGTTTTAGTGTATGTTATAGGTAATATGACATTGCCTAGTTAATGTCACTGTGTGAAAAATAACCGGCCAATATTTAAAGTATTCTCTGAAATTCTAGAAAATATAGTTTTGTAACATGTCCTAAATTTTTAGCTAATTTAGGTGTTTGGAAATATTCGCACTTTGGTGTTTTAGGAAGGATATGTAAACGACAGATAACACCAAAAAATATGAAGACATTATTTCCAAACCGTGTTAAGTCTACAACCATTATGTTTCTCATTTTCAAGAATGCTGGTTAACAATATGCACACTATTGCCTCATTTCGTAAACAAAGGCCCACAGAGTATTGTTACCTTGCGTTTGCTTTATAATCGGTTACCCAACTGAAACTATAATACCAGCTCATTGCAATACCGCACAGAAACATGTGTAGTGTGGATTTAACCAGAGAAGATCTGATTTAACATAGTTGAGCTGATCTCAATGAGTGTTATCTAGGCTTAATAGCTTCTAATGCGGTTTAAGTCCTGCAAAGGTCGTGGTATAATTCTACTGTAGACATGACTGCATTATGTAATATTTCATACTAGTGTCTGCTAATTTCAAAACATCATCTGGTAGGGCAGAGCGCGATGGCAATTGTGTAAGTGAACTGAAGTCGCTACTTGACTTCTTGGTTGACTTCTTATGTACACCAGATGTCTTGAACACATGTACCAATTCTTTCGGTGCCATCCAGTTATGAAATGACACATCACCCCGCCAATTGATAATACACTCATCATAAGGTATACCTACTCTATCGCAGAATGCTTTCACCATACCAACTGGAATAGACTGCAAGTCATCTGCCTCAATAATTAATGGTTTCCAGCCCAGAATTGTTTGACATGATCAACAAATTCTACCATTTCTTTGTAGAAATAACTTGATGGTATTATTGTCTCGGGGGCGTTGTCCAGATCAATATCACCCCGCAGAGGCCAATTGAGACTCTTATACATAGATTTCAAAAACTTTCAAAGGATAGCGGATCATAAAGATACAATTTTGGAACTTTGTCGTAATGCCCGCGAATGCCTTCAACCATTTCTTTAACAAAGACCAATCGCTTCACTGGAAATTCTCCTTACAATAATTTTGCTCCTTCACCCAGGAGTATTGTACTTTGCCATCATGAAATAGAAGTTACTACTAATCATTGTAGCTATAGGGACTAAATATTTCATATAATCCAACAGGATGGTGACATGTACCATAATGTAAGGTTCATACCAAACGTGGAAGTCAATTACATTGGTGATAGCCCGAAGGAAGGCTGTTGATAAGCTTCGTGGAATGCCCCACATTAAAATGCGAGTGAGAAGGATGTCTTGTGACGTTGGAGATTATGTGAGCGACAGGCAAAACAACATCATCAGCATACGATGATATTACGCCAACATCTGAAAAAATTCAAGAAGTTTAATTTTGCTTTCTATATATATTATTAATTACGTTATTAAATTTGTAATATTCAAGTTTTAAATATAAGTTGTGGTGTACCCCAAGGGTAAATTCTTGAACTCCTATTATTTATGTTATATAGACTATAATAATAATAATTACATCAAGGACGTTCCAATTTATCCTCTCCGCTGCTTATGCAATAAGAGTAAGAAAATCATTGGAAGGTGATAGGAATATTTATATTATTAAATTGGTAAAGTTAAAGTTTTAAAATTCAGTTGTGGTGTACCCCAAGGGTGAATTCTTGGACCGCTTTTATTGATATAATATATAAATGATAATAAATATATCAATGATATTCTAATTTTTTCTCTATGCTGATTACGTAAAAATAAGAATAGGAATATCACTATGAAGGTAACAGAATTAATTATGGTAATTTATTTGTCAAGTTTAAGTTTTAAAATATAAGTTATATATTAAGATATAAGCTATCTATTATTCAATCACCTTTATTCAAACAATTTAAACAAATTATAAATATTTAAATTTTATTTGACAGTTTTTTTATTTTTTCGGGAAGTGGGGGGTGCTAAAAGTTCGGCACGTCTCTTTTTAGGGTTTATAACCAAAGGAAGTGAAGCAAACCTTTATTGGCCTTTAAAGTCAAATAAAATAACATTAGTAATAAATAGCAAAGACGGCTATAAGGAGACTCATCATCGCTGAAAGACTTGGTACAATCCAGATGGCTGAAAAGAGAGAAGAAGAATACACGTCCTGTTAGAAACATAGCAAAATGTCGTTGTAGATGTCATCATCGTCTTTGTTCTCGTCGTTGGTTTTATTGTGATGACGATGGCGACATTAACGAGGCCAGGGATAACGATAGTGCCGATTGGCGTTGGCGCCACTGGACGAGGCATGGTACCCCCCCCCCTCCCACACACACACCCCTATACCCAGGCTTCTCTCCCCCTTCCTTTCCCCAAATAAGCATTAAAAATCACAGAAAATCCAAATGTTTTAGACAAAAATGCCACAATTATAGGCACATTTTTCGATGTTGCCTCACAAATTTCTGGTGCCTACTCCATGCACTGAGTTCATGTGGAAATAACAGCTGATGGTGAAGCAATGATAATAACCAAATTTAAGGTTACTCACCACTTTGAGTGGTTGGTTCAGGTTCTGCCGTAGGCTCTGTAAATAAGATGTCAATGTATATAAATGTAAATATTAATTATATTATTAATATTTTTACCTTTACCCACCCCAAAGCCACCCTAAAATACGCGCATGTAAATAGTTTTTTTTAATTATAAAATCTAATGTCACCTTTGATATTACCCCAGCTGATTTACCTGTTGGATCGTAAGAAACAGTAGATGATTCATGGCCGACCCAAAATACGCAATGCTTTTCTGCCACAGTCGCCCTGAAATAAACAAAAGAAAAACACATCAAAATGGCAGTTTAAATTTAAGTTATGTTTGGTAACCCAGCTCAATAAATAACAAATCTTCCCGTAATTTATTCCATGTTCTACAGTAACAATAGAGCTATCAAGTGAATCCAGGTTCACAATACAATATTACTGGTATTGTTGGGAAGCAGTGGTTTAAAAACTCCAAAAATTGACCGAAGTTACCCCATTTTATTCAGAATACGCCAATATCTACAGAGCACCGCACAATCTACCAATATCAGGTGAAACTAGATGATTTAGATGCCAAATGATCAAAAACATAATAATTATATACGGATATAGGTTGACCTGAGACTTTTCTTGTTTTAACGTACTGAATAGTAAACACTGCCTTAAAATTACCTTAAGATGACAGTGCGCCTTCGAAGCTACTAAGTTACAATCAGGTAGGGCGAATATTTACTAAACACCGATGCCGTGCGGATGAATTTTGGTAAATATTACAACAAAAATGTCATATAATGAGAGAAAATATACCATTTCGGAGCAAAAAAACCCAAAATGTACTTTTGTGGCTATAACAGTGATTTTAACACAAACAAATAGTTCATAGTGCAGTTATGCTGCACAGCAAACTTGCATTCGACCTTTGCAGTGCTTAAACCTGGTTAACAAGAAATTACTCCAGCAAAATCAATCGATAAAGTCTAGTCCATCCTCCACATTAAATGGTGGACTGCATTTATGCGCACATATGGCATTTGGCAATCAATAATATAATAATCACCCACTTGAAATCCCCTGACTCGCTCCACTGACCAAAGTTATGGACAGATATGGGATTTGTTTTTGTTGTTATCTGTCATTTACATATCAGGGAGGTACGAACATTTGCAGATGCCCCACCTACTCAGTTTTTAGCCTACATGTAATGTATACATTATTCGTGATTGACAGCAAGTACAAAAAAATATCCGTCAAGTGGTTTAGCTTTAATGCCCTTCGGAAGAGAGAGCAGTCCACAAGTGAGTGATAGTCACTAAAAGTTGCATTCGATTTACACAGGGAATTTTGCAGGCCATGCCGTGCCCTTCCTTACTAAAACACCAAAGTGCGAATATTTTCAAACATCTAAATAAGCTAAAAATTTAGGACATGTCACAAAACTATATTTTCTAGAATTTTAGAAAGTACAAAAAATATTGGCCGGTTATTTTTCACACAGTGACGTTAACTATATAGGCAATGCCCTATACCTCTAACATACACTGTTTGTAGAGGTCAAACATCAATGGTGAGAGCAGTGTGTATTGTGTATAGGAAAATGAACAGTAACTGCAGTATGTCTTAGTCGTATTTTCATGCATCGCTCAGGCCTGTAATAGCGGTATTTAATATGCAGGCTGAGGGCCTAGGGAACAAATAAGTTTTAACCGGTTTTTTTAACATAGATGAAGATTGTCTAATATTTACAGGTAACTTATTCCACTCTCTTTTGTTCATGATCGACACCCTGCCAATAAAATTCAGAATTTAACGACATGAGACAAAATATTTATGCTGGGTTTTTTTTCAGTTTGTCGCTTTTGAGCTCTTCACTGTCTATATGTCAAATGGGCTACAAAAGTTATTCCGATAAGCTGATTATCTATTTGTTTTCATGAATTGGAAGACATTCTTTGATGTATTACTGAGCTCAATCATCAGAAATTACCGGAGCGTGAGCCACCCAGGCTGGTGGCTCAGCATAGTATTTTATTAACAGAAGGGTTTCTCCAAATTCGTTTCCTAATGCGACATGAGACAAAATATTTATGCTGGGTTTTTTTTCAGTTTGTCGCTTTTGAGCTCTTCACTGTCTATATGTCAAATGGGCTACAAAAGTTAAATTACTATATATATCAATACGAAAGATTTGAACCTAAGGTCTGACAGTAATTGATAAATCCCGTAGGGCCTACCATTATAGCTCTTCACCGAACGTTCCAAATTCTGGCCCCATCTTGCCATTCCAAAAGGTTAAATGGCCCCTCTTGAAATGGTTTCATAATTTGGAGAGTGCTTGACATTCATATCTTTTGCCATTACTGAGATATTCAAATTATTGATTTCCGGAAATCTGAAAAAAAACACGGTTCTTTAATATTAGGTTTTTTATCGAAAAAAATGTCAATTTGTTAGTGTCTTTTAGCAAAATTTGGGAAAATTTCCCCAAAATTGGTGTAATTTCGGGTCTTTTTATTTCGTCAAACATGGTTTAAAGTCGGATAAGATTGCTACATCAAAATGCAGCATTTTATGTTCGCCAATGTACGATTTTAAGAAATTGACGCCCCCCTCCATTACGCGTCATTATGGAATGCCGTGCAAAGTGAATGATACACCCCAGAACTACATAAAAATATTCAAACACCAGGCTTTGTTCAGACACATAATAAATTGCACAGCATAATGTCATGATAACGCATTTCATTAGGAAACGAATTTGGAGAAACCCTTCTGTTAATAAAATACTATGCTGAGCCACCAGCCTGGGTGGCTCACGCTCCGGTAATTTCTGATGATTGAGCTCAGTAATACATCAAAGAATGTCTTCCAATTCATGAAAACAAATAGATAATCAGCTTATCGGATTAAAAGCTTAGAGGGAATGTCTTGCTGCTCAGCGAGTGTTTATTCTCCAAATTCATTCTCTAATGTGCTCTTGCACCTGCAAATATGTGTAATAAAAATACGTTTCAGTTTCAGTTTATTTCACTATGCAGATACATGAGGACTAAATACATATATGCCTAAGCAAGTGGGCAAACAAGTGCTCGGCGAATTAAATGGTCGGTCACCCAAGTAAGGTTTAAATAATATTTATATATACATAAACGAAACTTGCGAATCGTTTCTCTTACACAAACTTGATATCTCCAAACTCCATGTTTGGTGCCATCCATGTAACAGTCATACCATCTGTTTTGTTTGTTTTAGATGAATGAGTTACGCTGTCAGCAGCTGCTGTGCATGTTGTTATCTTTGTCTCCTCTACTATGGTACTAAATGTTCCGACAGGGACCGTGCTGGAACCATCAGCCAACCTGGCTTGAAGAAGAAACCCTTGGAAGGAACCACCATTTATCGTGACTGTAAGACAAAAACATGCAAATATGGACTAAATTGGTCAGACTTCGATTAACATGTTAAGTAGCCAAATAGCCCTGATTGAGCTTGTTTTGAAGAATAATTTATAACTACAACTTTTATATACTGCAACCTGCAGATTTCAAGTCTAAGTCTCTTATTTTGTCCTCCGGATACATGCTCTCTTTTCAACACGCCAAATTATTATGTGTGTTGGCAACACGCCATGTTTAAAATAAATTAATCTTTGATTGTCTCTGTAAAATTACAAATATTTATGATGTCATAAACATTGGCGTAATTATTTCACGAATAATACGGTGTCCGATCTCTGCAAAATTCCCCATTTTATTATTAATTTCCTGGATTTATAGAAGTTCCCCTTTTAATCCCCCTTTTTGCAAAATATTTAACCCTTTTTGCAAATAGTTTCCCCTTTTTGCTTTCCCTTTTTTACTTTTCCAAATACAGGGTGTCCCAAAAAAAAGAGGCCCCTCATTGCGCCCTCTTTTTCTCCTATTTCTGAAAAGTTGATTATATTTTGATATGTAAAGAAACCTTAAATTGTTAGCTTTAATAAACCAAAACAATTATTTCAATCGGCTCACAACGTTTGAAGATATGCCCTTTTGAATAAAAGTACCCGTTTTTCACTCTGTCCACGGATAGCAAACAGAGTTGTTGGGATGGCTCATGCTGTGGAGTGGCCTGCACGATCACCAGACCTCACACCACCTTTTTTCCTTTGTGGCAAAATCTAAGATCTTCGCAAACGTATTACTGACGGCGCAAAAGGATGTTGCGCAATGCAATTGATGCAATGAGGACCGGGGCTAAAACCTTTTATTCGCCAAGGAGGTCACCAGGTAGAGGGCAGAGCAGCACAGTAAACTCAGTTCAGAAGAACCAAAGACAAACCAAACAGCCTTTTAGGGCTACCGTTTATCCTAAAAAGGGAAATGACTCATGTTGTAAATAAAAAAAGAAATCAAGAAACAACAAAGTAAGAAAGTAAAAAACATAATAAAACAAAAGGCATAAATAACCAAGACAAAATAAGTAATTGCAAGTAAAGCAAAAGAAGTCCCATTCGGCATCCATTTTACCCACAAATTAATGACACTATTAACAAAATCCATTGCCCATAAACCCACCGGTAAAGCCCATTCCATAAATTAAGTTATTTTATAAAGTTATCATTGAGGAATGTTTGATATTCATGCATGGTATGTGTACCTTTTCAATCTTTGAAGTAGCCAAACCTTCTCCGTGGACAGAGTGAAAAACGGGTACATTTCTTTAAAAGAGCATATCTTCAAAAGTTGTGAACCGATTGATAAAATTGTTTTGGTTTATTAAAACTAACGGTGCAAGGTTTTTTTACGTACCAAAATATATTTGATTAAATTTTCAGAAATAGGAGAAAAATGGGGCGCAATGAGGGGCCTCTTTTTTTGGGGACACCCTGTAGTTTCCCCCTTTTTCTTTCCCCCATTTTTGCAAATAGTTCCCCATTTTACCTCTCCCCTTTTTGCATAACAGGTTGTAAAAATAAATGGTATACAATTGAAAATAGTATTAAGCAAAATATGTCGCTTATAAATTGGATTGAGTTTTACTTCATCGTCAAGGTCATTTCCTTAGTACTATAAGCTTTGTTTCAATAAAATCGGTGGTCGACAAGCGAAGATATGGCCAATAGTTCTAACAACAGCTTGGACCACTTTCGTATCTTTGTGTAGCAAACGTGACTGAATTGAGTTCAATCATGAACCATGAGTAAATGCGGCATTTGAAGCGGTATTTTAATTGATCATGTTGAAATAAGTATCATATTAAGGGATCTGAAATGAGCGTTTTGAGCGTTTCGACAGTATTTTTTGTGGGACGTGAGAGCACATCAGACATATCGAATCGCATTCTGAATACGAAGAATGTCTTTCTGATATCAAATAATTTTCATTTTTTGAAATTCACGATATAATACTAATTTTATGACAAATTATAAAATTTTGATATTTTTCACATTTTTGATATAACAGTCCTCGAAGTAAATTTTATAAATATAATGATATATTCTTAAAGTGTATGTAGCTGGGAGGAAATGCCGACGATCAATTGAAAATGTTGACCTTTCTTATTGTAGATATGGATTTTTTCCCCCAAAAGACCTATTTTTTTGTGTGTTTTTGTGAATAAAATCCATATCTTCAATACGAAACGTCAACATTTTCAATTGATCGTCGGCCTTTCTTCCCAGCTACATACACTTTAAGAACATATCATCAGGTTTATAAAATTTACTTCGAGGACTGTTAAATATCAAAAATATCAATTTTTAATTATTTACCATAAAATGTGTATTATATTGCAAATTTCAAAAAATCAAAATTACTTGATATCAGAAGGACATTCTTCGTATTCAGAATGCAATTCGATACCTCTGGTGTGCCCTCATCTCCCACAAAAAATACTGCCCAAACGTTCATACCCCATCCCTTAAATAGCCTATTTATTTACTAATGTCAATTAAGTGAAAGAAAACATGAAAAACAATTGCTTTTGTTCTGAAATCTTTGACGATATTAGCATGAAAGTCCATTTTACTGGGTACAAACGTGCGAACATGGCAAAAGTGGCCCAACTCGAGCGATTAAGTAAAATCGGGTATAGCGTTAGAACCTGAACAAGAAAATAAATCAAGTACAGTTTTTCTATTAGCCTATTACTGATATCACATTTTATGACTCCTATTTTTTTCTTTAAAGCAAAAATGCAATTGCTAATCATGAAAGTCAATTGTATGCGATGCATGCTTGACGCGCGAAAATGTCAAAAGTGGTCCAACTCGTTTTCTGCGCGATTTAGCGTTTGAGCCCAAACTAGTAAAGAAACCAAGTTAAGTTTTCTCTGTTAGCCAAAATGTTAATGATTCCACTGACTGCGTATAACCACAGATATTGGTGTGTTCCAATATCTGTGGTATAACATTTATAACATTGTTGTCATGATCTCTTTTATTTTTTTCTAAAAAGCGATATTGCTTGATAACTTATTGCAATTGAATAATTGTCACAGTCTTTAGTTCCCCCTTTACTTCCCCTTTTTGTATATAGTTTTCTTTTACTTTCCCATATGTGACCGTCCACGGCGAATGAGCCGTAAATTCCTCCCCGGTCAATTTTGTTTTATTTCGTGTTTAAAAATAAACATCATAAACTTAAAAATGGTATATCATTTGACTTCAAACGATATCCAGAAGCGGGGTTATGGTCTGTTAAACTTTGCTCCTTCAACAAAATTATAGCTTTTTACGTTTTTTACATGTGTCTCTTTTTCCACATTGTTGGCAATAAATATCAAACAGTCATAATTGGTGGTCATTTCAAATCATCCCCAGTTCTCGCATTGTTAATTATTGGTTATGCACACCTGTACAAAATACAATGCCTGGTAACCCACCACTTGAACAGGATTTAGCAATATAAGCAAACAAAGACCAGAGCTATTAAAAGTTCTATAGCCATCTAAGGTAGAAGCTTATTATCCACTTCAGCAATAGGATTATTGATTAGTTTTTTACTATCGAAATAAGACGGATGTCGGGCAAGCTCAAGTTACCGATGAATATGACCTTCGTACACATTTTACACCGTAACTTAGAAAACAATTTAGGGAATTTACGGCTCATTTGTGCTGCCGGGTCACATATTTTATTGCTAGTCTCTTTACCTTGAACATTTCCTCCTTTCCTGACCATCAATTTATCTACCTGCAAAGAATAAGGCGAAGGACCATCTTCTGGATCAATAGGGCGGCTCGCATTAGAATTATACAGATGCGCAGGTGTCATTGTGACACAGGCTGAAAGAGGTGCACCGGAGCTAAAGCCTTCTACTAAAGATGTATGACACACGACAAATACTAGGACTGCGAGTACCAATCTGCTGTCCATGGTGATGTCAGAAAATATAATTTAAAGATGCAGAAACAATGGAGCAAAAACCAATCTCGGGAAAGCAATGGTATTCCAATAATAAGTGGTTTCAGCTAGGCTTATTATTATATTCCTGCGCTTATCATGCTATCAGTACATCATTGGGTGGCACATTATTCTTACAGCAGTCCGAAGTACGAAGGTCGTAAATGTCAAGTTCATGACTGATTTATGTAAGTTGTAATAATATTTTTTCAATGCAAGTGAGGCAACAAGTTACCTTTTTTCCTCTTCCCCACCCCTCTTTTTTTTTGGTACATCAGAACAAACAAAAAATATTCCAAAAGTTTTTGTTTTGTGTTTTGAGCGTTTCGACAGTATTTTTCGAAAGTATCAAATAATTTTCATTTGTTGAAATTCACGATATAACACATTTTTGATATATAACAGTCATCGAAGTAAATTTTAAAAATCTAATGATATATTCTTAAAGTCTAAGTAGCTGTGAGGAAAAGCCGACGATCAATTGAAAATTTTGACGTTTCATATTGAAGATATGGATTTTTGTCCCAAAAAGACCTAATATTTTTTAGTGTTTTGGGAAAAAATCCACATCTTCAATACGAAAGTTTACTTTGAGTACTGTTAAATATCAAAAATATCAATTTTTAATCATTTGCAATAAAATGTGTATTACATTGCGAGTTTCAAAAAATCAAAAAATTATTTGATGTCAGAAGGACATTCTTCTTATTCAGAATGCAATTCGATATGTCTGATGTACTCTCATGTCCCACAATAAATACTGTCCGGCTGTGCAATGACGTTTCAGCTTTGAAACAGTGGGTATTTTTAAAAGCATTTTTGACGACAACTTATTATTATATGGGTTAAAGATATGGCTGATAAAGGAGATGTTAAGGGCCCCACACTGTTCCTTGTCCATGGGCCCCAAGGCTCTTGCTACGCCCCTGAATTTATTTACAATTTCGATGGGATTATGGTGTAGTTAATTGCATATTATGCAATGTATAATGTGTTGGGCAAATCGTTCACCTTCCGAATCAATATACGAACGAAAACCGTGCATCATGCAGTTATTGTTGCCTACATGCATGCACACAACACGGGGGCACTCACAATAGGCAATTGAACCCTACTGGTAGCGCTGTGTTGTAGCTATAGGGGATGAACTAGTTAGCATCATATATCAAAAAGTATAAAAGCTATGATTTTAGTACTTGCTCTATGTTTCAATTCCTTATTCTTTTCCAAATATCTGAATCTTCAACCCGGTATAAGCTTTAATAACGGGGGAACATAAATTTTTTATTAAAAAGAAATCCTACCATATATACAAACTCGCCGTGTTATTCCAATGCACATTTTGCTTCACCGGGCAGCCATAGCTTAGTCGTATTTGGAAGATTGGTGTCATAAAACCGTCATAGGTACAAATTTAGTACTTTCTGTCAATCAAGTATATGGCTTATTCTCTACATGTCAATCTTTAAATAATTTGCATAGTCCTTATAATAACGGTGGTCCGCCTTGATGAGTAAATGACAGCAAACAGCTGCAAACCAGTGAAAAATACCCCAAAGCTCGGTCAGTGGAGCTCCGCTCGTACATGTCAATAGCATCATTATCGATTGGATTAGTCGTCCGTAGCGGACAATTCGGTCGCTCATTGGATTAATATTATCAGGTGGTAATACATTTGCATTCGACAATAGATTACTATATAATGGTTTAGTACTGCATACATCGGTTAAATCTTCAATAAGCGGGTTTATAGCTGGAAAGGTCACGGTGAATTTGCCGTGGACGTAACTGCACTATGCTCTGCAATGTCTTGAGATTATTACAATATAATTCAAAAAAGTAAACTTCCTTGACTCGGAAACTTTATTTGACGATTATTTATGTGGCGAGATGATCGTCGTTATAACGGTTGCCATGGTAACGGCAGCCATGTTGGATTTTCACATGCTGTCGTCACGGTTGTGCGACACTGCTCGGTCGTTCTTTGGTATTTTTTTTCTGAAATAGGGTACCTGCAGGTAATATGGGACCATTAAGGACGTTTAGCTTATTTGCATAAAAACTAAAGAAGATATGCCCACAAGAGATTGTTATGATGAACAACCTGTCCTTTAAGATTAATAAAACAGGCAATGTTACCTTGTTTTTATGTTTGTTTGGACGCTATGACGTCAAAATGACGTCATCGTCAAGTGTCCCATATTACCTGCATGTGCAGGTAATATGGGACACTGTGTTATCTCTATGGTGAAAATCAAAAAGTTCAGAAAATCACTCTTTTGTTCTAAAAACATTTTTGTTACATGATTTTGAATGTTAAATGCAAATTTCTACAAGAAAATTCAATTTTCTAAATAGTTTTGCTTTTCGCATTGACAATGCACACAATTTCCTATGTGTCCCATATTACCTGCACCCATTCAGTCGAAAATCAGAGAAAATAATCATTTATAAAAGGAAAGTGCCACTTGTCAGTGGAATTTTACCTGCTGATAAGCTTAACCCATCACCTAAAGATCATAAAAAATGACAAATGCCCCCTCAGTACCAGAGTTTTTGGATACACAATCATAAAATGTGACGTCATTGATTTTATATCAGGCCAAAAAAACGACATAATTTTTGGGCAATTTCACTCTTTTTGGCATTGATTTCCAAGAGTTTGATACACAGACTCCAAAACTGCATTTCTAGAAGCACAATTGATGTCTCTAAACACTTAACAAATCAACTTAAAGTGTTTACCTTCTCTAAGCTACTTTTTGTTAAAATGAAAACAGGTGTCCCATATTACCTGCTGTCCCATATTACCTGCACCTACCCTACCCTTATTTCACCACAATACTACTTCAGCCCCCCCCCCCCTTAATTCGTATCATAGTGTAAACAGGCAAAGTCGTAATTGATAATTCAAATCGTCGTAATTCCAATGATATATACCGTAAACGTTCGCCTTATGGCGCTATGGATTTCATAGAAATCGGAGAGAGCCTTGTAAAATTTCAACAGCATTAAGGATACGTGTATGTTAAAGTGTGCAACCTCGACATAATGCCCCAGAAAAAATTCTTGACATGACCAAACACTTAGGTCACTAGGTTAGTTACTAGAGCAACAAATATTTTTTTTCAGGTAGGGCCTATTCTTTCTCAAAGTACTATTGGCTTTAGTTTGTAAATCGATTCATACATATAGTCCGGTGGCAGACCAAAGTAGGATGGTTTTGCCAGATAAAGTGTTTTTGTTTGCGGATTATTGGTCTAGGGGTAGTTCCGAGGGGTGGGTGTACAATTGTCACCCCTGGGCAATTCGATATATCCAAGGTCAAAATTTATACAGGAGTCAAAATTGAAAACTTGTTCAATTTTGCCCAAACCTATGTCAAATTATTCCTCTCGAGCAAAAAGGTCAAAGGTTAAATAGAGAACTCCACTGGGGTTAAAATAGAAAAATGCTCTAATGTTGATGAAAATGGTGTCAAATGGTTCTTTCTGTACAACAACTCAAATAAAAGAATTGTTTAAACCACCTAGAATGACTTGTTGCCTAGGGAACGCATCAAAATAGGTCATTGCTAATTGGGTCCTACTGATGTTGACCTATAGAGTAATAATCAGCAAAGGAAAAACACTTTAACTGGCAAAACCATCTAACCCAATAATACAATAGTTTGCAGCCGGACTATTCACCAGCTCACTCCTTCGCCATTCGTGGCAGTGGTTCGGGTATGTACGTTTCCAGACCATGGAGACCCGAAGGTCTTGTGTTCGAATCTCAGGTCGCCTCATTTAAACGTTATTCCCTGCGCTGCGGGTGATTTTTGCCGCGCATTTTAAGTTCATTATTTCCTAAATGCTGATGCTGTAGTATAAACATGCTTCTGCAATCTAACACCTGCAATCCGAGTTACGAAGCCATAAAAGGTTACGGTTTCATCTTCTCTGGTTTCAGCTGTCTGCACGAGCGTTGGTTTGAAAATTCGCATTTTAGCTTCTTTTTTTTATGTTTCCAGTTGTTCATATAATGGGTTTTTAATCGTTGGGAAAATAAAATTTTGCCGCTTCGCTGCAGTAAAAATAGCTAAGGGGTTTGGCCTTTTAAGTCCAATAAAATTAGTAATAAAGCGCCACAGCGGCTACAAGAAGACTCATCATCACTGAAAGACTTGGTACAATCCAGGTGGCTGAAAAGGGAAAAGAAGAAGAAACCAATTACACAAGTCCTGATGTTGCGGAGAGAAAGTTCGGTATTTTTGTCTCAGATTAACTTTCTTGAAACACATTTCAAGCTAAGATATATGAATATTTAACGGAACAGATGCGCATGAAAATTTGCATTTCGTTTAAATCCTCGGTTAAATTTAATTGGTTAAATAGGTCAGGAACAATGATTTTCATAACATTGGGGGATGGGCCACCACGGGATTTCCGTCTGGGGACACGGATCATGTTCTTGATTCCTCTTGAGTTTTTACAGTGGTCTTGTCCGTCGGAAATTTTGATATATTAAATATTGCGCGTACTACCAACTTCATCATTATTATGTTTTGGATCCAATATTTTCACACACTTCAAATATGGTTTGACCACAATAAGATATCATAATGTGGACACATAGTTGATAATGAGGCATTAATAATAGGCCTAACAAAACTAATTTTACTCACCACTTTGTGTAGTTGGTTCAGGTTCTGCTGTAGGTTCTGCGAAGAAGATGTCAATGTAGATATAAATATTATTAATATAATAATTGTTAATATCAACCAGTGGCCTTTAATCCTAGGCAATCATATCCATATTTCCCAACAGAACAACACCAACGCCGCTCACTCCCTTTTATTCCGTACGCTTTAAAATGCGGAAACGTTATAACATGCAAAATAGGCCGAGGAGGGGCAAGAATTTTCAAACAAAAACACCTCAGAGAGCACGACCCTTACCCTGCCCTTGTTAGCCAGAGCCTCAGCTGGCAGGATCTGTGGTGATCAGGGGGTTTGTACATGGTTTGTATCCTAGTCACTAGACTGGCCTTATGTCATAATTTATCATGAGCTAATACAGGTTATGATTTCGTCGCTGTATGTATCAACGTTGTTGTCAATTTGCAAGTACAACGCGATTTCAACGATGATTTTGATGATAAACGTCGCTGTGCCCGCTGGATAACCATTAATCTACAGAGTCGTGCTCTGTGAACACATAATTAATGTCTAGTTTTGTTTTATTTTATTTTTGGCAGGCCTCAAATGACAGGCAAAGTCAGTTTTTAATTTGTTTATTTCTACACAAATTTTAAGAAACAATTTTACTAGATACATTAACAATAATAGCAAAAAACAAACAAACAAATAAACAAACAAACAAAATGTGGCACAATTTCTCCAGAAGAAAAATTGATATCGAAGTGATTACCTGTTGGGTCGTATGAAACAGTAGATGATTCATGGCCAACCCAAAATACATCATGATTTTCTGCCACAGTCGCCCTGAAATATAACAAACAAGTAAACCAGACATCTTTGTTCAGAATCAGATACATCTTACACTGCATATTTTCATAATAATTCATTATAATATCAGACACCTTTGTTCAGATACATATTACACAGCATAGTTTCATGATAATTCATTCGCTCTTGCCCCTAAAAATCTGTGTTAAAAGTAAAATGTTAGATTTAAATATGTGTATAAACGAAACTTCAACTTGCTTATCGTTTCTCTTACATAAACTTGATATCCCCAAACTCCATGCTTGGTGCCATCCATGTAACAGTCGTGCCATCTGGCTTGATTTCTGTATTTGCATGAGTTACGCTGTCATCAGTTGCTGTGCACGTTGTTGTCTTTGTGTTCTCCACTGAGGTACTAAATGTTCCGACAGGGTCCGTGCTTGAACCATCAGCCAACCTGGCTTGAAGGAGAAATCCTCGAAAGGTACTGCCTTTAATGGTGACTGTAAGACATGAAAAATGTGCAAATAATGGACTAAAACATTGGTCAGACTTAGATTAACATGTTAAATGGCCAAAACTTAAAACTACAAGTATAAGCTGCACATTTCAAGTGTCCTCTCTAGTCTGTAAGAGGGCGTAGGCCCAAAGATGACCCAAGTTGTCATAGTTTTTCTGACCTAAGCTGTCACCTTGTTACTGTCCCCAGTTTATTGATTAATAGAAAATGTCCTACTTAAAATATAGCAATGAAAAATAGTCTTAACGGGACACTGAACTTGTAAAGGTGATTTTCCAAACCAATCATCCGAATAACTTCAAATTTAGTCAGATTGCGTACCCTGATGAAACTTTTCATTTTCACCAAAAAAATCATGGAAACGGCAGCCGTGTTATTTTTGCGGGGGGGGGGGGGGGTAAATTTGCACGCAGCTTTCAATTCTGTTTGTTCAATTCTGTTCAAATCTGGTGTATATGTTTATGATTATGTCTAGAAACGCATATAACGGATTTTTTTATAACATTCGGATTTGGCAGTAGACTCATTTGATTCAGCAAAATATCGCATTTTGAGGGGGAAAAGTGTGCAAATGCGTCTTATTTATTTATTGTTCTTGTCCAAACAAACATATCAATACATTTCAATGCAATAATACATTAGGGCGTTACTGAAAAAGTTGCGCGCAAGGTTTTTATTTGCTAAAACATACGTTTTAGATAAAGTTTAGAAATGCAAATTGGCGTAGCTATTTGTAATAATAAAGAAGATAAATAAAAACCATATTTTCTTCAGTAAAACAGGTTTAATAACCAGTTTAATATGAATTTGTCAAAATATCCCCCTATAAAAAACAATTTAATACAAAAGAAACAAAGGGCATTTCGTGATCCACAGCCTCATCCACACACTTTTCTCAAAAAAAGTTGAGATTTTTACATCACTGGAAACCTCTGGCTACATAATGTTTATTTACAAAATATTTTTTGCAGATTAATTCGTTTAGCAAAGATATCGTGAAATTTGAACTTCGTTCTGGTGCACCAAAACGAAATTACAACGCATTGTCTATGGAGCAGTGTAATACACATAATCATGCATAACTCGCGAACGCAAAATCGAAATCAACTGAAATTTTGGGAATAGGTTTTTTTCGTGGATATCTTATGAAAAATGACATAAATAGAGGATGCTAGGATCACGAAATACTCCTTTAATATAGGAAAATATAAGAAATATTACAAGCGGTATCCTTTTTGCGTTATCTTGTCCACATCTGTGAATCATAAAATGAGGACCGAATGTCCGAGTTCTTTCAAATAACTAGAGCGGGTACCGCACCATACATGCCATAGCTGAACCATGTGGCTTCGGTACTATATTGTGGTATACCACTGTCATCCGGGGGTCACACCTTCTTGTCATTTCGAGACAGAGACCCAAAATAGGAATATTTACCAGTCTTATGAAGAGTATCACCCCGCGGTGGATATCTTTTTCATTTGACCCACGCGGGGTCATATCTTCTTGACATTTCAAGATATGAAAAGGACCCACAATATGAATATTAACCCAGGTCTAACGAGGAGTGCCACCCCGGTAGGAAAATTACTTTTATTATATTCTTTCTTTCTCTTTCATTTGACACCACTCGGGTGTCATATCTTCTTGGGATTTCGAGATATGGAAAAGGACCCAAATAGGAATATTGACCCGGGTCTTGTGAGGAGTGTCACTCCCCGTGGGGAAAATAAATGTAATACATTCTTTGCTTCTTTCTCTTTCATTCGGGGGTCATACCATCTTGGCGTTTCAAGATATGAAAAGGACCCAAAATATATGAGGAGTCTGATCCTCGGTGGGGAAGTATTTTTTTATGATATTCTTTACTTTGTTCTCTTTCATTTGACACCATTCGGGGTACATACCTTTTTGGCATTTTGATATATGAATATTGACCCAGTGCTTATTATGAGTGCCACCCCCGGGTGGGAAAATATTTTTTATTATATTCTTTACTTCTTCCTCTTTCATTTGACACCACTTTGGGGTTCATACCTTCGTGGCATTTAAAGATATGTTTATTTCAGATTAAAAGGTCGATAGTAAGTAAGTTAGTAAGTAACATACACTAATATAGGCTATGGTTCAGCAAAAAGCAAATTGAAGCTGAAATTTCAAAACATAGAAAATCCTATAATGACTTAGCCTCGCTTTTTTCGGATCGAGCATAGGTACCCGACCATAATCCAAATACCACCCCCAGTAACCTGATTCTTCTATCATAATAAATCTTTATCACGTAAACATGGTAAAGAATACGGAATAAATCGCAAAATTTTAATAGTTTATTTACCTTGAACAGTTCCTCCTTTCCCTACCATCTCTATGTCAACGTCCAAAGAATACGGTGAAGGATCATCTGATGGATTAATGGGGTCAGACGTGGTTGAATTCAGATGTCCTGGTACCATTGTAACACAGGCTGCAGGTGGTGCACCGGTGCCATAGCCTTCTACTGAAGATGTATGGCACACGACAAATACAAGGGCAGTGAGTATCAGTTTGCTGTCCATGATGATATCAGAACATGTAGTTTAACGATGCAGAAACAATAGGAATGAAGTTGAAGCAGTGATATGCCAATCAGTTACTGCAACAGATATTCTGCCGCTATCGCTGAGGCTTGTATACGTATTGGGCGTGTATACTTATTTCCCCGGGGGGCACTCGTTTCAAGTTGAAAAACAAGTAAAAAGGTTCCTTTTTTTCACGAAGGCCAGGAGAGTGTCTCGTTCAGGGTATCAAAAAAAAAGTGGGGGAAAGAGGACTCATCGCACAGATGTTTACACTCGAAAGGGTAAACTCGGCACCAATATGCCGACAAATTCAGTTGACATGAAGGTAAATTCCATATGAAAATGTGCTCATCAAAATCTTTTTTCTTCAGGCCTCAAACTGATTGCACTGCGACGGTTTTCATGGTTTTTGCGTGGTTTCAGCGCGACTCATAACAGTAAAATACTTGCTTTTAGGGGTAGTAACACCGGCGTAGTACTCGCTTTGGGCCCATGATTTTACATTGATGAAAAATACTTCGAGTACTTTTTGAAAGTCCTTGAGCTTCCGTGTGTACCCGTCTGATATACAACTTGAAATACAAGTGGTCCCCCCGGGATGTACTTAGAGGTATCCAATATCAACAGTGTCCGAAGTACGAAGGTCGTAAATGTCTAGTTGATTGGACGGGTTAATTGCCCGGCACAGAAATAATTGTTCCAATATCTGTGGATTGGCTGGGGATTATGCAAGTTGTAATAATCATGATAATATTATTATTTGAGGCAAATATTATTATGTAATTGAGGCAATTACTTTAAATTAAGTAAAGCTCAACAAAAGTAATCATGCAGATAACTGGACAAGCAACAGGGTGTCTCAATAAAAACACGACTCAACTTCGACCATTTTTTGTGTCCCGGTGCTGTGTGCAAAACCACATACTTTCAAAATTACATACTACTTTTACCAAAGTATGTGGTTTTGCATATATTCAAAAGTACAAACTTCTGCAAAATATGCAGCTTTGTATATGCAAAACTATATTTTGCTGGGAAACGCCATGCAGTTCGTGTTTGTGAATAACTGTCGTTTTATCTTTTCTGCTTCGAGAGCTCTATTGCTCAGAAACGAAAATGCAAGGGATTATGTGAGTTGATCTGTTCCTTGAATTCATTGTTAAGTACCAATCAGCTTATTTCAATAGAGGTAGATGCCTGTTGTTAATAAAGGCTGGATAAGACAAGATTATGGAACACCCACAGTGTGTGGAAGATCGGTGTTTTTAGTGGTATATCGCCCCTTTCGCTGGTCAATGAATGACATATAATATACATTTAAAATATATTTGAGTCTGGCAATTTTGCCTGAAGCAATTATCAGATTACCAATTCCAATGAAAGAAATCCAATTAGTTTCACTTCAACACACTTCTTTGGTGTTGCATATTGCCAAGTTTTAAGGTGTATTTGGGACGAAAATAATTCCCCGTTTCATCTCTACATAATCATATGACCGATTTTTACGCGATTGTACGAACAAGTATAAATGTATGTAATTCTTGGCAACACTGATTACTAGTGATTAATGTATATTTCTACGCTGGGCTATTTTCACGAGCCACTCCCGCCTAGGCGGAAGTATCTATACACTCAACGCAAGTCAATACACTTGGATTTAGGTTTTCTACCAGAAGTCAATTTGTGCGAAATTCCTTCCCACAATGCAATAAGCGTTTTGCACAACAATAGATACAGTTCGGAGGTTAATCAATATTCTTTGTTAGGCAATACGCATTTGCATTGTGGGAAGGAATTTCGGCACAAATTGACTTCCGGTAGAGAAACCCTAAATCCACGTATTGAAGCCGTACAATTTATCGCGAATTTACGACCGTAAAATTTAGACACTTCTTTTGTCTAGATAAGCACCAACCCTCTCATCTCACATTTGCATGTCAAAAATTAACATAACTCCCGAAACCGAAAACAGAAATTATCTTCGTTCAACTTTTCTGTAGGCAACAAAAGACTAGAGTAAAAGGATTGTTCACACGTACCATGCTAACACTTAAAAAATAACAATGAGATCCGAAACCGAAAACTGAAACCGAAACCGAAACAGAAAAGATAAAACGACGGAAGGGCAAATTCGCTGGCGTAGTGCACGTTAGAATATGACCGTTGCTAGGTCAACTGGCTCACGCTTTCTTTGTTACGAACCACTGATCGAAATGATCACAACACAAAGCCTATGGCATGAACCAGTAACCAATGGTTAAGGTGAACTACGGCAGCGAATATGTTAATGATTGGTAACTTATTTTAAAAGCCAAGATATCCCTGGCAAGATATAACGGACATGAGTGTAACAAATGAATAAGCAATAATCTATATCTGTACCTTCATTGTCTCCACAATCCTAAATTATTGCCTATATTTTTTGAACCGGTACATGTTTTCTTGGTAAATTATTGTATTCAGTGCGGACAGTCTGTATGTGTATCCCGCATACTTACTTACTACTTACGACCTAGGCCCACGAATCCATGTAAACATACCCGCGACGTACATGTCGAAATCGTGATAATAACATTTATTTCGGCAAATATAATATCAAGGATTACACTTTCTCTAGCTCACCCCTTGGTGGTAGTGGTTTGAGTGTTTTTTTGTTTTTTTTATAGTTTAGGGTTCGAATCCTAGTTCCGCCTAATTTTAACTTTTTTCCTGCGACGGGTGATGTTTTAAGGGGTGGGGTATGAACGTTTGGACAGTATTTATTGTGGGACATTAGAGCACATCAGACATATCGAATTGCATTCTGAATACGAAGAATGTCCTTCTGATATCAAATAATTTAGATTTTTGAAATTCGCCATGTAATACACATTTTATGGCAAATGATGAAAATTTGATATTTTTGATATTTAACAGTACTCGAAGTAAACTTTATAAATCTGATAATATGTACTTAAAGTGTATGTAGGTGGGATGAAAAGCCGACGATCAATTGAAAATGTTGACCTTTCGTATTGAAGATATGGATTTTTGTTCCCAAAACACCAAAAAATTGGTATTTTGGGGAAAAAATCCATATCTGCAATATGAAAAGTCAAAATTTTCAATTGATCGTCGGCTTTTCCTCCCAGTTACATACGCTTTAAGAATATATCATTAGATTTATACAATTTACGTCGAGGACTGTTATATATCAAAAATGTGAAAAATATCAAATTTTAATAATATGTCATAAAATTTGTATTATATCGTGAATTTCAAAAATGAAAATTATTTGATATCAGAAAGACATTCTTCGTATTCAGAATGCAATTCGATATGTCTGATGTGCTCTCATGTCCCACAAAAAATACTGTCGAAACGCTCATTCCAGATCCCTTAACGCACGAACTAAGTTCATGTTTTCCTGTTGATGCCGATCGCTGTTATAAACAATGTCCTTCTGTCATCATACACCTGGAATCCGAGTTACGAAGCTATTGCATAAAAGGTTTGTTTCAGCTGCCTGCTCGCGAATAGCTTTTAAAAGTCTCATTTTTGCTTCTTCTTTTTCATGGTTGTTTCTTCTTTTGGTTTTTATTATAAATTACAATTGGTCACTTCGCGGCCGTAAAAAAGGCTTGGGTTTTTGGTTAAACGAAGCTGAGCCAAACCTTTTTTGGCCTTTAAGTCCAATAAAATTAGAAATATAGAGCAAAAACGGCTACAAGGAGGCTCATCATCGCTGAAAGACTTGGTGCAATCCAGGTGGCTGAAAAGGGAAAAGAAGAAGTAAACCAATTACACACATCCTGTTAGAACAATAGCAAAATGTCATTGATCATTGTAGATGATCGTCTTGGTCCTTGTCGTTGTTTTTATTATTGTGCTGACGATGACAACGATGACGACATCGACGAGTGAAAATGATGGTGGTAATTGGTGTTTTTGCATTCATGCCAGGATTAACTGGAACAAATTGGAACAATTTCAAGCTAAAATGATCAAGCAGTTAACGGGACAGGTAATGTGGGATTCGTCGGCTATCTACATGTACGATTTCTAGATGATGATACATGTACGATGGTCTTATTAGTATTCATGGTGGTTTTGATAACAATAACATATCAAAATATGGAGAAAGTAGCTGATAATGACGAGAATGAAACAATGATAATAACATAACTAAAGTTTACTCACCACTTTGTGTGGTTGGTTCAGGTTCATCTGTGGGCGCTGTGAACAAGATGTGAATATAGATGTAAATATTACACAACCCCTGGCATTTAATCCTAACCAATCATCATTCCTATAATTCCCTAGCCTACTCCTACAAAACGACACCAACGCCACACAATCCATTACCACCGCACCCCATCACACTCTTTTATTCCGTATGCTCTAAAATTGTTAGGAAAACAGTACGGAAACATTCTAATAATGCAAAATAGGTCGAAGTAGGAGGCAAGCAATTTTTTGGCAGTGGGATTTTGGCAGGTCGAGAGGGGAGAGCATATTTTGGCAGGTAATTTTGAAATTTGGCCGCCGCGGTCCCGGGGACAGCTAATTATTGCACAACTAGCCCCTCAACAAGAATAACACTCTAGGAATTCCGTGTAGGTGGTCTGAAAACCCCACTGAAAACTACCAAATGCAAAATGCGTATACACGAATCCAACGAGCCATGTGATGGCCAGAATTCATTCGGCCATTTACTGGGTCTAGCGCCGCACCAAAAGCTACCAAACTGGTGTAGTGACTGCCCAATTGGGTGGATTAAATCCGCTTAAACATGTTATGTTGTATTGTGTTGTAAACTGTCATCATTCTATTGTCTACGTACGTATAACTCGGGTGATGAAATGCAGTTTAAAATCCCCGCCAAGGCCGTATCATTTCACATTTTTAGGTGGGATGGACTCAATGGGGACTACCATTGAGGTGTAGGAATGCGTGAAATTGGATTCGTCTACTTTCACTTAATACCCAAGTAGCACTTGACCAATTAAGGGCCTGTTTTTGCCGTGCTCTTTCTTTTTTCTTCTGTCAATCGCAAAAACCGTACTCATAAAATATTGCCAATTTAATATCAAATTTGGTCACTATAAACGAATCCATCGAGCCAAGTGATGGTCAGAATTCCGTCGGCCATTACTGGGTCCCGTCTGCACCTGATGTTGTTACTGCCCAATTGGGTGGATTAAATCCGCTTAAAAATCGATGTTGAATTGTATTGTGTTGTAAACTTTCATCATTCTTTTGTGTACGTGTAACACGGGTGATGGAATGCAGTTTAATATCCCCACCAAGGCCACATCATTTCACATTTTAGGTGGGATAGACCTAAGGGGGGACCCAGCTATGGCTGCCATTGAGGTGTAGGAATGCGTGAAAATGGATTCGTCTATAGATCAACCAATTCGTGATCAAAGGTCATCCAAATGTCTTCCACAAATAACATAGCACACTGACGCCACTTGCATATGTATGCACAATGCTTTGGCCAGTATCTGCACAATGCATAAGGCTCACAATCTCAATAATCACGGTAACTAACAAACACACCCACAACAAACAAACAAAAAACTAGACATTCGTACTCAAGGAACAAGACCATTAGCCAGACATTGGCAATGGGTACAGGTTCAGTATACTAGTAATTTCGACGTTTGATTTAACGTTGTATCAACGTTGATGTCAATTTGCAAATACACCGTGACTCCAACGTCCTTTCAACGTTGATACAACTTCAATGTACCCGCTGGGGGTGTGTGGTGTGTGTGTGTGGGGGGGGGGTGTGCTTTTTTATATTTATGGTTGATATTTATCTATTTATGCCTCATGGTATTGTTGTAATTTTTTTGTATTTTTTTTCATGAAAATATTCTTTATTCTTTCTTTATTTCAACAACAAAAATCAAACAAACAAATGCCGTGCAATAATATTGCTCCTGAACAAAATGCAAGTGACATACAACAAATTAACTTGTATCGTAGTAGCAATTCTGTTTTTGTAAGAATTATTTGTCAAACACTTTAAATATCTATTATTCACCAAAAATATTTGAAATTTGGGCGAAAATGAGGCTTTTTATGATTTTTTTGGGTGCAAATTTCTCAATTTTGGTCAAAATTCAAAAAAAATAAAAAAATCCGGTCTCTCCTAGATATTTTTATCTAGGTTTTAAAAATAAATGAAAACTTTTAATTTTAATTTTCTCCAAAAATGAGCATTTGGACCAAAATGTGACTTCACAGATGAATTCATCAAGTCTTTGTCATTCTAAATATCGACCAAATATTTAGCAGTTATGAGGACCAAAAGTTTCCCACCCTTAATCTAACTTCTTCTAATTTCATCCTTGATAAGTGATTACCTGTTGAGTCGTATGAAACAGTAGATGATTCTTGGCCAACCCAAAATACATCATGATTTTCTGCCATAGTCACCCTGAAATATACAAACAAACACAGATGATTATAAGACACTTGAAAATCGCAAAGATTATGTTTGGTAACTAAGCTCATTTACAAAGTTTCCCTACGTTCCACAATAGAACTATATATACAGGGTTCTACATATTAGGGCTATGTCAATCTAATTAAGAATTTTGCGACAAGAGTTGCAAAATAATAATTATTGTATGCCAAGGCGCAGTTTATTCAGTTTGTCACAATTGGCACTTTGGAGCTTCTCAATGGAACTTGTCTCTAGCAAATGGGCTACAAAGGTTGAACTATATTCAATACTAAAGATTTGAGCCCAAATATCTCCCCAAACTTCCCAAAGGTCAGAAAGTAATTGATAAATCTTGTGCCCCTATAGCTCTTCACCTTTTCACATTTCCGTGATTGTTTTATCATTCACTTACTTCTATTTCCAAGCTTTTTCCAGTAACATTGGCAGCTTGAATTCCAGCAGTTTTCAGAAAGAAAACTTGGAAATTTAGACACTTCTATTTTTTATTGAAAAGTTACTCCTCTATATGGGATGCGCATTTATTTTCTGGAATAACTCAATGGACTTTTTTTTTTAATATATCCACTATAGAAACTGAAACAAAGTGTTATTTTACCCATAAAGTTTTTGTAATTTCCCCTCCATATTTGTAAAGAAAAGTATGTTTTAGTACGGTTATTTAAAAACAATGATTAAGCCCCATGTCATACTCGGTACATTGTACAATGTTGTATAATAAGCACTCATATAGTAGCAATCATGAGGGCAATTCAAAATTTTGGCGAAGTTTAGCTGTTTCAATACTGATAACAAAACAGTGCCATTTGAAGGGAACTTTATGTATTATGTCTTCCGTCATTACCGAACTTGTTAATGTTGTCACCACATTTGACGCATATTCTAGCACAAAGTTACTTTCCAGTTTATTTCTGCTACATGAACAGGGAGTCTGAACAAGTAACACGTCTTGACTTTGAGCCCATGTGCTTCATGCCGGGGCTTCATGTTGTGATTAACAACCCTGGTGAAAACCATTTGTTAGGGCCGCTATTAATGTTTAGACAGGGAATTTTCCTACGACGCTTGGTTTGGTGTAAAGTTGACGATATTCATTTCAAATTAATACACCAATTATTCAAGAATTTATCTCATATTCTACGGGCTCCGTGAATTATTTCAGGTTGTGTGTGGAAATTGCTCAATAATTACTTTAGCTTCCCACACTTTAATTTCCTGCTCAAATTGGTAACTGAACGTTAATCAAATAAAATTGGCAAATACTATTTATATGATGATACCCAGCAAACACAAAAATGTTCTTTAAACGTTTATTCAAAAACGTGTTAATAATATTTAAATTTTAAAGGTCAGGTTATCTAAAGATCATGAATTCGTACGTTTTTGCAAAATATTTTCTCAACAGTTAAATAACATTCAGTTAGAATGTTTTGCATCACTTTTTCAAAAATGTTTTATGAATGTTATGAACAATATTTATACCCTTTGTACATGTATAACCCGACATTTAAACCCTTTTTGTAAAACATGGTGTGTTTGCTGGGTGTCCAATTTTTTGTAGGCAAAATAATTTACTAGGCGGGCAATTTTGGGAAATGGGTAAGAAGTTTAATTTACTGCCCCTGTTATTTACCTCCTTGAATAGTATGTGATACATGTACATTGTACAGACTGTACCAAAATGATTGGTACCCATAAATATGGACAAGATTGCCACATCAAAATATAATTCCTTGGGGGGGAAATTCACCAACTTAAATCCTTAAACTTTTTAAATTTTTTGATTTTTCTTTTTTCTTCCAAAATGATAAAATAGTTAATATGCAATCATTATGAAAGTTCCCAATACATTTGGAAGCGAAAAACATTGCAAATTTGCAAAGAAACAACATCATAAACATCACTCGAAATATCTCGCACTTTTTGGATTAGGACGGCGAGTGCGGCCTCAGAGTTAGTCTCCTACGCAGCCACTTTAGTTACGCTCCCTCCACGTGTGGAGGGAGCGTAACCAAACTGGCTTCGTAGGAGACTACGATTTGCGATCATTCAAACATATTATCATAATCATAAATTATGATATTATGTCGGACCAACAGAAAGTCATCCCGTTTTACTACAAATAGGGCGAATTTGACAGTTTGCTCATAGATTTAAGTTGGAACATGTGTAAGTATTACAAATATGCCAAAAATCGGTTTTGAAAAAATAAAGGTATATTCTGAAAAAATCGTACATTAAGGCTTTAATTGACGCACCCATTAGACTCCCATTTTAAAAGGCAATTAGAAACACATACGAGAGAAATATATGTCTGCATTCAATGCCGGTGTACTATGGATGATAAACACAACAGAATTTCCATAAAAATATTCAGACACATTTTATATTGCATTACTTTCATGATAATTCAGTTGCTGTCACCTAAGAAGCGGTTTATATGCATTACAACAAAACTTTAACTTGCGAATCTGTAATAGTTTCTCTTACATAAACTTGATATCTCCAAACTCCACGCTTGGTGCCATCCATGTAACAGTCGTGCCATCTGGCTTGATTTCTTTATTTGCGTGAGTTACGCTGTCATCAGTTGCTGTGCACGTTGTTGTCTTTGTGTTCTCCACTGTGGTACTAAATGTTCCGACTGGAACCGTGCTGGAACCATCAGCCAACCTGGCTTGAAGGATAAATCCTTGGAATGTACCGCCATTAATGGTGACTGTAAGACAAAACCATGATAATGGACTAAAACATTGTAACACGTTTAGCCAAAATGCTTTCATACATTAGCATGCTTAGTGGCGTAGTAACAATACTGTATAACAACAACTACAGTTGGTAACAACCGCACAGTGTCATCACCCCGATATATTCACGGAAGAAATCCCCATGATAGTCGGTCGAATCCACTAGTTCTTCAACAGTCACGCATGGCAATTTTGTTCCGACCTGTTTAATAGTTTTGAGATATATTATGGGCCGAGGGACCTCCGACTAAGACTGTTGACAATATTCTGGATTCTGGAATATCACTGAACTCTGTAGAGGTCAGTGAGTCTGGTACGTTTCTTCCTCACTACGCATGCGCGGCAGCCCCTCGTCTGCTTGAAGGACGTATATATAAAATCCTACTTTTTGTCAGTTTTTGATTTCAAACCACGGGCTTGGTTTTCAATACGCACACTGAAGATGCAAGCCTTACAAAATGGTTTTTATAGAAACCAAAAATAACCCCGGTATTCAAAGATCTATCGTCTGAATATCAAATAACAGATACACCACTCTACGCCATGCACAACTCGGCTAGCCCAATTCCCCATGCTCATATAGAAAAGGAAAGAGCGCGAGCGGTTACTTCAAATTATCTCATTGCCACCATGTGGTCTAATTGTTCAGAAATTCTACAGAGACAGTGAGACACTGCTTATTTTATTGTCCTCTCAAGAATATAGGATTTTTATTCTGTTTGGTCGTTACTAACAATAGGCTATTTATTATCGATTAGGAGCGAATAGAAATGTCAACTCTATTTTGTAAATGGCGATAAATAGCGGTGTGATACATGACCGCAGATACATGTGTACTGATTCTGCCCAAATCGAGTGCTTTAAACGGCTCTTTTGTCCAAATGCGCCCAATTAGGCGCATTGGACTTCACCCATCAATATACCTGGATATATCGCTGAAAAGGTACCCCACCCATGGCACATGCATCGTACAATTTTAACCAAGGAGACATTTTTCAATAGGGGACTCCTCCTTAAAAAATCCTAATAAACAAAAATATAAAATAAAGCAATAATAATTGTATATCCTCTTTTAAGTGTGATGAGCACCATGTTTTGGGCTTAAATATGATTAATTGCACCATTTTAATCGCACGAGCCCTCCAAATACCACAATTTACCCTTCATTAATGTGTAATAAATAATCTGCAATTGAAAATTGGCCCAGTGAAACCGGAAGAGAATATGCTCGTCCCCTATACTTCCGCAGCCAATGCAAAATAATGATTTTTCATAGTCTGTTTACCTTGAACAGTTCCTCCTCTCCCGACCATCATTTTGTCAACGTCCAAAGAATACGGTGAAGGATCATTTGACGGATTAATGGGGTCAAACGTGCTTGCATTCAGATGTCCTGGTACCATTGTCACGCAGGCTGAAGGAGGTGCACCGGAGCCATAGCCTTCCACTAAAGATGTACAGCACACGACGAACACAGTGACTGCGAGTACCAATCTGCTGTCCATGGTGATGTCAGAAAGTTTATGGAGGGGAACGATGTACCAGGAAAGACGTTTTGGTAGTAAGTTGGGTCAATTTACCAATCAGTTCATGCAACTATTCCTCCACTATCAAGACTGTTGTATTGGGCGGGTATGTACGGACTGGTTCCCAATATCTCAACAACAGATAAAGAGACCGTAAATATTTGACAAACTTATTTACTGAAGTTGTAATATTATGCAACCGTTACATAGGCCTGTATTAATTATTATGTAAGTTCATGATATAAACTGTCCTGACAAACATGACAAATTAATACTCATACACTCATACATGTGTAATCATGGTAATAGTTACTTAGCTTTAATTTTTTACGTTTTTGAGTATGCTGAACTGAAATTTATGAAATGTATGTTGTAAACAAAAATATAAGAAAAATTGTGTACCCAATCGTATATTATCATCTTCCTTGTAGACTTCCTATGATGAGCATGTCCGGGTCAGAGGTCATTATTAAGAATCTCATTTGAGTTCAACAAAACATTTTGAAGGTGCTAAAATTGAGTGGTTACACAATGTTGTTTATATGGTTAACATGTTAAGAGGGAGGTAAGATGTAACCATGATAACTAAAGCAAAAACATCTTATCAGTGAATTAAATATACGTATGTCAGTAGCATCAGCAGATCCGAGTAATTACAAAATATGTTAATGATGACGACTCGACTGTAGAGGTAATGAAAATGCTATTAAAGTTAACACCATATTTAGTTCGCAATGTGTTTGCCCTGGGTTTTGCCACATTGAGCCACTTCCACTAAAAGATTTATGGCATACCTGCTTGCCGAAAAGAAGGTCCAGATGGCACCGGGAGATGGCATCAAGCTTCAACATAGTCCAACGAGTATGACCTTTTTTCTTATTTTCCAGACTATCAGCTCACACTATGATCACTACTAGTATCTCATATGGCGCAAGAAAGACGAATCGAGAAAGTCCAGTGGCTTCCAGTTACCGCGCCGTCCGTTTCGGGCGGGGCGGTTACCCGGGGGGGCACTCACATTTCCCAGCTATACGGGTATGTGCCGCGGCGACGACCCCTTTTTCAGAGCCACTGGCCGTTCCTTAGACCCTCTGAATTCATTGTTTGCCCGCTCTGAAGCCCCAAAATTTTTCTAGCCGTTCCATAGACCCTCAGATCATCGATTTCCGCTCTCATCGGCATCTTGAGAGACGTGTTTTCTGTCCTACTATTTCAAGCCCAAAAGCAGACCCAAAAGCTACTTTTGCGAGCCCAAAAACTTCAAAGGGAATTTTCCATTAATTTCTTCCCATTGAAACACATTGTAAGGAATAAGGTGAACTTTGGGTTGGATTTTGGGCTCCTTTAGTAGTGGCAACACTGGTTGACTGATAATAAATAAACATTGCAGCAATGCCGATCGCGAGAGTCCAGCTGGTGAACATTTAGCTAGAAATAAATGATTTTGAGATCTCTTTTTGGAATAAAATTGCCAAATATGAGGAAAAGTACCTTAATAATTATGTACACATCCTTGCAGCTCTCCATAAACAATGAATTAAAAGGTAATTTACGATCTACTGGTCTAGTAAAATCGGGAGTGGAATGGCTGTCAAATTCTGCACACTTCACTCAATCATCTCATGGTATAAACATGACAGTTCAATGTAGTCTAAATGTTTTTGTATTCGGCACTGAAAAAAATAATTCTTGTGGGTTTGTTTTTATGGTGGGCTTTTGTAATGCTGCTATAATTATCAGTCGGCTAATAGCATAGATTGTAGGTCTACAGGGTCTAGTCATTTTGATTTGAATGCTGTTTTGCTTTGTTGAGGTTTCCATCGTAATGGGCCAAACCAGACCTATTTTGCATTAATGATTTTCCTGATTAATAATTTAATGCACAATTCAAAGTGAAATCGATTCCTTCAAAAATCTGTGGCAAAAACGCAACAAAATTGAACCCTGGTTTGGCCGGCGGGTTTAGTTTCCGAGATTTTTCAGATTTTGGCGGCCGATCAGTTCCCAAGACCCCCCTTTTGGCCAGTCAATCAGTTCCCAAGACCCCCCTTTTTGACCGGCCAATCAGTTCCCTAGACCCTCCTTTTTGGCTGGCCGATCAGTTCCTTAGACCTCAAGTTCGAAACTGGCGGTGGCACACCCCTACCAAAAAAAAATTCGAGTGCCCCCCCCCCCCGGGGGCGGTTAGTGGACTTTCGCTATCAATCTTTTTTGAGCTATCAGAGTCTGCATTAGACTTCTCCGTAGTCCACTTGCCAATTGTGCACTACTCTGGCTATTACATTTAAGCTTAAAACTCTGATTTAATTAATGAGTGCACAATTGATAGATTTTCACAACTGATCTTTTCAGTCACCGTACGCCCTCTGTTTGTTAGCTTCCAAGGTTTTTCGGATAATAAACTGGCAGATTCTAAAATTAGAATTGTTCAGTATTGAAGTGTCATTATAATTATGCCATTATGATATGTTGCATTCAATAATATAAGCCTACGTAGGGCCTATACTTTACTTTTACTGTCACAAATATAATTATATAGCCTAAACTTTTTCATAACCATTTTATACTAGTATTTTGATGTACTAAATATCAGTATAATTTCGAGTTCAACTGAATGCGTTCATCATGATTAATAACATTTTTATTTATCAAAAATCGACTATGGCATAGTCTAAGTCTGCATGAGTATAGTCGGTAACTGAGAAAAAACAGGCCCTATTCATCGGAATACCTCAACAGTTCTCAAGTAGTGAAAGATTCAGTTGCATATTTATTAGTCCATTCAGAGCCCGATTCAGTGGCGGGGTAGTGCCTCATAATCGGAGAAGGCCAATTGTTGTCCCACTTCCAACAAGTCCTGGCAGGCCCCAGTATTTACAAGTTAAGATCTGTGTCTCTGACACCTATCTTCTCCAAGGTTGCATAAGGTTAATATGTGGTCAAAATGGGAGTTTGATAGATGCAGATGAGTTGCAATGTTCTTTATGTTTTCCTCCTTCCTTTGACGAGGTACTACTCCCTCCTGATAGGAGGTATTCAATATTTCAGTAAGTGGAGACCTCAATTCGTAAGCAAATTTTTGGAAACATTCCACAGTGGAACTACAATGGGATTGTCCATAGTTGGTAGTCTAAATCTACATGATCTAGGCAAGTTACACGCACAAGTTCATCTCTGATGGACACAAAGTGATTGTTAATACTATCTGCAACATCCTTAGCGGCGTTGAAATCTGCAATTGGGGGAATTCGTGGTTGACCCTTATTGTATGTGGCCTTCTTATCGTGTCCACACACACATTGTGTTTCAGCCAGAGCTGGGGACATACCGCGGTACATCATTGTTCTCTGCATGGTCCACAGCTTTGCATTCTTGCACCAATAGAGGACATCAAGTTACAACAGGTGCTCCATAGTTTGTCGCACAGTTCCAAATACGCAAGTCAAATCTTCGGTGCTTAGATATCCCTAATGTTTTAGAGTTATTTTACATCGACCAGTACCAGCTCTCAGTCTATTGAGGCATTTCCATTTAGCCCAGTTTGACTTGTCACCAGAGAGAAGTTTTTTGTCATTATTATCATTGATATTTTATTTTTTCACATATCGTGGCCAAATAGCCAAATTACAGTTCAAACAGACATATTATTATAAAAACATTGAAATTATTGAACACTAAATACTTTAAAAGACATCAAAAACAAATTGCACAAAAAAAATTGACTTTGACCAAATATTGCACAGGTATTGAAAATCAAATGACAAAAACTGCTGCACCAGACTATAAAAAAGGCATTCATGGCACTGAACAACAATCCCAAGAAGAGATTACTAGTTTAAGAGATCAACAAAATTATGGGATAGGATTCATCCGAAAGCGCTCTGTTCTGGCACAGAATTGGACAAAATTGTAACCTTGCCTTGAAGTCTGGTAGGAGGGATTAATGACTGCGTTCGCTCATTTTAGGCAGCCCTTCAGCAAACCTTTTGTGGAACCAACATGTCAACAAGATCACAGCTTCCGCAAACCGCACCCTGGGTTTTCTACGGCGTAACATCTCTACATGCTCAAGAAAAATCAAAGCCAACGCATTTAACACTCTTGTTAGGCCCCACTTGGAGTACAGCTCGGCTGTGTGGGATGCTTACACCAAAGACCAGATAAGTCAAATTGAAGCTGTGCAGCGAAGAGGCGCTAGATTTGTGTACAACGACTATGTCTACACCAGCAGCCCATCATCCATGATCGCAGCACTGAAGTGGGACTCCCTCGCTCTCAGAAGGAAGGAACACCGCCTTAACGTCTTCTACAACTCATGGTCTCCTCTCCATCCCGGCAGGAAACATCTTACGCCCGACCACACGCACTTCAAGATCATCTCACAGCAATACATACCAGAGACTTCAACCCAAGAAAGACTGTTTTAAATATTCATTCTTTCCTCGGACAATTACAGATTGGAACCAACTGCCACAAAGCATCACATCCATCCAGGAACAGAAAGATTTCAAACAACAACTTTACAAGCACCTAAGAAATTAAATCATCAAATCAATGCGCACTCACCGTCCTACTCGGCTTACTCCACCTGCAAGACTGCAAAATAGGAGTGTTGAGCAGTAACGATACAGATACAGATACCTATGACAGTGCCCCACCCTCCTATCAGACAGTGAGTCAAGTTTACAGCTAAGCAGCGCATCATGATAAGAAATGTTATCTCCTCCCAGGATGGTTCTACAGGCTCTTCTTAGGATAGACCAAGTTCTTTGGATTGCTTAAGTGAAATGCTATAGAATGCCACACAAAATTGGCATACTCAAGAATCGGTCTTTCATAACCACTGTAAACGACACTCAGCTCTTCACTATCAACGCCAAACCTCTTGAGAGACCTGGCATAAACAACCTCTTATTGGCTTTTAAAGCACGTTATTAACCTGATTGTCCCACTTGAGGTTGTTCTGAATGCTGAAGATAAATGCCAAGGACCTTGGCCTCCGTGACGTATGACAGTGGTTCTGTACCAATTCTCAAGTCGCCGATCTGGGGGTTGTTTTTGCTGAAGCAAATCTGGAGGGCCTGACATCTGGAAGGATTTAATTTGAGCAAATTACCCTTGGACCACTCAGTAAACTGATCAAGATCAGATTGTAAAAAGCTAGAGGGTTGTGATCCATTTACATTCTCTGCAAATGTCAGGTCATCCACGTATTTCCAACAACTAGAAGTGGAATGTTGAGCAGCATCAGTTATGAGAACCTGAAAACCAATGGAACCGAGTTTCGTGCCCTGAGGTACTCCCCCATGAAGTGGAACATAGGCTGAAAGAGTGTCATTAAAGCGAACACGCTGCTGCCTATCATGGAGGAAATCACAAATTCATGGAACGATGGACCCACGGACTCCCAAGCGGATTATCAAGAAGGGTGGTATGATTGACCAAGTCGAACACTTTAGAAATATCCGTTGGGACCACCGTTCCAACATTGTGGCCTCCTTCTGCGACTTGATGCAGATGGCGAAGAAGGCTAACAAGGTAATGGGATGTCGAGACACCTTTAACATTGCCAAATTGGCGTTTATCAATTTTATGCTGAATATCATCGAGGACCCACCCCGCAACAAAACTTTCAGCAACTTTAGCAAAAACAGAGGTGAGTAACACTGGTCTTAGTTTTTCAATAGTGTGCGGGGGTGTGGGGTGTGTGGGGTGTGTGTGTTGGGGGGGGGGGGGGTTGCTTAGGAATGGGCACCAGTATTGCTTGTTTCCACTGTTTGGGAACTTTACCTTCTGCGTGAGAACTATTTAATATATCAGTCAGGGGCACACTCAGTTCATAAGCGAACTCTTTTACCAACCGTGGTTGAATTTGATCAGGACCCACGGCTTTGTACGACTTCAGTTTACCAAGCTCAGCAAATACCTCCCAGAGATACAACTGAGGAGGTTTTTCGGCAGGTACGTAAACAGGCAGATGACTAAAATTTAAAGAGTCAAGACCCTCAGAAGACCTGAGCAAACTTGGCATTGATGGCATTAGCTTTACCTTTCAAGTCAGAATCGTCAATACCTGGGATGTCCATGCTGAGCTTAGTTTTACTGGAGTTAATAACACCTTTTATCTGCTGGTGCCATTTTGGGGGTTCAGTTTTCTGTAAATTTCTGATCCTATTTAGCATGGTAAGACTCCTTGACCTTTTTAATTTCACGTTGAACCTGATTTCTGAGTTTACGCCACTGCTCATGGTTACCTGACGCAAAGGCATGAGAAGCGCTGAGAAGTGCCACGGCCTGTAAGTCATGACTTGTCATTAGAGTGCATTATTGATTATATAAGAGGAAAACACAAGTCAACAGTCTGTTCAAGCTTTTCATAGAACACATTGCATTTTCTTGAGTATCACTAGGCTGTAAGATTTCATGCCAATCCTGATCGTGAGCTCAAACGCCAAAAACTCGTACTCCAGACTCACGTATTAAATGGCCGAGAAACGGGTACTCCAGACTCACGTAATGGCCGAGAAACGGGACGGATACATATCCTTTTTGTGTTTCACCTTGGTCTGGGCGGACATTAAAAATCAATTTAGAATAACAGCAACGACACCTCTTGCACTAATAGAGATGTTAAACCTACATCATTATACAACATTTTTGGGAAAAGAACCAGCCGTTTTTATTTTAGGGCTGTTTTTCTATAATTGGTCTTCACATGTAGTTCTATGGAGAGAGTACCCGTTGAGGGCGCTATAACCACCATTTTAGTAACAAAAATTCAATTTCTTAAAAAACGAGGCGATGCTATTTTTCTGAAATTTTCAGAGTATGAAGACACACAGATGGTCATTCTTGCCAACTGGTGACAATGGAACATGTTTTTAGTAATAAGTCTTGGTTTGTGAGCATAAGGTCAAGGATCATTGCATCTTCTCTTGTATATATTATAAGTCATTGTCATTAACAATTTGCTGTAGGTAGGCCTATATATTCATACGGTTAAGTCACTAAGATCACTATACCAATATCATGATACTTTGTTCAAACTTTGTTCACAGTCTGTAACAAATGAATCTTAAATAAATCCTTACACGGCGAGAATGGTTTATACCTGCAGTAGTATAACAACTTCTTGTCTACCCACCAACTTCACTGAAGGAATCACATGAACTAGCTTGTACTGGCGCTAAGTCCGTGAAAGACCCATCAATTCCCAAGATGAACTCCTCATCCCAGAGCAAGTTGGTTGCTACACTGACAAGTCCACTACGAGCCAAGTACTCAACCTCGCCCAGCACATCGAAGATGGCTTTGAGGAAGGGAAAGTAACCTCTGTAATCTTCAAGCCCTGGCTAATTTGTACTGGTTTAAGCTTGTTAGATATCCATATTTCAATGTTTGTGGTTTGTAGCCCTGAGGGGGCAATCTAGTTGGATATCAAATTTCGCGGTTTGGGGTTCTTTGTAGCCCTTATGTGGGGTAAGCTAGTTGAATATCCCTATTGAGCGGTTTTTGTTGACGGTCTTTCGCGGCTTGTGGATTTAATTTGTCGGATATCCATATTTTGCAGTTTGTGGTTCTGTAGCACATCTAGTTGGATATGCAAATTTCGCGGCTTGTGGTTCTTTGTAGCCCTGGGGCGGGGCAATTTAGTCGGATATCCATATTTAGCTGCGGTTGTTGGCGGTCTTTCGCTGTTTGTGGTTTTAATTTGTTGGATATCCATATCTCGCAGTTTGTGGTTCTTTGTAGGCCTGCGAGGTAATTTTAGTTGGATATCCAAATTTCGCGGTTCTAGTCTTTGCGGGTCTTTGTGGTATGACCAGTCTCCGACATACAGTTCTTGAGTTATAGGCAAAAAGGTCGAAGGTCAAATTCAGGGTCACCAGTCATTTACAATGGAAATATGCTCCAATTTTAATCCAACTGGTCTCAAATTGTTCCTTTGGCAATAAATCAAAATAAGAACAGTTGCATTGATGTTTTGTTACATACTCGCAATTGCATCCCGAACCATTAGCCACTTCATCACCCAAGGCACCTATACAAATTCAACTTTAGTGGCAAGTCAACTAAAACCTTAAGTGATACCACAATTTCTTCATCTCGTAGGAAACTGAAAGGGATTAAAACTTTGAAAATAATTAGACATGTTTGGCATATTTGGCATATTGGGACTCAGTGGCGTAAATTTCTTTTTGACATTGGGTTGGGGGAGATGGGTTGGAAACATTTCTTGGAAATATACTGAACACCTTTTGTCGAAGCTTGCCGACATAATTAGCTATGGTACAAATGCGCGCGAAAAAATTTGCCATATTGAAGCTAAACTAATGAAATATGGTGCAAAAGCGGAATAAATTGGCGCGTGCCGTGTCCTTGGTCTCATGAGGAGAAACCTGTACAACTAAAAAATCAAAGAAACAGCATACACAGCTCTCGTATAGGTCTAAGACCATGAAGACCCCATACGCCTCGGTTGTATGCTTTTTCTGAATCATTATGAATGATAAGAGGAATACATTGGTACGGTATATGAGCTTATATGGGTTTTTTTATTACAAGATTTGACCAAATTTGAAATTTCACCCCTGGATAATAGCGGCCATTTTGGATGTATGCAAATTGTGCACTGTTCCATTGATTTTGGGGGACTTTTGATATGTTTTTGTGTTGGGCTTTTGGGCTGAGACCATAATAGTACCCAGTGGCGTATACTGTGGCCGCCCCAACCCCGGGGGCTGAAGAAAATTCTATTTTGCCGCCCCTTCCTCAACAGCCCGAAAAGATTGACCCAATTTTTTTTCTCGGTCGTTTGAAAAAGTGAAGAGCAAAAAAAAAAGAAAAAAAGGATTTCAGGCGCTAGCGCCCTAAAAAGCAGCACATTTTGATGTATGTATACCATTTTTTCAAATATTTTTATGCTTTATCATATTTTCCGCCCTTTTTTATTTACCAATTCTTTTTGCCGCCCCTTCGTTTTTGCCGCCCCTGTTTTTGCCGGCCCTTCTTCCCAGTTCCGCTGCCCTTCATTTTGGCCGCCCCTGGCTTTATTCCCGGGGGCTGGCGCCTCTAAAGCCCCCCCCCAAAAAAAAACAATACGCGCACGGTACCTTTAGGTATTAGGCTATGGTCTCAGCTTTTGGGAGATGCGAAATGGATTCTGTTGCAATTATTGGTGGGTGATTTTTTAATTTGATTGACCTAGGCAGGGCCGGATTTACCATTGGGCCAGATGGGCCCAGGGCCCCAAAAGTTTGGGGGCCCCCAATGTGGGCATGTCCATGTTTCTTTTTAGCCCGAAAACACAATGTTTTTGACCAAAATATGCGAAAATTGCAACCGTATTATTATTATTATTATTATTAACGGCATTTATAAAGCGCCTTTACTAAAGGACAAAGCGCTGTACAAAACAACCTTAAGAAATACAAAAACATTTTTAAAACAATCAAAACCTTAAAAATACACACATAGCATAATTAAAGAAACATTTAAAAACATGATACATGTACAAGCAATGATTACCATCCTAAAATAAATACCAAAATGAAAACAGAAACCTTAGTAATGTAGCCTACCGGTACAGAAGTAAAAAACTATTATGAAACATAACTGATTATGTAACGCTAAAAACCATTTCTAAAAATTAGGCAAAAAACACAAAAAACGATTTATTTATTTCAACTTTCTTTATACAGGGTAGCTCCTTCAGTGTAAGAGCACTGTTATTCTTGGAGGCCCTGTGACATACAGGGTGTAATTTAATTAAATATTACACAATATTACAAGAAAACATACAAAACCAATATTAGGGCCTACAAGAAAACATACAAAACCATTATAAAGAAATTACAAGAATCATTACCGCGGGACAAAAAGTTTTGGGTCCACGAAGAGGGGGTTAAACATTTTTGACATTAAATAAAACATTTTCCATCCCCCCAAGTATTTCTGAACACTCCCTAATGTTTATACAAAATAGAAGTAAAATGTTACCGGTATCCACGGTGCATTTCAAGCCTTTTCAGCACATCACCACTCGACATTGGGTGCCCATTCCTTTTTTAAAAGAATTATTATTTTTGTATGTTGCTCTCACCGAATGACCCTACTGTGAAAGTGCCAGCCCTACACCTAGGCCTATCCACTATAATAATTCATTTCATATTGAAGTTGCCCCCCCCTCCCCCACCGGGGAGCTTGTTACGCAACATTGCGGGTGCTGGTGCCCAAGTTAGAAAAGGAATAAAATTACAAATTACGAAGGATAAGTTTTGTAGAACCAAAAATTGTACGCATCAATTAGTCCAATCAAATTAAATGCGAAGGCTGTTGGATACAGGCTTGCATACAATGGCGATTTACACACGAACAAACATCTGTGTGTGTATGAGAGCCGTCAGAAATATGAGCGTAGGATGTTTATTTTCATTAAAAGGTGACATGTTTGTGGCTTGTTGTATCAGCAACATTTAAGGCATACCATATGTACTCTTAAGAAATGTCTAGTACGTAAGGTTGCTCTGTATTGGATTGTTTTTTGAAGGGGTGTTGAGCCCTTCCAATATGAACTACGGCAAACGGCTTTCCTTACCAAAATTCGGCGGAATACCACAAATAGCAAGAAAACAGAGGTAAGACTGAGATAAATTAAATATCGAATCAGCACTATCAGTGTCATCTTTATATTGTAGTAATTGTGCACTAGTCTATGTACACAAGACCCTCAAATGTGATTCCTTCATTCCCGCACGGGACGGTCTTGGCTCTTGCCGATGCCGTCCAGTTTACATGGTTATGTCACTCATGGCATTCACTTAGTCCGAATAATCAGACCCAGAACAAAATATTAATTTCTGACATGATCGTGTACTGGGTCTGAACTGTTTCCATATGAAATCTTGATGGCAAATTGGACAATAAAAGCACATGGTTCTCACGTGACAGCTTTTTAATCCCTATTCAGGTTACGTGAATCACGCTATTGTGGACCATCCTTCTGATACTTGAGTGTTTGGACAAGCGGAACGGTTTTTTGTCTACCTCTTGTTTGAAAAACAAACCAGGAGGTCGAAATCGTCCTCCTCGCCGAATACGAAAGTCAGCGTAATAGTACGGCACTGGCATTCACTGTCAAGCAAGGTGAATTTATACTCACTCAATCGCTGAGCGATTGTGATGCAACGCTTTTGGAAAGCGATGGGCAATCGCCAGGTTTTTCGAAGCATCGCTTGTCGCTTTTGCATTTATAACTATTATATAGTGGGAATTCCAATTGAATGAACGCAGCTTTCAATAGCGTGATTTAATTTTTGCGTACACTCATGCACTTTGCGCGATGTGCGCCCGGCGTGCAGCGACTGTGCGTGAGTAACGCAGAAGTGAATCAACCATGGCAACGCACTCGTGATTGGTTAGCATTGTATCCAAGGTCGTGCGTTATACGTTCGTGTTGTAATTTGAAATACGCGATATACGATCGCGGTTGGATCGAGTACAGCTGCTGAAAGCTGCGTTCACTCATTTGGAATTCCTACTATAATAAGCTGAATTTCTACTCCATCGCTGAGCGACAGTGTTTGAAATAAGCACTTTAAATCCTCTTGTCCTCTTGTCCAAAAATCACTGGGGGGACAACCATATTGAGATACGGTATGTACTTACTTATCCTCTGGACAACCACTATATAGGTATACTACATGTAGGTGAATTCAAATTTGCCATCAAATTGCATCATTTTATATATCAAATTAAAGCCCTTGAGTAAACTAAGCCAAAACTGAAAACCTTTTTTCATAGCACTTTCCGTAGCAAAGTTACATCTTGTCAAAGATTGACTTTCATCAAAAAGATTCAGCTAGCAAAATTCCCCAAAACGGCATTTCGGGGTGTTTCTAGATCTTAGTCTCATGGCGATAGCAGCTTTTTAATGGAACTGCTATCAAAATCCTCTAAAATTCCATGCGACTTGATTATCACCATAAAAATCATATATTTGGGTCAAATGAAGTATAGAAAACATATTTATGTAGGTTTCCTTCACCCACCTATTCTCGAAAAAAATTCAAATTTCTATGTAAATATGCATTGTGTTGGGGCCCCGGTCTCGGCGAATTCGCTGACTAGTAAATGCGTTAACTAAGGTTTGCCTAGGTTACCTACACTATATTTTACCTCTTCAATATGACACATTCTGGGGACAACCAAAATATTTTGAGGACAAGCAGAATTTATGCTTTAAAAATAGTTGTCCTCGGGACAACCTCCATATTTTCCTTATTTCGGACACTGCTGACTGCTGAGCGATGATCGATTGCATGATTGGTACCATTAACCAATCAGGATAATTGAGGTAGCACACTTTTCTCGATGGAGTATAACTTCAGCTCTAGATACATGTACTTTCACGGCGGTAGCAATTGCAGACGACAATTAAAATGTTCTAAATGCCCAAAATACAAAGAACATCCATCATGTCCATTGCTGTTGATATTTATTGCTTTTAGTTTGAATGAATTTATTACCGAAAGTTAATAATCGAGAAAGTTAAATTAATTAGCAAAATAATAAATCCTGTTGGTTGTAAATGATTGGTTGATGCATTCACGTGTCAGCGATATCACTCGAAAGTTGAGATTTCTTCAAAAACTCACAAAATCAATTTGTAACGATTGATCGGTTTGACGCTCTGAAAACAGAAGTAAACACTGAGCATGCGTGAGAATCGCTTTTCTGCAATTTAAGCGATCAAGTATAAATTCAGCTTCACTAGATCGGCATCATGTCACCCAGTCATATCGGTGATACAGTTTTAGGTGTGAACAGCAGCGTGGCGCATGAGGCTGAGCATTCATGTTTACAAAACAAATGTATTGCTTGACAACAAATGGATTGCAAATGGATTGCTTTGCTCACTGCTCTTCATATTTGAGGCTAGAGACCATTGCAATCAAAATCTAGTCGGATTAGCTGAAGCATTACAGTATTGACATTGTAAAGCGCGGGGTAAACTGATGGAAGCTATATTTTTAAAGCAGTTAGCACAGGAGCTCAGCCAATCAAGACGGGCAATCAAGTTTAACAATGTTGCTGAAATTGCACCTCCAACAAAATTTTACCATTGTTCAAAATCTAGGCAAATTAAATCAAAAGATAGAGTTGACTCATCGAAATATTAACTTTAAAGTTTCATCCAGATTTCAATATTACACAATAAATAACATCCGGTGCAAAAATGTCAGTTGACGCTGTCCGACAGAAAAATGATATACATGTAACATACGGTACGGTACTCTAGCATCCAATGCGTAACTATTGTGTGCAAATTTGAAGCTGGAGTTCTTGAGTAACAAACGGATCGATACAATCAAGGCCTGTCATTGGCTGATACGCCATGCCGCAGCGGCAAGCGATAATAATCTGAAGTTCTGGCGCTTACTGCGGATGTTTAAAAAGCGCGTATCGTACCTAGGCAACGCTTTGGCGTCAGCCCTTTGCTCGGCATAAACTACACGCGACGGTCTGTCTGTCAGACTCGGGAGTTGGTATAAGGGCGCACAGTCACTAGCGCACACTAAAAACGGTGGCTGGGCAGCAATTAGGAAAGAAGGAAAAGGTAGAATTCATGAAAGCTCAAGAGTTTTCCTCATGTTGTGAAGGATTAGTTTGACAAAAATTATTAATTTTAGTTTGCGAAATGCAGTTTACTTCACTGTCTTTAAATAAAATTTATCTTTATTAGACAATGATCATGACAATAAATTAACAAACAATACAAATACAATAAGCTAAGGCCCTTCAACATCTTTTGAGAATTAGTTAGGGATCTGATCATTTTATTTTTAAACCTCTGGCATAAGAGATTGAGAAATCAGAATGTGGGTCAAAGATAAGCCACTCTGATGTCATTTTGCAACTAGCTATTTAGGCTTCTCATGAAGCTTAAAAATCAGTGCTCTGATGCTAGCCAATCCATTTTATGTTTGACATGGTGGATTCTTTTGGTGCGTCATATACTGTAACGGGCCCGGGCACTATGTATCGCAGTGCAATAGGCTGGGACGGAGCTACGTCATGCCGGTGAAAACAACCAAGTGCCGGTGAAAACAATCGGATCAATCAAATTAGGTCACTGGGCTGTGCGCCCACTGTGCCCTATTTAATGAGAGACATACACGGAGCTCTGTGTTCCCTCAAACCCCTTCAAGAGTGCCTCTCTGTGACGACCAGCAGTTTGTTGTTATGATTGTAGATGATTTAATCAGCCAATCAAATCTCCACTTCATTGTTTAAAATGCTGTGCATGCTCTCATAAATGTAAACAACTGTCGTTCTCCTCGGCCAGAATCTATAACACACCCGTAAGGCAAAAAAAAAAAGGTTTGTTTGTCCATAGAGGCACATGAAACAGTTGGGTCGGTAGGTTGGATTTTTTTAATTTTTTTTACAGATATTGCACTTGAAACTGACAATTTGAAGACTGGTAAATAAGTCAAACACACAGCACTGTACTGGTTTAACTCTTGAGATGGTTCTGCATGACTTATACTGTTCATTTTCTGTACATTTTCTTTCTTTAAGGGGGTACTACACCCCTGTGGTAAATTTGTGACTATTTTTGCATTTTTCTCAACAATTAATAACACATTGGTAACAAAAGTTATGTATATTATTGGGGCAAGGAATCCAATTACTACACTGAAATTTCAGTGACTCAAGACAAGCGGTTCAGTAAATATGATAGGAAATCAGGTACATCCTAGCGGTACCTCATTTTCTATCATAAGTATCGAACCGCTTCTCTTGGGTCACTGAAATTTCAGTGTAGTAATTGGATACCTTGCCTTATAATATATGAACTTTTGTTACCAGTGTGTTATTACTTTTTTGAGAAAATGCAAAAAGAGTCTAAATTTATTGAGGGTGTAGTACCCTTAAATTTATACTAACCACTGTTTTACTAGCACATTCAATGCAAATTAAAAAAAGAAAAGAAGAAGCACGGTCGGGACCAGGGTACACGGTCGGTCGGACGTGGACAAACAAACAATTTTTTTTTTGCCTAATCAGCTGATAATCATACATATTTAAAAGGCATCTTTTTCGGAATCATACAGTATCATATTGCTGCAGTGATGGTGATCAATCGATCTAGCAGGTTTGTTGATTTTTTTTTTAATAAAAAAAAATCAAATTTGTTTGATATAAAATTGGATCGATTGAGCCCATATTTATTGGTCGAGCTATGAGTATATTTTAAAACTCATAGCGAGACCAATAAATATTGGGCATAAAGCATCCAATTTTATCATTATTATGTTTTGGATCAATATTTTTACACACTTGGATTCAACAAAACATAATAATGATTTAAATCGGATTTTTAACATTTTAATTGATTTCTTCAATTTCAAGAACTGCTATACCCCATGATCAAGTTAAAAGATACGCACAATCCTATCAGGTATTTACAAAGAATCAAAACATGTTTTTATGTGAAAATTTCAAAGAAAAAAGCATGGGGAAAAAACCTGCACTTGAAGATGGATTACTTTTAATCCAGTTTTGGAAATCTTTGCAGTATTCAATAGTGAATTTAAAATCCCTTTAATGAATAATAATTTCTTCAACCTCACTACAAAGTACAAAATGTACATTTAGAATGATTGATCAGCTCTACCAATTTTAAGGGATCTAAAATGAGCGTTTATTGCGTTTCGACAGTATTTTTTGTGCGACATGAGAGCACCTCAGACCTATCGAATTGCATTCTGAATACGAAGCATGTCTTTCTGATATGAAATAATTTTCATTTTGTGAAAATCACAATATAATACAAATTTTATGACAAATTATAAAAATTTGATATTTTTCAAATTTTTGATATATAACAGTCCTCGAAGTGAATTATATAAATCTAATGATATATTCTTAAAGTGTATGTAGCAGGGAGGAAAAGCCGACGGTCAATTGAAAATTTTGACCTTCCATGTTGAAGATATGGATTTTTTTCCCAAAAAGACCTAATTTTGTTTGGTGTTTTGGGAAAAAAAATCCATATCTTCAATACGAAAGGTCAAAATTTTCAATTGATCGTCGGCTTTTCATCCCACCTACATACACTTTAAGTATAAATCATCAGATTTATAAAGTTCACTTCAAGTACTGTTAAATATCAAAAATATCAATTTTAATGATTTGCCATAAAATGTGTATTAAATTGCTAATTTCAAAAATCAAAATTATTTGATATCAGAATGACATTCTTCGTATTCAGAATGCAATTCGATATGTCTGATGTGCTCTAATGTCCCAAAATAAATACCGTCCAAACGTTCATACCCCAGCCCTTAACCAGAAGAGTATTTGTACATAGTATTCTGTTCAGAAGACGGAATTGGAACCAACAAAGTTTAACTTCTTGAGTACATTTCCAGTTAAACATGTTAAACCAATCTTTGTCTTATAAATGAATACGGTACCAAGAATATCATTCCATTTATCTGAAAATTTTCTGGGAACACCATCACTCTTAAAATATATTTCTGTGACCTTGGATGATCACGGATAAATACAACTGAACGCCAGTGACAGTGAATGTTATGTAAACAAAATAAACGGGATGCCTAGTTGAATTATTTTGTATGATCATGATGACTTGATGGGCATTCATTGGCGTTGATGGGCATTACATGAGGCATGATGGGCCTATAATTGGTGCTTTGTTTTGATCCGCAAGTCTGTTGATGAGACTACCAGTTTGACAGGTGTCAGTCAGCTTAGCTATATAATTACACACAATACAAGCACATTGATTTTTGTTACCGTATTCGTTCTAATTACGCGCTCATACAATGTACCCCAATAAGCGCCCACCCAGGGTGTATTCAATTTGCTAAAGGGTACCATTGATGTTGAAGTGACTGATAGACATTGATACAAATTACAGTGAAATACACATACGTACATGTAGTATTTGAAGTCCTGTGTAAACTTGCCATACATTTGCTGCATCAGAAAAGCTGTACTACAACATCTCGGGACCCTAACATTGGTAAATTTGTCTCGAATATAAATACCAATTTTGATCAATTAAAGTTTATTTCTTTCTTGAATTGACTGTTTTACTTCATTTGTATTTATTGTAATAGTTAGAACCTTTTGGATACAGTTAAATACCTTTCATTAGTATGATGTCCTTTTATCTAAATTGCTAAAAAAACATTCTCAAGGTGCAGAATTCAACAGGTTTTTTCCCATGATTTTATCAATTTATTTTTCTTTGAAACATGTTTTGATTTATTTTTGCATACGTCTAGCATTCCACTGGTGTCTTTTGACTTTATCATGGGGTATAGATCATCAGATTTATAAAGTTTACTTCGAGTACTGTTAAATATCAAAAATATCAATTTTTAATCATTTGCCATAAAATATGTATCAGTATTACATATTGCAAATGTCAAAAAATCAAAATTATTTGATATCAGAAGGACATTCTTCGTACTCAGAATGCAATTCGATATGTCTGATGTGCTCTAATGGCCCACAATAAATACTGTCCAAACGTTCATACCCCATCCCATAAGAGGGTCTCAACATTCTCAGGTATTGTAATCAATAACATATTTGACTAATGAAATAGCATTTGTAACAAAAGATCTCATCAATTGTTTAATTCAAGTGCTAATTAGTGCTAATCACCCACCCATAGTGTTGACACACAATGTAGCCATCTGGTGTCATTCTCACATTAATTTTTCTGAAGTGTAATAATAATATTACAAACTTCAACTACCATCGAAATGATCGAATTCAGTTAATGCTGAATCTGGGGGGGGGGGTCATACTTTCATGTGTTGTCATTCTTAACTCAAGCAGACCCTCAAATTTCATCCCCTAAAATTCTGGTCATCGCTTGCCGCTGGACAATCATTCACAATCAATGCTTGTCATTGGCTGATACATCATGCCGCATGCAGTAAAAGTGTGACAGGGACACTGACCTGGAGCATGTGAAAATATCAACCCTATTTTAGTAATTACTCATCTTGTTGTAATAAAACATTGTTTAAAAAGGATTCTTCATAAATCTCATTAATATACGCGAAGCCTGTGATCCAATCATAAGAAATTGATTGCCTGACCGCGCACTAATTGTGCGGTCTAGGTAATAACAATAATTAAAACTGGTTATTTTTACAGCGTTTTATGGCATAAAATAACATAAAATGCCATTTTGATTTGTTCAGAACATCAGATACGACAGTAATGAATGACTACAAAATGTATAATAACTTTGCACCATCTTTTTTCAGTTCATTGTGTGAAATTGTCAGGTTTTGATTTTGGTCTCAGTATTTTTCTGAGGGAGCGGAAAATACCTCAGCCCAAAACAAAACCCTCCGATTTCACCTAATGACCTCAAAATAGATGGTGCTCAGTTATTATTGTCTAAATAGGAATCTCCTCACAGCTGCCGTGCGTGTTAGTAAAATCGTGCGTGTAGTCCTCTTTGAAAATCAAGAAAGGCGAAAATAAAACTCAAAATTCGTATTCGATCACAAGTTTCAGATTTGTTTGCAAATTTTGGACACAAAACCAATAAAAGAGAAGAATAATAGTTTATAGCAGTGACTTTTATTTGTCTACTATTCCAACATTTGCAACATTGGGTAATTTTTGCACAAAATTCTTGTCCGAAATCCTGTACTGACACATAAAAATAAAACAACAAAAAAACAATACAAACTAGACATTGTGCTCACAGAGCATGGCCCTTAGCCAGTGATGTTGATCTTTTTATGACCTTTGACCTAGAGTTGTTCATGTGACATATGTACCACCAGTCCATGGTTCATGATGGTGACGACATTGTAGGCCTACTATGTAATTTACGGGAGGAGCAGCATTTTGAAAGTATTTGGTAAAGAAAGAAGAAGAATCGGATAGGAAAACAGGACCTAGCTCAGCTAGGTAAATACACAGATATGTCCTTGGAAGGCTTTGTGAAGATTGTTTACAGTCTACATTGTAGATTCTTACTATAATGGATAGTTTTAAAGTACACGTAATCACAGATTCTCAACGTTGAGAATCTGTGACGTAATGTGAACTGATGAGCCCAATTATACATGGTTCATTGAACCACAATGGGCTTGTAGGGACTCTTGCTGTATGGATGACATATTTGTGTGCAAATCTATCATGGGGGGTGGTCATAGTCAATTTTAGTGAAAATTACATTTTGGGACATTGACCGTAAGTGGATGAACTTTTTAACCGCAATGATCACATGACATTTGTGGCACCACCCAATGATCCTAGTGACCAACTATGGTCAACATGGCAGAAAGTATATGGCTATGATGGCTGATTTAAGGTATTTGGTTAAATACCAGAAATTACCCCTAAATGACCTTTGACCCCAATTCTGTGTACAAATTTTAGACACTGGCTATAGACGATGCATGTGTGCAAGTGATGTCACGGTGCTGTGATGAGGGAAGGAGTAGCACTGATTTCGAGAAATGCAAATTTGACTGAAGCCTGGGGCTAATCCTACAAGCCTGGCCCACAGGCTAACAAAGCCTCGAGGCTATGGTAGCTGTGCTTCGGGAACCACGTTTTCAGTTAAGCCTGGTCTTACGACCTCTTAAGCCTTGAGACTAGACAAGCCAACTGCTAAGCCACCCGTCCAGAAATTTGCCCAAAGAGTAACATTTGAAGTTGAACCAAAGTAATCACATGCAGATAAATCTGAAATGTTCAGGTGCAGTTGATAAATTGTACAGTACTCTCTCCACATTCTACACACAAACTGACCTGCTGAGGCCACTGTGAATCAGCCCTATTGGGCTGGCATTAGGTTGAAATAATTGATAGCAATAAAGAAATGCTCTAAATGACTTCAGGCAGATGCTTTTCATCAATGCTGGAGCAGTGTAAATTTGATTGAAATAATTGAACATTAGAAGTAAGTATTGTTTTGAAATTTATTGAATTGTAGCAGAAATTAATTATTGAATTATCGAGTGTTTAGACACTCAAATTTGATGTGTTGTTTGTGAATGGAAATGGATCATTAGTTCCCTATTGGTCACCTACCATACATAAGGGCAAGGTCACTTTTCATTATTCATTATTGATATTCATAGATAGAACTCCTGTTAAGACCAGTTTCAAGTGTTGTATTGGCTTATGCTTTGATTATGTCTCACAGCATAACAACGACATTGATTTTTAGCAAAATATTGGCAAAAATAATATTAATGAGCCTTTTCAGTCATTTTAGCTCATTAACAAAAAAAAATAGTACATTGTGTATGTCCGATTTGCCTGTTGAAAACAAAAGGCATATTGATCATTGCACATTTGGTTTGGTTGACAGGAGGTCCTTCAGATTGAATGACCAGGTAGAATATTCTGAAGGTGATCAAATAAGTGCACCATATAATGGGATACTGGCAATACACCATAGAGCGTGCTTCTACAGAGCCAAATACCGTTATGGAAACGGTATGGAAACGTTTATCACTTCTGTGGAAACAGCCTCCAACGCCTTTTTGCAACACCTTTTTAACACCAACGGAAACCTCGTTGGAGTAGGTTTTTGCCGTTGACGAAGCGGGTAGATTTTCTGTAGAAACAGACCAAAACGGCAACTTGCCGTTTATCAAGCAAAATGGCTGTTTCCGCGTTCTGTGCTGTATTTCTATAGGACTTGCACACAATGACTTAGGTACACATGGTACATTGACATGTGTGAGGTCAAAGGTCATCTAGTGGTCACTAAGGTCCGTATTCACAAAAGAGTTATACCGGGTCTAAAGTTAGACCTGGACTAAGCAGAATTTAGTTCCACCAGGAATGGACCTTTACTCTTATTTCCTTCCTAAAGTAGCTAGCAAATTTTAAAGATTTAAATGCAAAGTTCAAAAATAATACAAAAGAACTTAAGAAAATGTAAAGCAAAAATATCCTTTCTCCTGGTATTAAATTCCACTTAGACCAGGTCTAACTTTAGACCCAGTCTAACTCTTTTGTGCATACGGACCTAAGGGTGTCTACGTTTAAACGTTAAATGCAGTATCCGTTTAGAAAAATCGCTAACCATTTTTGTAAATAAAAAAAACTAAAAAACCTAACCCAAAACCCTTGTCCTTACCCCAAAAGAGAAGGAGAAATTGATTTCACCTGAAAATATATATTTAATGTTTTTAAATACATGAATGTGTTAATAATGTTTTAATTAACATACTTTATTTTCCCTCATTTCATTTCATCGAAATTGTTATTTTTATTGCTAAACAAAATAAAAGAAAAACCTCTCATATAACTTAAAATATTTCTAATAAAAAAAACCCTTCAAAAGGGTTAAGCAGCGCCAAGGATTTATCATACCAAAAAAGCTTTTTGCTTCTGGGTAAGAATTATTTTCTTACATGCAACAGTATATTTTGTGCAGGTTAGAAATTTGATAAATAGGTCATCATATGCAAAATTCATGCATGGACCTATTTATCAAATTTCTAACCTGCAAGAAAAAAGCTGTTGCATGCAAGAAAATAATTCTTACCCAAAAGAAAAAAGCTTGTGCATTTAAATTTATTTGTTTTGTATTTTCAGAATTTTGGATTTTTTTTTTAATTTCCAAAATTATGTGAAAGGGTTCTCCTTCCTATAATTAGCCATAAAAATATTGCCATTTTGATGAGATGAGGCTAAATAAAGTAATTGAAACTTATTAATGCATTTACTAAACATGCTAATACAGGTCCGATTTTGGGGTTCCCTTTTGGGGGTTGGGGCAAGGGTGTTAGGCTAGTTGGGCTTGGGTGGGTTTGAAATTTTTTTTACATACGTTTACATGGTTAACCGACCGGATTGTGGTCCATTTAAATGGTTAGACAAATAACCGTCAATTTACACCCCTAGTGGTCACTTGATGTCATTTTGCAAATTATATTATTATTATTATTTATTTTTTATGAGCCATGAAAGCATGAAAACCGCCCCTCTGGTTGAGACACATTTTATTAGTTTACTTGCTGATGTTTGGTTTACTTACAGGTTAAGTATATTGCTAGAAATAATAGTACATTTGCAGGCAATGCATCCTTTTCATTTTGTAGTCCTGCTGACTCATGTTTGATTTAGATTCCCCTCATCCCATGTGGGGGAGTTGATCAGTTGAGGTTTATCTAGGGAACTTTGACAGCCCTGGATGGATGCTTTACGTAGGACATAATCATATAAAGTTTTCTTCATGAATATTTTAATCAAGAAGTAAAAAAGCATTGTCATTTGTAGAAGTCAAGTAATTTCACACGCTGTCTATGTTGCAACTTTATGTATTGCAAAACTGCCCTGGACTCAAATTTGCTCTAGTTCCATGTGGTGCAGTTGGAAAGCTCTAGATGTGGAAATGTTAAGTATGTTGGTTTGATCCTGGTTCTGATTTTCAACAGGCAACTAAACTTCAACAGGCTCAAAATGCTGCTGCATGCATGCTCACAAGGACTTTAAAACATTTGAGCATATTTCAACCGTCTTACAACGTCTGCATCATTGGTTACCAATTCAGTATCGCATTCATTTCAAGTTTACTCCTTCTCACCTGAAAAGTGCTCCATGACATGGCACCTTCTTTTATCAGTGAACTATCAATTTATATATTCCATCACATGACCTTAGATCATCAGATAAGTTTCTTCTCTCTGCCCCTCTATGCTTGTGAACCTACACTTTAGTACTAGTACTTGCTTCCTTTGAGTCTGTGTTTTTGTGATTCACTTGATGTTTTAAAAAGACACTCCAGCATATGGAAAGACATTGTGATGGGTGTGTGTCCTGTTTTCAACATAAAAAGAACAGGAAAGCCTATAGTTGTAGCTTTTCCGGTTTTCAAACAATTTGACAGGGGAGTAAGTAAGTTTTCAGGATTAATCAGGAATTCCTGATTGTTTTTTGTCAAAATTTCACAATTTTATAGGCTATATTTTCAGCCGTTTGGGGGGCATTTTAGCTCAAAATGAAACGCTTTTTCTTCATTTTTGTGGATTTTCAGGGTTTTTTTCTACAGGACTACTTACATCTCCAAGGTGAACTTTCCAACAAAAAAATTCAGGTGTCAAAATTTGTCAATTGGTGGTCACACCTGTATGGTGATGGATGGATGGGAGTTCTATCTTTGTGCATTGTGTGTGTGGTTAAAAATGAAAGCTACCATACACACACTTGTAAGGAATACACTATCAAGATATTCCTGTTTTTTGCAGAAGCCAGAAAAGAAAATACCTTCCATAGAGCTTCATATAGCCTACATTGTGCAGCAAAAATCCCATTTTTGGACAGGTCTCTTAGCCACAATTTTTTTCATCAGGAAAAGATACCTTGCCTGCATTTTGAAAAACTAATGATTAAGTTATTTTTAATATTTTCCAGAACTTGGTAATTGAATTGTTTACAATGTTGATTAGTAAATATGATAGCTCCAAGGCCAAGTCAGTGTCATTTCATATAAAGAAATTGCTGTGACCCTATTGCAGAAATAAGGTCAGGTATGTTATATAGCTAGACTGCCTCTCACAGATCGCTTAGGTAACGGTTGTACGCAGGCAGGCAGGCAGGCAAGCAAACCTGTTATATATTGGCAACCGGCCACATGGCATCCTATTCAGTATACAATATGACTACTTTGCCAGTCGTTTTCTGTTTGAAAGCTGTGTAAGGGGATGTGATTTGAGAAATTCAGTGGCATCAAAATGTGCACCATGGGGACTTAAGGAGGAAGTAGCAGATAGCAATGCAGCCCTGGAAAAGTTACTAACTACATGTTAATTAATGGCTGGATGGTTATACTTGTTTGTTTGTTATTGCTTGGATTTATTTGCTCAATTGGTGATACTTGAATGACTTGAAGTGTCGGCATCCCTGGATCATTATTACAGGTGTTTTAATGTCTCACATGTACTGACAGAAATGGATATCTGGGATCGACCTTTTATCTGGGTGTTACATCCTGTTTTTAATATTCATTAGGCTTGCCTGCATAGCAATGAATAGGAGGTGTCATACTGGAGAGGTTAACCTGGTAAGGCCAAGGTCATACTCAATATTCAGAGTTATACACATGTCACTTGTATGACCCACCCTAGGACCCCCGGGGGATGTGCGTCATGGTTGGGTCATTTACCAACCAATTAGTGACGCAGGGTCCGGTCATTTACTCAATATTTGCGTCACAACATACCCCGAGGGGTGCGCCAGTGTCAGTCACTTTACCTAGGTGCGCCAATGGTTAGGCGATCAGTGTCAGTCAAAATACCTAAATGCCTAAAATGGTGAGTCAAATTTATGCCATGAGGACAGTCATAATCCTTAACATAAAAGGCCACAATTTTGACCAGGGGCTCGGTCATTGTCGGCAAATGTCAGTCATTGTTTAGACGCACATGTGGGTCATGGTATAGTTAAATCCGACGCACCTATGTAAAGTGACTCACCACTCCCGGGGGTCATAGGGTGGGTCATACAAGTGACATGTGTATTATGACTTAACAACTGGTCCACTGGGCCAGATGAGGTCATTTTCAGCTGGTCAGCCAGCATTTCAAGTGGCCCCCAGCCCATTTTATGTTCAACCCTGTAGTAATTGTTCATATTTCATTTTCATTTTTCCGATTGTTCTGGAAAAAAAAACCTGAAGCACTAGTAGTCCAGGACCTTGCAAAAAAACCCTATAAGGCACTTGAAACTTGATTATCAGTTTAGCGTCCGCCGCCCGCGTTATGAATTTTGTGCCGCATTTGAGATGTAAAATCTGAAAATAATTGATTATTGTGCAAATTGCTACTAAACCAGCAAGAAAATTTGTTCTGAAAATTTTTAAAACCCATTTTCTTTTGTATTTTAAGCCTTCAAAAACTATTAGAAGAATTCATCTAAATATTTGAGCATTGAAAATATACCAATGTTTGACCCTTGCTCTATCCAATTATTTCAATTATACCTTTGGGTTACCAGGGTAGACTAGATTTGAACCGAACCTGACCAAATGTTTTCACCAGCAGTGGCATAGATTTCTTTTTGACATGGGGGGGTGGCCCAGGTGGATGGGGTTGGAAAATTTTCTTAGCGCGCACATTTTTTGGCATATTGAAGCTAAATTGGCGAAATATGGTACAAAAGTGGAATGAAGGTTTTTTTAAGGTTAAAATGGCCAAATATGAGGTTAATTTCATCAGAAGCTCACATACAGGCTTCAACATTGGGGGGGATGATTGTATGGACCATCCCAGCAGAATATTGGGGGGATTTATCCCCCCGGGATCTATGCCTATGTTCATCAGGTGGATTTATGTTATAAATAATTTAACTAGAAGATACTATTGAAAGACATGTATATTTTTAACAAATTGGTGACGATAATAATTATTTCATAATGTTCTGCATGATGTTGTTATTATTATATAAATGAGTCACCCCCACATTTTCCCCATCCTCAAATGTATACGGAGAGGTCAGTGGAAATTGGAGACTTGATTTAAAGTTTGGAAAAACAAAAAGCAAGATATATTTTTATGAATGTTATGTGTGTTACTGACATTATATTGGGACCCAAGATACCCAAATAGAATGAACAGATGCGCATAAGCATTGCATTGAGAAAAAGGCCGTTTATTATGAATATAATGAAATCTGGAAAATAATGAATAATGAATAATGAAATAGTTGCCTCATTATGAGCTGAAAAAAAAATGGGACGCTAAACTCAAGATCAAGTTTCATTAGCCTAACAGTAAAGTGGTAATTTTTGCAACAGATTTATTTTCATAAATTTTGCAAATTAAGCGGCAAACTGCTGCGCAAGCCTTCAGATTTAACGCAAATCTGATGCCCGATATATTTGCACTGAATTGCGTCTAGGCCAACCTATTCAAATTTGCATAAACTGCTGCTTGCAACTAAAACAAATATTAACTTTTTTGTACAGTTGATTTTTCTGTAAAACATTTAAAAAGTTTTGTTGAATTTAATTTCATGCTGCACTGAAAAACAGGCCCATGGCAGTTTTTCAAACAATTTTTTTATAGATTTTTTAAAACTTAATCTTGAAATAAGATGTCATTTTTGAGTGTTCACAATTTGTTTTTCTTTAAAACATTAAAAATGTTTTGTTCAATTTAATTTCATGCTGCACTGAAAAACAGACCTGGAGTGATATGCAAATATTTCATGACGCTTTTAACCATGGGTCTTGTACGAGGGGGTATCAAAAAGTTTTAGAAATCGCCCAGAAGTGAAAGAGCTATATCAATGAAATTTTGTCAGTGCAATCACTGGTCCTTATGTACACTATGATGCAAAAATGGTCTCGTAAGAATGTTTACTTTTTTTACAGGTGCTAGATGTCAGTACCTGCCTATGTAACCGCATAACCAGCAAAATGGAGAAAATTGAGGCATGTAGCATGATTTTAAGTTCCATTTTAAGGGTTACAGTGCCCAAAAAATCTGTGATGAAATAAAAATTCATTTTCCAAAAAGCAACAGTGACAATATCACAATCACCACCGAAGATAACCTTCATTTCATCATCGATTTTCTAGGCACTGCAACCCTTCAAATGCAGGATCTTAATAACGCTGCTTGCCTCAATTTTCTCAATCTTGCAGTTTATGTGCAGTAACTGGGGCAGCAGGTTATTAGCATCTAGCGTCGCCTGTAAAAAAAAGTAAACATACTTATGAGACCATTTTTTCACCATAGTGTACATAAGGACCAGTGATTGCACTGACAAAATTGCATTGATATAGCTCTTTCACTTCTGGACGATTTCTAAAACTTTTTGATACCCCCTCGTACATGTACTTTGCATTTTCGCTGATGGGGAGTGCTGACCACGGCCTGTTTTTACCATTTTTCAGGCTCTTTGATCTGCAATTTGACTTTTCATTTATTGTTTTAGCTCATATCCTTGATGTAATGTCCAAATAACACAATATAAAAATTTCCCATTAATTTGAATTTTTTATAAATTTTACTCCGAGTAGAGCTGTTCATGGGTAATGGTATATAGTTCAATGGGCATCTGTCGTGGGAAGACGAAATTTCATGTGTACTCGCTGACATTCTTCCAAAATTTCAAAAGATTATCAGGACTTCATAGATTCCTCACATTATTTTATGCCTTTGCTACTCCAGCTAGTAAATTTGTGAGTTTCCTCTAAGACCTAAAAAAGAAAATTGTTTGATTGGCGTAACATTAAAAAAATTAGGCTAGGTCGGTCGGCATTTAAAATTTTTTTTTTTTTACACACATTTAAAAGCAGTAAATTACGTATGATACAGGCCTTGGAACCTTTTTGTTACTTTTTTTTAATTGAATTTTTTAATAAATTTTTATAAAATTTTTTGCAAAAAGAAATAATAAAAAAGTCTAGCGTCGGGCCTATTTCTAAGGTCGGTCGGGTTACACCAATCAAACAATTTTCTTTTTTAGGCCTAATTATAAAATTGATAAAACATGTAAATTTTTCAATAAGGCTAAACAAAACAAAACTTAGTAAATGCATCAAAGCCCATGGTAATATTACAAACAATTTTTTCTAAAACATTCTTAAAAATTTAATCTTGAATTAAGATGTCATTTTTGAGTGTTCATAGCATAAAATTGTGTTAAGAAAAACAAACGTGTGCTGCGGCTTTGAGGCAAAGGGTTTTTTTTTGGCTGTACTAATGCATGGGGTGTTTTTTGGTTGGCCTATTGCATTACCTGTATGAGGCATGCAAGATTGAGCAACAAGCTTGAAGGTGTTAGCCAACCTGTTCATCAGTCTTTTGGATGGGTAATAATAATAATAGAATGAAGAAGGGTAGGCTATATATTGTTTCACTGAACATGTTAATCGAGATGAGAAATTTCATGACAAAAATAAAATTTGTATGCCAAAAAAAGAACAGTTATGCGTTAAATTGTTCATCGCATCTATAATTTGCACCACTCACATAATGTATCAACTTCATGGAGAGAAAAAGATGTGACTTCTGCAGGATAGACACATGTGCGTAATATAGGTGCAGAATTTGGCATACTAATGACATGATCCACTGAGGAAAATGATACAATTTTGCTAACATTTGCTTCCATGACGAAACCCAAATTGATTGTCAGAAAGAATATCATGCTCATCAAGATAACAAACAATACGTCTACAAATCAATCTCTCAAGGGTTTTACACAGAATTGATGTCAATGAAACTGGGCGATAGCTAGAAATATTATTCTTTGGCAAACCGGACCTTAAAAAGGGCACAAGCAGAGGAGATATCACCCCTAGACATACATTCATTGAAAAGATGACACAAAGCAGGAGCAATATATATAGTACTATAATAGAATATAGTATTAAAACAAACTATATTCTCTATATTCATAAAGACAATGACTTTTGAGGTACCGTATTTATTCCAACTGGGCGCTTAACAAAGTCATTTTGGGTGGGCGCTTATTTTTTACCTAATTTTTCCGTAAGGGGTGTTTATTAGAGACAAATTTATGTACGTTATAAATGCAGAAAATGTAACTATTACACTGGACTTCTAATCTCCCAACTATTTCACTGTATCGACGTCTATCTGCCACTTCAACATTAGTGGAACCCCTTTAAATAGCAAATTGACAATACTCTGGGTGGGCGCTTATTGGGGCATGGGCGCTTATTGGAATGAATACGGTACATGTTTTCTTCTTGACTTATCAGAATATAGCCATGTTCAGACGTGGGTACTAGTCGGCGTAAATTTACACCGGCATTCCAAAGAATTTACTTAATTTCACACACACACGTTCACACACGCTTACTCCTACAACTTTACCACGGGCTCGCAGACAAATTTAACACGACCTTCGCAGGGGACCATTGAATATTCGGAGTAACTTCTGGAAGTAAAGTGGCAGTGCTGCATATTCATGTCGTTGCTTTCAACAAGTTACACGAGTTCCAGTAGGCCTATGTTGGGTATCATCGAAACGCCCAAACGAAATTTGTTTATTTATTGGTCAAAACAAATTGATGCTGACAGTGTGTTACTTTTTTTGGTCAGCCGCAATTTGTTCTTCTTTTTTTCGACATTTTACTAATTTCTCCACGCCTATAGCCCATGCATCAGTGGCAAATAGAATGATGAAAAAGTATGAAATAGTGCATTGATATCGCATTGAGCACTATTTGCATCTTGCTTAATGGTGATCTTTCCCAAAAAGCAAACAAAAAGTCACCAGCTCATTGTGAAAGTTCACCTTACTCCGACTGGTCATGTTATAATTGTTCACACGGGCAGCTACTCCGACCCACCAGGTCATGTTTACGCGTTACTCCTGACAAAAGTCAGGAGTAAATCGGTCGTGGGAAGGTCGGAGGAGCTTATCACAACTAGCGTTCACACTGGCACTACTCCGACATTTCCCACGACCTTCCGCGGACTAGTGCTTACCAAGACCATCCTCCGAACCTTCCGCCGGGTGTAAACCCATGCATCTGAACACGGCTTACATGTATGTACTTCAGTTACATATGTATTCTAAAGTTGATTAGACAGCCTAGCTATAGACTATCTGGTGGAACCCTATAACAAACAAGGACCATACTTTAATAATTACAAAATAGCATAATCAAACAATGGTGTGACCTGGGGTACCGACATTGCCCTTATGAACTCTCACCCTCCTGGTTGCACTGTACATGTTGTACAAGACTATGTCTTAAAAAGTACAGAAAATGCACAAATAATTTTCTTTATCATCTTTTAAATTTGATCCAGAAGATACCTCGAAGCAAGCAATAGAGTCAGTGATTTATTACCTTGAATGGCTCTGCTTCTTAGAAGCAGATCCATTAATATTGCTACGTATTGTATGCCAAATATATCTCATCTCTTAGAATGCAATTTCTTTTCATTGCAATTGAAAGCTGAGTGTTTTTTTGTTTTTGTTTTCTTTCTCCATGATTTCAGACGAGAGAATTTACTGAATAAGATGTACAATGGGGGTGACCAGGATGAGGAAGTGCGTGGTGGCAATGGAAAGCGGTAAGTTGTGAGCAATGTAGTATGTGTGACCCAGTCAAGAAAAATGAGGCCAATGTTCTAAAAGTATTCCTGTAGGCAATGTGGTTCTGCATTTCATCTCTCAATTTTATATTGAGCCACATATATATAATTTAAAGTCAGCCACAGATTTGTGGAAAAAAAATTGAATTCTTTTCAAAATCATGACATGACTACCAAAGTGCGGATCTTACATGTAAATGCATAACAAGGTACCGTACATTGTACATGCACAACGTGACTTTCATCTGCTCAGAAATAAATTTTTCTGCCTAATGCAGTTCATACACTGGTTCAGTGTAATAAGTCCATTTTTTCATATTTTTGCATCATGATTTATAAACAGGCCTCGAAATAAGGAGGGCCCTCAACCCCCAAAAATCAGTGAGGGCCCGCAAAAGATACATCCAGTGGGCCCAAATGGCCCGTAAAAAATTTACCATTTTTCTCATTTTTTTGTGGGGTTCATAGGTTAAAACCACTGGTCCAAATTCAGGCCCACAAAAATTTGTGAGGGCCCTCAAACATTTAAAATCAAGAAATGGCTCTCAGAAACTCTAGCTTATTTCAAAGCCTGTTTATAAAGTACTTTTCATATCACCTAAAACTTTGGGTAAGTTGCATCTTTATCAATTATGATGTTTGTATGTCCTCAGAATTTCAAGAAATCTCAGTGAGAAGAAGCGAAGAGACCAATTCAACAGTCTCATTCAGGAGTTGTGTTCAATGGTGTCGACAAAGAATCGCAAGATGGACAAATCGGCAGTGCTTCGCTGCACAATTAGCTTCCTCAAGGCACACAATGGTAAAGTGACATTTTATTTTTTTCATCTATACTAACAAAGTTGCCTTGATATTACTATTGACAGGTACAACAAACAAATTGACCTATTTGTGCTGTATATCTTCTTAACTTTAGGTCTTATGTGAACAAAGTTTACATTTTTGGGATTCATGGGACCAGACAAATAATTATAGAAAGTGTAATTGGAATGAAAAAATACTGGTTGCAGAGAATGCAGACGCCAAATTCGAATTCACCGAATTTAGCAGATTTAACAAAAAGTTAGCTGGTTGCTAGCTGGTCGCAAATTGTCCTAAATAGAACCAGTCTACAAGGTTCCTATTAATCCTATTGCTGAAAAAGAGACAATACAAAAATGATTGAACATTTCCATTTGACCATTTATCACAATTTATTATCGCTACATCAGATTTAAATTGTATCGAGTGCAATAGCTACCTTATGCAAAAGTGGATTATTTCCTTTTAATTGATTAGGTCCAAACATAAGCTTTTGTTTTCAAATTGTAGTATGCATCACCCCGGTTTTATACAAGGCAGCTAATATATTTGTGAGATAGAATCAGTGACTGTTGACTGTAGGTGGAATACATGCATTATAAACACAGCAGTTTGTGTATCAATTTCACTTTGTCTTTTTTGTGTAGATTTCAAAAAGCATTCTTAAACTGATGTCATTTTCTTTTAATTTCATTGGTTCTTGCCTGTGTTATTATGAGACATTCTGTTAAGACAAAAACACTTGAGAAAGTTCCTGCAATCTTATTATTTCTTAGCCATGTGATATGACACGATATAACATGGTGCAGCGCGTCAACGCGATAATCATACGCGCTATTTGAGCCAACGAAAGTGCATAGCAACAACAGGACTGATCAATTCCAAGACCTTGGTAATAATTCCTTGTATAACGTAGGATTTAATTTGATTTAAATTTGGTATACTTTAAATGATTAATATTTTGAATTTAAGTATTTTTACGAATGAGAATAGAGTTATTGTTTTTAGCTGTTTGTCATGCATCTATCGTCTCATATAACACGGGTGACATTATTATTATGGGCGTAAAACAATTCGGCTTTGCCTTGTTGTTTTACTTGAAATAATGATTGCGCCTGTGTTATATGAGACGATAGATGCACTACAGCAGCTAAAAATGATACCTTTATTCTCTAAATAGAGTACAGCTGGGTGCATATTGAATTGCACTGTTGTGTGTATCGTGTGCGTTGTAACATGGTATTAGAGAAGGAGAAGCGGGACTCCCTATACCACCACATACAATCGCGCCATCAGCTATGGTGAGAAAATTGGGGGTATTTGGGTCCTTGCCGACAGTGCGCGCCGCGCGGAGACAAATGCATCTCATCTGAAGCATCTTGGTACTCGCGAGCGGGTCGTATCAAGTTTGTCTTTAAAATGCGCAGATCATCCATGTCGCGCATGCATGACAACAATTGCCTCGAGTGCATTCCGAGCGAAACCGAATAGCCCCAATTTTTGCTCCATGCCGGTACTATCAAGGTTCTCCGGTTCTCCTTCTCTAATTCTGTGGGTTGGTCTTTTAGCCCTGTAATTATGGAAAGTGGTAAAACAATGAAAATCTAAATAAAGATGCGGGATTAAAAGGAGATATATGTTTCCATCCCAAATAGTGAACACATTTTTATTTTCATTATATTTGTTGCTGTTGCGACATCTATGTGCATGATTGCGCTGTGTCATGTTTGAGCATTCTGGACTTGTATTCGCCATCAAAGTAGTTACATAATTCTCTTGGTTACCAGATCACGCTATTTTGGTATGCCTTTGAGTGCCATATACTTTGTGGGGTGATTGTTTCGATCGTGGTTCAATACTCAGGCGCGTGATCCAGTTGACATGGTAACATTACGTAACTTCGCTGGCGAATTATCCCACCACCTTGCTGCAGCTCTCTTGGGCCATGTGGCTTCCCCCCTTCAAATGCAGAAGTGAGTAACCTGCAATAACTGAAAGGACATATATTTAGGTACTAATTTGGTAAATAATTAAATTCTCCTCAATCTCCTGGTATAAAAATGGCTTTGGTTACACTCAGGAATAAAGAGAGAAAAGAAGGAAAGAAGTTGTTTGCTCTGGGTGGGATTCAAACCCGAGACCCCTCGCATGCCAGGCACTGGGTCGGCGACACTTTGCCACGGGTCTTGGGCTTCGCTGGCCAGCGAAACCGTGCCTATATATCACTTATGGGCGATTGCGTCATCACACCACGTGGGCTGCATGCACGAACAGCGCATATATCAAGTAGTATTTTGTAGTATACCGTCCTGTTAGGGTTAAGGAAGCCTATACTGAGTTTCGATAGTGGTAACCTAACCCTAACCGCCTAAGGGCTTTTTGGCGACGGAAGGAAAGAAGGAAGGAATAAAGAGAGAAAAGAAGGAAAGAAGTTGTTTGCTCTGGATGGGATTGAACCCGAGACCCTCGCATGCCAGGCACTGGGTCGGCGACACTTTGCCACGGGTCTTGGGCTTCGCTGGCCAGCTTAAACTGCGTTTATATATCACTTAGGCGATTGCGTCATCACACCACGTGGGCTGCATGCACGAACAGCGCATATATCAAGTAGTATTTTGTAGTATACCGTCCTGTTAGGGTTAAGCAAGTGCAACTGTGTGCTAGACCATATGAGATGTAGATAACAAATATTTTAGTTTTTTCCATTTTTCCCTTTCAGACATGGCACTTAAGTCAGAGAAGAACACAATCAAAGAGAATTGGAAACCGTCATTTTTATCAGATGATGAGTTCAGTCAGCTCATGTTGGAGGCATTGGATGGTTTCATGATAGTCTTCTCACAACAAGGCCACATTTTATACACATCAGATAGCATTACATCACTCTTAAGACATCTTCCGGTAAGCTCATTTTGATAGTCACTAAAATGCTCACTTTTTAGGATTTTAAAATATTAGATTTTTTAAGGGTGCAGAGAGAGGCCTTGTGATATGAATCACTCAGGGTTTGTTTTAATGTTTTGTAAGGTTCAATCCTAATTCTTTAGTTTTGAAACTGGAATTAAAAAAACTTTAATGCTCAGTCAATTTTCAGGAGAAAATTGCTAACACCTTGCATTTTCAACCTGTAGTCAAGATATTGAGTGCTTAGACTTGTATAAAAAGTCTGTGAATTTATGCCTGTTAAAATATGTAAATAAGGGTTTTGACTGTTTTTCCAAACTAAACACATCAAAAAAAGTTAACTACTCCCCTTAATAAATGACCATTATTCCAAAATAGGTTAATGCCGAATTGCTAAAAATCATTTGAAGCAGAATTTATTTATGCGCATAACTAAATGACAACTCATAGTCATTTTTTGCAATGGTCCCAATATTGACGTAGTAGCATACAAGATTTGAAAGTTGCAGCAAAATCTAACTGCCTTGTATTCAGTATCCATATGACAGAAACATATATTCAGCTCTTTTGTAAAATGCAATACCCTGGCATTAATTATAGAGAATACAGTATTTCAATTTGTTGTAGACTACATCCATATAAGATAATAATTGTTTCAAATTGTTTTTTCCTTATATCATCAGTCCGATTTAAGCAACCAGACAATATATGAACTGGTACATGAGGATGACAGACCCGATATCTACAAGATTCTAGCTGAAGCAGATGAGAAAATTGGCAATCCAGATGTACTCACCAAGAAGTTCACATTTCAATGTCACATGCGGATTGGAACCCATGAACCCACTGATCCCGTCCAGTATGAACTAGTCACCTTCAACGGAAACTTCACACAGTTAAACAACAGTGATGGTAAGATAGTATTCATTTTGTTCTATAGTTTGCGCTTTACCAGTTTTGAACTGCTTTGTTTACTAAAAGTGGAAATATTTGCACTACATTTATTTTTGCGCTTTACACTTTCCAAGCTGCTACCATGAAAATAACAATATTCCTTTTGTGTTTAGATCAATGTAAGGAAACTTAGAATCGCAAATTTAAAAAATAAGGGAAACAGTTCAAAATTGTCCAAAGCGCGAAAAAATAAACGTGGGAAAACTTCCACTTTTACAGTAATTCGTCGGCAGCAACACATAGTGGCGTATGTGAAGGACAAAATACGTTTCTGATCAAAACAATTTTGAAGGATATGCTACTAGTAACGGGGTCGAGACTCCTCCACTGTTATCTCTCAGTGACCTGATTCAATTTGAAATTGAAGTTTAAGGTTCAAACTATTAAACTATATCTTCAATAGTCAACAAGGAATAACTATTATAGGATAATAGCTAGCTCTAAACCTATACGCCACTATGTGAAACGGAAAATTTTGAAAATCACTCTACGCCACTATGTGTTGCGACCGACGAATTGTATTTAAAATTGGCAATATTAAGGTTTTTCACATACCGGTACATAAAATAATATATTTGTGCATTTTCATTTTCATTTTCTCAAAAAGTACAAAGTTGGTAATTTCTTTCTCTGTGTGAGCAAGGCATTTCAAATTTTGAAATCATGCTCATGGTGTATAAACAGCAGACAGTGCTAACAGACCATTTCGTTTTTGTTTTCATTTTCATTTTATCAATATTTTGATAGAATATGTAAGTTGTAATTAATACAGCTGACTCTGACTACTGCTACTGAATTTGATTCAATGAAACTGTTTTCTTCAAAATAGAGCACCCTTGAATAAGCTGTTTATTTATTATGTCATACATTTATTTACTTAGTAACTTATTCCTTTTTGGATATTGATCACCTTACTTCTTAAATGGAGCTTGTAAAAAGCTCTTCACTAGTCTTCAGTTTGGTTTTCATTTAGGGATGTTCAAATTGAAATCTAGTTTGATGGCAAAAAGATATCCCAATAACTTCTGTATAGACAGGAGTCTATGTAGACAGTCAGTATGAAGCCATATCTTTACTTTTGTAGAAACTATGATAAGTGACTGTAAACATTGTCCATGTTATGGATCTGATCAAAGTTCACATTGCATCATTGGTACATCGGTAAACTCATCCATAAATAATCAGTAAAAGTGTTAAAGCCAGAAGATAACAGAATTTGTGTTTACGAATGGATGATACATAAGAAACAATTAGCTTGGACTTAAGAATTAATTTATAAGGTTTTGATTGATATATTTGGCAAAAACAAGGAGAAAAGGTTGGGTAACCAAAAGAAAATTGAACCAATTGGAAGAGCGGACTGTAAAAGAAGATGATCCAATCAACAACATCACTTTTTCACCATAAAAATGGCAATTTTGGTATCAGTGGAAAGCCTATTATTTTCTCATTTACCTTGTGAAAGATGTTTAGTTCGGAAATGATATCTTATCCATTGACAAAAGGTTGCGTGACCTTTTTTTTTTGTGTGTAACATGCATATAAAGGAAATAAGAAACATTGGACCACATTTCAATGATATTATTACACTAAATGTGACCTTTACCAAAGTTGATCAAGATCAGGCAGTGGCCAGCATCAATACAATTTCATTTCATTTATTTTATTTATTTATTTATTTATTTTTTTTTTTAAATTTTTAAATTTTTAAATTTTTTTAAATTTTTTTTAAAATTTTGATCTGTTTTTATGAGACATCCATTCTAATACTGTTAACATTAATCATTTTAACTACTCTTATTGAATTTATTTTTATTATGTTTGCTATAATTTGTGAAGATATTTCTAAAGCATGTAGAGCATGATTTTCGCTGCTTTGTTTTGCTCTTAAAGGTCAATGGAACTGATACAAAACTAAAAATAGCAGTTTGCTTATCATCTGCAAATGATCTTTACTATTATTGTTATTTTGGATTCCTTAAAATAAGATCTAGGTCATAGTAGTATGTTCCAATCATAAATACGGTATTCAACCTTATTAGCGCCTTCCCTAATAATTGCTTCCTACAGAATTTACATGTGACAACTGTAAATTGACCAAAGGCCTTCCTTTTCAATGCACCTGTACTGCATAAACCTTCTCAATAAATTACCATCTAATACCTATGATTTTTACTTCAGATACATTATATTTTTAATGTTTATTCACCAAATCGACTCATTTTCATCATTTTAATAAGTAACTGACTAATTTTAGTAAAATTGTGCATTGAAATTAAAAGTGGGTGACCCTGTTGGTTTAGGATATGAGTTTTCATCAAACTTAAGTACAATGTCAAATATTTTCATCATGCATCCATGTAAAAAACTGATCTCATAATCAGTAAGCTTTTACCAACTAGTATTTCCATAATTTTCATTTTCGTGCATGGCCCAATTTCATCAAAGTGAAATAGGCATGGGAAAATATTGATAGCATGGATATAATACCGTACCATAAATCTATATAGGTTTTTTTCATAATTTCTGCTGAAATACATCAATTTGGACCATCTGACTTCAGGATGGTAATGAGAAAAATAAGATCTATTAAATGATAGTGATACCAGACTCTTAACAATGAGGAGGTACATGTAAGTTGGGAGATATGACTGTTGATTGGGTCAAGGATCTGTAAAACAAATTGGATTCACTAATTAAATTGGATTCACCAATTAAAAAATTGGATTCACTAATTAAAATTGGATTCACTAATTAAATTAATGAACCAAGAACTAGAGGGTAAAGGCAGAAATTAATGACTGGTTTTTTCACAAATTTGTCCTGTCTAGACTATCAGGCTTATTTTGTGTTTGTGTTACAGGCCCATTCAGTGAGCCCACCAAAATATAAATGGTCATCAAATTGTTTTTAGATATTTTGAAATGAAAATTTGGCAAATAAATGATGAAAGTTGAAAGTAGACTATAAACTGTGCCATGCTTTGTGGCTGGTTATCAACCTAATATGAAATGTTTCAAGCTATGTTTTTAATTTGTAATTTTCTTTCTCTGTGTCTTTTCACTGTTTTAGTTGCTTTCCCAGGAGATGCAATTCCCACCCGCTACTGTTTTGTGGCTACTGTTCGACTGAAAAACACACAGCTGAGCCGTGAAATGGCCACATTCAATGAGGGAGGAAATGAGTTCTTATCACGGCATAGTTTAGACTGGAAGTTCTTGTATCTGGACCACAGGTAATTATAAAAGTTGTCTGTAGAAAAACATGGATTGGTTAAATGCTCTTGTGAGGGAATGGGTTAGTGTAGGGGTTCTGTACTTGCTTTACACCACTAAGGTCCAGGGTTCGAGCCCCAGCCGTATTGGTTTTATGTACACTATGTTTCCCATCCTTCCTCCATCGCAGTTTTTCTCAGGGTACTCCGTTTCCCTCAAGCATCTAAAAATGGGCTTATATTGTTCTGACTTGTCTCCTTTGTTTAACATGCATGGTAAATTGAAAAATATTGCAAATGGTCCCTGCCATGAAATATTGGAGGAATAGTATAAATATTTCCTGTCAGGTGTTGTAGTATCCACGTACCAATCAAATGATATCCACCAATCAAATATTTGTATTATGTGTTATATAAAATATGTTTGTGGATAATATTCCTTTCAAATTAAAATTGCTCTCTAGGCATGATATTAATGAGATGAGCCTGTATCAGTATAATTCTTTTGTAATGAGCTAAATCTGACCGTATACTATTTTCATAATATAAGCTTTCGAAATTAGATTTGTGTTTGCATTTTACTGGGTTTTTTTATGAATACTTATGAGCTAATGGCTAGTAGTGAGCAAATCTATGTAATTTTTTGGTGACAAAATATTGGTGAATTTTTGCACTGAAACTTGGCCATATGTTAGCCCAAAAATACATGTAAACAGGTCTGGAACAGGTGCCACACATTTGGCAACTCCTGGTCCTGTGATTATCAGGTGAACTAAGAGCTAAGAGTCATTTTTCAGAAAATATCAATATTTTGAATATTTCTACAGTTTTCCATGCTCATCCAAGACATTTAGATGTATGTTATTTAACTTCATATTATTAATGAAAAATCAGTAATATGAAACATATAACCATGGTAACATCATTGAACATGATACAATGACGGTGTGTTACATATCGAAAATTCAAGGTTAGTGAATTTGTGAGCTGAAAGTCTGTTTAAACTTCTTGAATCATTGAACATGTTAATGGTTTTTTGTTTACAACTTTTTTTGATGTGGCAACAAAAAACAATGCGGACAGGGATGAGAAACTAATATTTTTTTTACTTGTCCTTACATAATGCTGATCAATAGTCATACATATATCTAAAATTAGGTTTTCAATTTTTTTACAAGCTTGATGAGAATATATTTCTTGGACAGGTGTATCACCACATTTACCTCATAGAATGCTGATACTGGTTTAAATTTCAAGACAAGCTTTAAGTCATTTTTAAGTGAAATTTTCAGTTATGATGTGTTGAGAATTATGAAATAATAAAAATCAGATAATGAAATTTCACTAATATATACGGGGGTGAATTATATGTTATGCGATCAAGCAAAATCAGTCGGAACTCAGAAATATTGATTTTGAGATATAGCCAAACAAAGGAAATATTTCCTTTTGATTCCTCTTGTTTTGGAAACTCTTAAATTACTCATATCTTCGGAATTGTTTGTTCAATTTCAATGGTGTTTTCTGCAAAATATAGCTTTGTAAATGCTTTTTACTATCCTCTAGGAAACTGAAATTTTTTATATTTCCAAGTTCCGACTGCTTTTGATTGATCTGATCACATATTCATTGGTCGAATGAACAAAAAATTGCTTTTTATTTGATTGAAGGTAAGAGGAAGCTAGAAAAAGTCTGCTTCCTGTTTTCCAGGGAACCTACTTTATGAAAAGTCATCATTCTTTGGGAACAAAATATTTGCACAAGTTTTGTAAATGTGTCATCATCAAGATAAAAGAGTTATCATTCATAAGTCATCATTCTTTGGGAACAAAATATTTAAAAAGTAATATTTTGAAAAGTGTAAAGACCTCACAAAAAGTAAATCACCTGCCTGTTATGCCTATAACTGTATACTATTCTAGTATTTGCTATTTGAAAACACCAGCAGATAGAAAATTTACCTATGTTAAGGGATCCAAAATGAGCGTTTATTGCGTTTCGACAGTATTTTTTGTGGGACATGAGAGCACATGAGACCTATCAATTGCATTCTGAATCTGAAGCATGTCTTTCTGATATCAAATAATTTTCATTTTTAAAAATCACAATATAATCCAAATTTTATGACAAATTATAAAAATTTGATATTTTTCAAATTTTTGATATATATAACAGTCCTCGAAGTAAATTATACAAATCTAATGATATATTCTTAAAGTGTATGTAGCAGGGAGGAAAAGCCGACGGTCAATTGAAAATTTTGACCTTTCATATTGAAGATATGGATTTTTTCCCCAAAAAGACCTAATTTTTTGTGTGTTTTGGGAAAAAAATCCATATCTTCAATCTGAAAAGGTCAAAATTTTCAATTGATCGTCGGGCTTTTCATCCCACCTACATACAGATTTATAAAGTTTACTTCAAGTACTGTTAAATATCAAAAATATCAATTTTTAATAATTTGCCATAAAATGTGTATTAAATTGCGAATTTCAAAAATAAAATTATTTGATATCAGAATGACATTCTTCGTATTCAGAATGCAATCGATATGTCTGATGTGCTCTAATGTCCCAAAATAAATACTGTCCAAACGCATTCTTACCCCAGCCCTTAAGTGCCCATTTTCATTTTAAGCATAGGGGAAATGCGCTAAATGCACGCCCCTGTTTTTGAAAATGCACAATTTGGGCATTTTTTTTACCAAAATGTGTGATTTTTCACCCTAAAAGTTTGAATTATGTTATTTTTTTTTAAAAACTTTTCACTGCTCTAGAACATTCCGGCGCGGGAATTTTGAATATCGCGTGTTGAGAGACGGCTGTTTTTATTCGTTTTTATGGTTAATATGAGTTTGATTGAAATAAAACCATGTGATTCGTGCTTGATAATTATTTTTCTAACATATAAGACCTAATGTTGTGATTGCCAGACACTTCCTTTAATAACCAGTAATCGGTGTAATTGCATCTTTAAAATTTGTGGTTTTTTTTCTTTTAAATTACTGCTGTGTTGAAATTGAACGAAATAAGACAAATGGGCTACCAAAATGTGCGTAAATAGAGCCATCTTTCATTCTGCTTAAAAGTATATATCAGGCCTGTAGCAGGGGGATAGAAAAATGCCAAAAGTCCCCTTCTTTGACCTAAAAGTTCCATTTATGAAAGCGAGAGATCGAAAAAAATAGGTTTTTATGCCTTTTGGCCCAAAAATGTCTAAATCCGCTTCCCCCAGTCCAAAAAGGTCCAAATTTTAAAAAAAGGTCCACTATTTCAAAATCAGCACCCCCCACAAATAAATCCTGGCTTCGGGCTTGGTATATATAACAGCTGAGTTACTTTTTGTGAGGTCTATATTTATGAAAAATTGGTAGCTTATAATACATTCCACACACATTTAATATGGAAGCCCTACATCGTCAGCCTGCTACGATAATTGCCCAAGTCATTTTTTGTAATTTTGAGAACAAAGACCAAAATGTGGTTCAATCATGCATCAGTTACATAATCACCCTAATTATTTTGGATTATTTCCTTTTATTAGTATCATTATCAGTCGTTCTTGTGCAAAAATTGGTGAATAAATATGTTTAAGTGCATGCTTGAACCATATTTTGTACTTTGTTCTCAAAATTACAAAAAATGACTTAAGCAATTAGCGTAGCAGGCTGACATGATGTAAAGTAAATGTAGGTCAAGAAACTGTTTGTGAACATGATATCCGCACACTAATGATATCCACATACAATTTTATTTGAATCCATGCATCACAAATATTGTCCTTTCCCATGCTGAAAAAAGCCACGTCTACAATATACTGCACTTTATACAGTATTCAGCTACTTTTCAATGCAATTTTAGCATGAAATATGGTAAAAAATGCTAGTCAAATTACAGCAGAATTTATCTTGGTATGTCTGTGACTAGTTGTTTCACTTGTTAATCTGGTTTTAGTTTCAGCTAATTATCACCTATAAAGATACAACTATTTTAAAAACCACCTATCAGTTGAAAAAATTGCTTTAATAATCTATTTGCTTAGAAAAACAATCAATTATTTTTGATAAAATCTAAATCTTGATATTACGATTATGGTGTTTTAAAATAATTGAGTACCCGATTAAGAAAAATAATCGATTATTTTTGATTAATCTAAATATCGCCTAAGCCTGTCTGTGACTTATAGGCTTTGCAGGTATTTTATTTAATTGTTTTGTAGAAAAAAATCTAGTTACTTTTAAAATTGGGTAAATATTAATCTGCCGCTTCAGTTGACATACTTTATAAAGGCCAATGACAATGTAGGTTGAATGCGGTACACTGATTATGCAGCCAAAACTCAAGTTGAGAGAGCAGCGTGATCCAGGCCTTTGGTGCAAGAGGTCTGTGGTTTGATCCCTGGTGGAGGCAAAATTAATATCGAGTTAATCGGCTCTCTCCATTATTGCATTTGAATTGCATTTGAATTGTAGGTGATTACAAAGATATCCAATCCAGATCATGGTAACACCTGGCTGTTTACTATACCCTACTGTGGCCCCTGGGCATCTAGGGAGATAGGGCAGTGTATCAACACAAAATGATTTTTTTTAAATAACACTCCAAAACAAACAAAAAAACACAATCACAAAGTTCTGTCGCTAAGCCAAAGTATTTTCATTGCATCATCATTATTTTTTTCATACTTTATTGAAAATATCTTTTCTGTTTTCGTGCCCTGTCTTTCTTATACTTTTCAAGGAATTTCCCATGAGGCCCCAAAACTGAATCATATTCACCCCTTGCTTGGTTCTGCCATATTGGGTAGAGCCTCAAACTGGTAACAGACATGAAAGAAAGAATTGCGTCACTTTACACAATGTCATATGACTGGTTGAATTCCCAGTCATGCATGCTGCCAGATTGAGGCTCTACCTTCAAACTTGATGACCATGCAAGAAGTGAATACCTGTCAAAATTTGATTTTCTTGAAACAAAAAAATTATCAATAATTATTCTGCATCAAAAGTCAAATTCCAGACATAACATATCATTTTGCACAATCATGGATTTTGTGACGTTTGTTTCAAAAGATAGACTAGTTACAAGTTTTGAGAATTTCAGCTTATCCTCAAGTGGTGCAATGAATGTGGTTAATCATTTCAATTCCCATCAGCTTATTAAAAAATACTGCTGATGGCCTGGGATGCATCTTGCTTCAAACAAGTATTTACCTATGCATATAATTTGAACGCATCAGAACAGCAAATTTTGCACAGTCATCATCAACTATGCTAAAAATATACAACGATTAAAGAGAATGGTTCATATTAATATCGGTCATTGTATGTCATTACAAGTTTGACGATATCAAGGGTTTTGTAACTTTGTTGCATGGTTATGATTGGTTAACCTAAAAATGGTAGTAGGAAAGATCATTTTTATGTATAATTTGAAAATATATATTTTTTGTGTGATTAAGCAAATTGAGCAATTTTCAACAATGCGTATGACCAGCAGAAGTGGTTGAATATTATAAGACGTAATCTCAGTTTTACAGCTTACAGCATATGTTTGAATAATCATACCTCAGGAACCGTAATTCAATGTTGATGATGCATAATTTAGAGGCAAGCCTCTGTGAAGCAAGGTTGAATATTCTGAAATTCTTTTAATTAAAAGCAATGATAATTAGACCTGCAAAACTCTGCATGACTTGGCATTTTAAATCTAAAGTCTAACCACCCACTTGTTCACTAATAAATTGAAGTCATAATGTACAATCCTTTCAAATTCAAATTGTTGCAACCTGACTTTTTGGCATATGTGACCAGCTCCAACAAAACCTGGTACAAGGTGCCAGGCATGTTAACTTTTTGAGTTATTTATACATGTAGGTTAATAAACGCGTATCACTTGTTGGGAGTGAAATTGTACAAAATAATGCACGCGTACTGAGATGTTGATGCATCTAATGCATGAGCCCCGAAAGGGGGAGTGCATGAGACGCATCAACATCTCAGTACAATTTTAAATTTGTGGTATAAAGCATATAAAAGTGTACATTTTGACATGACATGACAAATGCATCTGTGAAGTCATATTTGGGCCAAAATACAGCCTCGTTTGTGGAGAAAATCACAACAATGGGTGTTTTTTTTCAAATTAATTTGTAAAAACTAGATAAAAATATCTCTAGGGACGGTTTTTTTAATATTTTTTTATTTTGAGAAATTTACACCAAAAATGGTCAAAAATTCTCAATTTTCAAAAAGAATCATAACAAAGCCTGTTTTTTGCCAAAATTTCAAATGTTTTTGGTGAAGTTGGTCAAAAAGCCTTCATACAGTCATTTAAATCATAATTTCTTGGGTTTGTATCATTTATTTCCGCTGGCATATATTATTTGTGTCTCACATTGTCTTACACCCTGCTATTGTGAAGCATATAGGTGGCCTCATTCTCAGACACAGTGAGAGAGTTGGCACTCTTGACTAGCTGAGATTACCCGAGTACTCAGGTAGTGAAGTGGTGATTTAATACCATTTCACTACCTGAGTACTCAGGTAATCTCAAAATCTCAGGTAATCTTAAAAGACCTCAACTGGTAATCAAGTGAATCTTGATTTTTCGCTCTCTCAATTTATTATGTCAGTTTGCCCAAGCCAAAGACATTTAAAATTAATATTTAAAATCATAAAAATGAATATCACCTATCTATCTATACAATCATTACGGGCTCTTCTGAGAACGCATACATTATGGCTATAACTAAATCATTTAATTCTTAAAGTTGGTCTTAACCCTGGAAACTTTTGGGACTCATAACGAAAATTATTGGTCTAAAGTATATTTAGGGCTCATATTGAAATACCCTACCACGTTTTCACACAGAAAGAAAGCAGGATTCCCCTCGCTAAGCACGCGCCTCAGGAAAGCTCGGTCATAAAACGGATGGATTATATGCATCAGTGATACACCCTGCCCAGGATTTTAACAAAAGAAGGCTAGCACAGGAAAGCAGCAGGATGGCACACTCCTTCCTGTGTAAGGGAATTTCAATATGAGCCCTTAAGTATACATATTTAGATTGGCAAAGGCTTGATGAATCCATCTGTGAGATCAAATTTGGGCAAAAATGCTCAGTTTTGGAGAAAATTTTTTGACCCGATTTTTGTTTTTAACAATGTAACAAATTCTTGAGTAAAAAAAACCCCATTAATTTAAAAAAAAACTAGATATAAAGATCTAGAAGCTAGTTTTTCAATTTTTTGGTGAAGTTGATCAAAATTTTAAAAAAAAACAAGAAACAAAAACAGGACCTAGAATAATCAGTGGTGTAGTGTGGGTCATCACATTGGGGGCACCGACCACAATTGGGGGGCAACGGATCTGATTGGGGGGCACAAGCCGTTTTTCGGCAATTTTCCTATAGGATTTTTTAAAATTTCAGATCGATTGGGGGAGGGCATGTACCCTGACGCTACACCAGTACGCCACTGAGAATAATAGAATATCCAATTTGTTAAAATTAATAAAAAGAAAATGGCAAAGTCCTGTAACCAATTTACATTCGAGGTCATATCTTTAAAAATGTTTCATAAAATGAATTCTGGTTTCCTACAAATTATAGCTGTATAAGATGGGGCTTTCACATGCAAACACTGAATGATGGTTGCAAACACATCTATACTAATAAAATCGTAAGCTCTGTCTGTCCGTCTGTCCGGCAATGCGTTTCGCCGCGCTTCGACGCATCACTCCGATATTTCGGATATAGATAGGTATCGGGCATTCCACGTTTATGAGGTAGTTTGAAAGGTCATCGGAGGTCAAGGTCAAAGGTCAAAATTTCAACTTTGTCCGATCGGGCCCAAACTTGGTAGGTGGAATCCTTGATACGAGGCGAGTATATGCCCGAAATAAAATTGAGGTCAACCGAGGTCAAAGGTCATTACGGAGGGGTCAAATGTCAAACTGTGTCCGATCGGGCTCAAACTTGGTGGGTGGAATCCTTGATACGAGGGGAATATATGCTCGAAATAAAATTGAGGTCAACCGAGGTCAAAGGTCATTACGGAGGGGGTCATATTTCAAACTTTGTCCGATCGGGCTCAAACTTGGTGGGTGGAATCCTTGATGCGAGGGGAATATATGCCCGAAATGAAATTGAGGTCAACCGAGGTCAAAGGTCATTATGGAGGGTTAAATTTCAAACTTTGTCCGATGGGGCTCAAAGTTGGTGGGTGGAATCCTTGCTACGAGGGGAATATATGCGCAAAATAGCATTGAGGTCAACCGAGGTCAAAGGTCATTACGGAGGGGGTCAAATTTCAAACTTTGTCCGATCGGGCACAGACTTGGTGGGTGGAGTCCTTGCTACGAGGGCTTAAACATGGTATAACGAATTCTCAATATGACAGGAACAGGAATATTTCACCACTCCCTGTGAGGACTGCAATGTCTTCCCAGCATTCATAGCTGAAAATGATTTCTAAATTTCAAATGGATGTATCAAATAAAATTGAGGTCATCAAAGGTCAAAGGGGATCAAGCCAAGGTCATTTAGGGTCAGAGGTCATATGGGTTCAGTGAGGGGTCAAACAGCATCACTATCTGATGCTGGTGGTGCTCTCACGTACAGCTACAGTGCCCTCACAGCCGCAGGTACTCTAGTTGTATAAAATATCATTACCGCATTTGTTGGAGGCCGCTTTTTATGGTACAACCTGTATAATAGATTATCAATCTTATTATTATGAAATATTTGCCTTTTTCAGAGGTCCACCTATCATAGGTTACCTGCCATTTGAAGTGCTGGGTACATCAGTGTATGAATATTATCACCAGGATGACTTGGATAAATTGGCCAGATGTCACGAGATATGTAAGTATACAAATTATAGTATTGTTTTTTGGAAAATTATTAAAGGAATTCTCTGGCAATCACAACATTATGCCGTATGTTAAGAAAATTATTATCAAGCATGAATCACATGGTTTTAAAAACAAACACATTTTGATCATAAAAACAAATACAAACCGCTGTGTCTAAACACGCCATGTTCAAATTTCCCTGGCGCCGAAATTGTCTGGTGCAATGACGTCCAAGTAGTACAATGGATAAAGACTGGCGACAGTTGAGCACAAATAACCATGACGTCATTGCACCAGTCAGCACAGGAATTTTGAATATCTCGTGTTGAGAGATGACTGTATTTATTCGTGTTTTTTTTATCAATGTGAGTTTGTTGTTAATGAAACCACATGATTAGTGCTTGATAATTATTTTCTAATATATGAGGCATAATGTTGTGATTGCCGGAGAATTCCTTTTAAAGGTTAGTCTTAACCCTGAAATTGTGGAAACTTTTGGACCTCATTAACTGCTGAATTATTGGTTTAAAATTAAATGTACAAATGGCAGACTTGATAAAACCATAATATGTGAGGTGAAATTTGGGCAAAAGTGCATAAAAATGTTTCTTCAGTAAAAAATGTTTTTTTTATTGATTTTTGAAAACTAGATACAGATATCTAGGAAGCTTTTTTTTCTTGAATTGTGATGAACTTTGAGAAATGTTCACCAAAAATGTTTGTAAATTCTAAAATAATTAAAAAGCCTCAATTTTTGGTGAAGTTGATCAAAATTCATTAAAATATGAAAAATGTTTCCTAGATATTTATATCTTACTTAAAAAGTTTTGAAAATTACTGAAGAATTTATTTGTTATGTTGCCTGAAAATATTTAGGGTCAATATGAAATTGACATCTTTCATCAATTAGTCATTTAAACCTTCAGTTTTGATATATTATTGCAGTACAAGCCAAGGTAAATTCATGTCATGGTCATTTTACAACCCTTGATGAGCTAACAATTTCTAATTTATAATTGGCAATCAATTATGTGCAGTTACTCACCTCAGAATTTCACCATGTGTTTTCTAAATTACTTGCCCGGGGGGGTCACTCCCATTGTGGCCTGTACACCATCCGCGATAATAAAAACGCGTAAAAAGGGTAGTTTTTCGTCGGTAGGAACGATACGCGCGTACCGTGTTTAGGGTGTCAAAAACATGAAAAATTGGAAAAAGGGTAGCAAAATTGCAATGTGCTAATATGCGGAAAGGGTATGTAAATTGCACAGATGGAGAAATATGAAAAGGGAAATGATCTTCAAAAAGCATGTGGTTTTACGAAAATATCGCAGTTGCACAATTTGCCGTTCGGATCATCCGGTGTGCACCCGGCCATTTGATTGAAGTTCATGAATTAAGCCATGGGGCCAGTGAGCCAATCCTTCTTTAGCATGTTTAGGGTATAAAATTTGATGCAAGGAATAATTAAAATCCCTGTTTAGGGTGTGAAAACAGGCGTGTGTTACCAGTTTAGGGTATTGTTTTAGCCAAGGGTTAAATCCTTGTTTAGGGTGCTTTTCAAAAGTTGATTATCGCGGATGGTTGTCATAAAATTTGTATTATATTGCGAATTTCAAAAAATCAACATTATTTGATATCGGAAGAACATTTCTCATATTCAAAATGCAATTTGATGTGTCTGATATGCACTCATCCCACAAAAAATACTGTGCAAACGTTGCAATGGGATCTCTTAACATATTTTCCTTCATTTTGTTGTCAATTATAAATGAATTTGTATTTAAATCTGGACCTGTTGTGAACCTGCACATTGTGTATTGAATGGGTAATCTAGATGAAGATAGTATTGAAATAAATTAGCATTGTGCTGTGTCCTATATTCAGGTATCCAGGTCAGGTGAATCATTAGGATTCATTTCCCTCTATATGGCTAGTAACTCTGACCATTCACTGTAATAAGTGCAATATTTTCACACCATGAATTTTTAAAACCCTCATATGTTTGTGCAAAATGGTACATGTAATAAGTTTCTTTACAGTCCTTTAGGAAAATAAATATTTGTGACATGAAAAAATTGTTAAATTTGATGATATTTTCAGGCATATGAATGAGCATTTCTTCTTGTCTTAGTCATTCTTCAAACTAAGGCCAAAACAATTAATTGTTTGGTTGCCCTTCCAAGACAAAAATTTGGAGGGTCGGTAGGTCGATCCTTTTTTATTATTTTTTTTCATAGGCTCTTCCTACATTTGCCCTCCATTTTGAAAAGGCTAGTATTGACAAATGCTTAATCATTTTATGGTAAAAAAATTACACAATTTGGACTGAATTTAAATGGAAATGCTTCTTGTTTTTAATTATATGCATTTAATAAATAAAATGAGTGAATAACAAAATGAAATGTCCTTGATACTGTTCAAATTTAAGGTTGCTTCTAAAAAAGTAATTGGAAAAAAAACCCGACCCAAGATTTTTAATTTTTTCGGTCGGTCGATAAGGGCAACCAAACATAATTTTATTTTTGGCCTAATGTGGGGTTCCAGGCCAAATGCCCTTCAAATAATATGTGATGACCCTGGATTTCTTGGAGGGACCTCAACCTTTTTGTGCACATCATGCTTATCAGTAAGAAAGACATGGAGGGACTGAAAAGGGGGTTTTATTACGAGGCCTCGAACTTAAAGTATTGTTTCCGGTTATTTTTGCCAGAATTATTTTCATGCTATGGTTTGCTTTTTTCCATAATGAAAGATGCTTGAGAGTCTTGAGTAATTGACGTCCACAGGGCACCAAATATGCTATTTTTAGTCTACTTTGGTCATTTTGAAAGTTTTTTGATTGATGCATTCTACAAATTCAATGGAATTAATGCAGTGCAAAATATTTCCATATCACCTCAGCAGCACAACACAAAATGTAATTATAGTAAATATTGTTATGTAGAAGGGTCCAAATAAACACAGCCAAATTAAAAAGTCGCCACTAGTTCCATCCCCATTTAATCAGAGTCTGATGAGTTTATGGCAAAATAATTTTCTATACACTTTCCTTCGAAGGTTGATACAAAATTTGATATCAAAAGTTTAATCATCGTGAGCATAGGAACCGTTGTTTGGAAATTTGTGCAATTTTTAAAATGACAAATTACGAATTGACCACGCAAAAGCCAATGCATGGTATCAGCTTATTATGTGGCCTGAAGCAATTCACCCGTACAGGAATCATTGTACACTTGCCTGCGCACAGTTAAAAGAGTGGGGTATTTGATTTGCATTTTGACATGCATGGGTAAATGACAATGAAATTAGAACTCTCAGATTCGTGTAGATGTGTGGATGTTGATTAACCTGTCGGCCTATTCAGGCGATGTAATTCTTGGCACTCACGATAGCTTTGCCCCGTGATACAACTCCCTGTGTCATTTTTAAAATTGCACAAATTTCCAAACAACGGTTCCTATGCTCATGATGATTAAACTTTTGATATCAAATTTGGTATCAACCTTCGAAAGAAAGTGTATAGAAAATTATTATATATTATTTTGCCATAAACTCACATGGGGATGAAACTAGGGGCAACTTTTTAATTTGGCTGTGTTTAGCTTCCACTGTACCCCCTGCTTTTTAAACAGGCACCACTAACCCTGAGGAGAACTGTTGGTTGCTGGGTTGCAAGAATAAATTAAGTTCATCAAAATACTTATTCATACTGTTTATATTGATATGGGGCAGTACTTACCTTTACTGATTGATTGGTTGATTCCCACCATCTCATTATCATATCCCAAGGTGGGGGATTCTCCACTTAAGTTTGGTTGGAAATGCGCGGCTGGGACTCCGAAAAAGTACCTGATTTTAAACCAAATTTGACGAAAAACATACCCCCAAATTATACCAATATATGGAAAATGTTCGCAAATTTTGCTGGAAAACTGGGACTTTTTCACGAAATTGAGAGTGATCAATAAATCAAAATAGCTGAAAATACGCCCTGAATCTCCCGCACATCCCCGTACCCCTCATTTCCACTACGAACCCCCCTCCCCCATCACATCATATCCAAGGTTGATTTACTGTCACAAATATTTCTGCACATTATAAGAGAATGATATTGTAAATACGGCTCAAGGTCAGCTGCAGCTTCCCATTGGTTTGTAGTAGAATTGTCTACAATTCTGAAGATGTTATTGGGTTGTGTAAATGGCAGTACAATGAAATTCAATTCTTCAATATTTTCTTTCCCTTCATGCATGTGCAGAACGTTTTATTTAGGTTTTTAGATCCAAATTCTCTACATATTAAAAATGATAAGTTAAGGGGGTACTACACCCCTCGATAAATTTGTGTCTATGTTTGCATTTTCTCAAAACTAATAACACAGTGGTAACAAAAGTTATGTATATTATAGGGCAAGGAATCAATTACTACACTGGAATTTCAGTGACCCAAGACAAGCGGTTCGTTATTTATGATAAGAAATAAGGTACCGCTAGGATGTACCTCATTTCCTATCATATATACTGAACCGCTTGTCTTGAGTCGCTGAAATTTCAGTGTAGTAATTGGATTCCTTGCCCCAATAATATACATAACTTTTGTTACCACTGTGTTATTATTTTTTGAGAAAAATGCAAAAATAGTCACAAATTTACCACAGGGGTGTAGTACCCCCTTAAAAGATCATATTTTCATGTTCTACTAACATTGACTTTTGTCATGCTTTTTCTTTGCCTTTTCAGTAATGCAAACAAGTGAAGGAACATCATGTTATTATCGGTTTCTTACAAAGGGACAAGAATGGATCTGGTTACAAACAAGATATTTTATCACGTATCATCAGTGGAATTCAAAACCAGAATTCATAGTGTGTACACATAAAGTAGTCAAGTAAGTTGTACTGGAGATCATTGTACTATGTTTAATCGTATATTTGATTTCTACTGCATGTGATCTTATACTTTCATATTAAAGACAAACAATCTGCCATATAAAGCTTTGGAGCATCCAACAATTGGGAATTTTGCCAAAAAAATGGGAATGACCCCAATGATGAAGGAGAGGAGGGAATCCTAAGATTTGGGCATTAAATACTTGTTTTTTAATCAACATCAGCTTCTAATAACCATATTCATAGTGTGCTGATAAGCTATTACATGTACAATCATATATGACTTTTTCTCACAAAATGAGTATAAAGTTGACAAGATGACTTTTCTAAAACATTTTAATTTCTAACAGAAGCTTTAAAATCTTGACAAACATGGTAGGATTGCTGCATACTTTCTAGTCTAATTTCCCATTCTTATTCCTTCCATCAGCTATGCCGAAGTCCGTAATGAAGTGAACAAAGAAATGAATCTGACAGACGACTCTTCTATGATGACTGTAAGTGAGTCAGACAGTGGTCCTGCTATAGATTCAAGTAGTTCGGATTGTCCTAGTCGGTCCATAACATCATCGCGAGACAGCACGGTCCGCAAAGCTTCAGACTCGTTACAAATGTTCGGGAATAATTCACAGTATTTCTCAAGTGGTAAGTCTAGGCTAATCATACAGTGTC